>NC_137740.1:14877664-15357344 GCF_963264785.1 Psittacula echo
CAAATATGTTGAAGACTGATTTATAAATCACAAACAGTTTTGTCTGCTCTATTTCTATGCCTCATGAGCATCACCTCAACTTACAGAGTCAGGCACTCTGGCTTCGGTGTCTGCATGATTTATGAGCACGTGAAGTGTTAGGTGCCTGATGATAAGGTATGCAAAAGGCAAAAAGGTGAACAGCAAGCCAGGAAAGATAAGTAAAGCAAGTGCTAAAAACAGGTGAGACTGTCGGCCATGAGCCTGCAATCCGCTTTCCTCCAGCCAGGATTTTGCAACTGATGGCCATCTCCTGTAGTTTGGTGCCTAAGCCACCCCACAAGGCAGGCTTCATTCCCTGATTTGAAATGGAGTTGGTGGTAGATGTCCCATGTCTCAGGAAAGTGTCCCAAGTATTGGCTTACTGGGAATTCTGTCTCTCAGAATTTCTCTCCTTATTGAAACTGTTTCACTTTGTGTAAACAATTAAATATTTATTAAGTTGGGGGAAAAAGAAGGGAGGAGAGAGTGACTCTATAGCCTGGTAGTTAGGGCAATCATGTGGGAAAGTCAAATTCATGTCCTTCTTCATTTAATTATTTATACCAAATGGAATGGTGTCAGCTGGGGGGAGTGAAAGATTTACCTCAGACTGTGCTATAGCCTAATGGTTACAGCAGACTCTCAGGAGGGTGACAAACAGGACTTAAATTCCTTTGTCTGACTGCAATAGGTAGGGTTATGAACTTGGGTCTAGAGAACTTACCTGTTCTTTTAACTACTAAGCTATTAGTGGGGGAAGGAGCTACCCTTTTTTTTTTTTTTTTTTTTCCCCCAGTAGATCCTGATGGTTTTGGGTGGTTAATGGGTTACTTTGGCAGATGTTCTTACATCTAAGATAACCAGAGGAATGATGGGTTTTGGTGTGTGTTGGTTTTTGTTGTTTATTTGCTTTTAATGGAGTTGTCGTCTAGGAAGGCTTCTCACCATCAGCAGTTTAGTGATTATGTGGTAGTTTGACCAGTATGTTTTGATTCAGGAAAACCTTTAAGTGTAGAAAAAAAGAGTAAACATGCTTGAGGTTAGCTGATGACACTCTGGCAAGCAGGAATTTTGCAAAGCAATGCTTTCCACCCATTGTTGATTTGTACATTATGGCAGAAGTGTAAACTCTAACAAATTAGGAACTTTGTGCAGTTAGGCAAGTACCATGTTGAAAGTAATGCTGGCTGAGTTAACTTTGGTAGTATTTTTCTTTTTTAGTAATTTTCTTATACTTAATCAGCTCTAAGATTACATTTTATGTCAATGTATTAATTTATTATAGGTCCTACTTCTTTGAGAACCATAGATTATATTTAGTAACTAGTCTCCATTTTAATTTCTCTAAGAGTAAAAAGCTGCATGACCATAAGTTGCGTCGACTTTTGACTTCCAAAGCACTCCCCCCTTTCCCCAAACCCCCCTAGTCTGCTTATTTTTAGAGATCATTGCTTCATTCTACTTCTCAGCTGACAAGATTGTATTGTTGGGTCACCTAGCACTGTGATTCATAACCCTAAGTATTTGGGACCTTTACTCATATGACAACAGCACAATTTATCTATTTATCTATCTATCTTATTTTTTTACAAAAACTGACAGAATTTTTATGCATCACGTATGCTGAGAAAAATAACAGTAAGCTATGCTGACACGCATATCCTTTGGGAAATGGGTGTCCTTGAGATGGTCAGCTACTCTGACTTCCAAAGAAAATCTCTTCAGGCTGATTCATTCACTATCCATGACTCCAGTCACATTATTTCGTGTTTATGTAACCCCTATAACCCACATGGTAATCAATGGACAGGTTTGTTTCCGTTAAATTGAAAAAAAAAAAAAAGGGGGGGTGGGGGAGTGGAGCTTGTTACGCCTACTTTAATGTTGAACTTGACAATCTTATGGGTTTTTTCCAACCTAGTTGATTCTATGATTCTACTTTGTACAACCAAAATTGATGGTGTTGCTTGGGCCAGCACTGTTAGCAATTTTGAACTTTAACTGTGGTATCTCATTCTGAAGGTTAAAGTTCTAAGGAGAGAGAATAGTCAAGTGCACTATTACTGTAGCCAATATTAGCATATTAGCACAAAACAACTAAATATCATAGCATAAATCTCCTTTGCTGACATTTTAAGATCATAATATCGTATTCCATCTTGGGATACAAGGTTCTTTCCCTTCACACCAGTTTGTAGCAAAACAAATGTATCCTGGTTGTATACCATGGTAGAAAGTCTTGGAAATAAAACAGACCAGAATAGGCAGAGCTTAGTTTATGAGGCTTAGATTTGTAACGGGTTAATTTCCACATTTAACAAACAAAGACACACCCCAAAACCACTGGGTAAAATTGAGTTATAAGGAAGTAAATAAAGATATTTTGCTGTAAGATTGGAGAGGACTGACTGCAGACTCTTCCTTTGCCAAGTATCTTGCATGGTGCAAACAGACCAAGGAATGATATGGTGTAAAGCAGATTATAATGACAGATGTGATATCCTTGGGAGAGAATATTCCAACTGCAGTAGATTGAGGCAAGGTTGTTGGAAGACCCCAGCATAGAATAGGGTATTTCCAACAATAGGAAGAAATAAAAATGTTACCTGTGCTTCCTTGAAAATCAAAATTCTGCTCTCTGGAAAACAGTGCTTGCAGTACCTTTTGGTGGCTTCTACTTCTCTACTTCTCTAGAAAGAATCTAGCCTAATCCTCAAATTAGAGTAGATAAAATAAACTTAGCTTATTATTCTTCTAATTTACTGATATTTTAAATTATATTGTATGTTTTAATTAAAAATTCACTGGAGATGAATTCTTCTTCTCTAAGTTTCACTTGTAAAAAAAAAAAGTCAACTGATGTTTTAAGGTGATCATTAGGTTACTCTGGGGACAGATATTTTATCTTCTATAGAAGGATATTGGAGATACTGTATTAACCTAGGCTTTTAAAAGTAAAGTCTAAACTAGGGAACTGAAGAGAGATTCTTCTTTGACCAAAGAAGAAATGTATACTGCATGTCAAACACCTGCAAATCAAAAGTTCTTAGAATGTTGTCTTCACAGGGAAGAAATGAACTGCTGACTTTAGGACTGTAAGTGCACTAGCTCACAAATCCCACCTGAGCAAAACAGACTACTTTACTTTGTACTTCTATGGCATTTTCCCATCCAGGATTACAGAATGTTTTATAAACACTAACAGTGGAAAAAAAAGACAGGCATGTGTGTAAACTAAAATCAAACTTGTTCAGTTTATCTGTTTTCCCAAAATCCCCTATAAAATCAGTGGCAGAGAAACCAATGAACAGATATAGTTAAATGGCAATTTCCTGTCAGCACAGGTGTCATGGTTTAAGCCCAGCACAGGTGCCATGGTTTCAGCACCACACAGCTGTTCATTCACACCCTTCCCTTTCCCCCCTTCTGGGCTGGATGTGGAGGAGAACTGAACGAATGTAAACCCTACAGGTTGAGATAAGAACAGTTTAATAACTAAAGTACACTATAATACTGCTACTACTACTAATAATAAGGCAAATAACAGAGGGAGAGAATATAAAAATGAAATGGAAAGAAACCCCAATAAACACAAGTGATGCACAATACAATTGCTCACCACCCTCTGACTGAATGATAAATATCAGAATCAGAATCAGAATTACCAGGTTGGAAGGGACCTTCAAGATCATCGAGTCCAACCCATGCCTTATACCTCGACTAAACCATATCACCAAGTATCACATCCAATCTCTTTTTAAACACATCCAGGGATGGAGACTCCACCACCACCCTGGGCAGACCGTTCCAATATTTTATTATTCTTTCTGTGAAAAATTTCTTCCTAATATCCAACCTGTACCTTCCTTGGCACAGTTTGAGACTGTGTCCTCTCGTTCTATCAGTTGTTGCCTGATAAAAGAGACCAACCCCCACCTGTCTACAACCTCCTTTCAAGAGGTTGTAGAGAGTGATAAGGTCACCTCTAAGTCTCCTTTTCTCCAGGCTAAACAACTCCAACTCTCTCAGTCGCTCCTCGTAGGGCTTGTGGTCCAAGCCCCTCACCAACCTCGTAGCCCTCCTTTGGACGCGCTCAATCATTTCTACGTCCTTCTTAAACTGAGGAGCCCAGAACTGGACACAGTACTCAAGGTGCAGCCTCACCAGTGCTAAATACAGGGGAAGAATAACCTCCCTGTTTCTGCTGGCCACACCATTCCTAATGCAGGCTAGGATACCATTGGCCTTCTTGGCCACCAGGGCACACTGCTGGCTCATATTCAACTGGCCATCCACCAATACCCCCAGATCCCTTTC
Organism: Psittacula echo; assembly: GCF_963264785.1. Lineage (NCBI taxonomy): Eukaryota > Metazoa > Chordata > Aves > Psittaciformes > Psittacidae > Psittacula > Psittacula echo. Next base: position 14,882,003 of record NC_137740.1, read on the forward strand.
TACCTGGACACTATCCAGCCACACTGTCCCCAGCTTGTAACATTGCAAGGGGTTTTTACGGCCAAAATGTAGGACTTGGCACTTAGACTTATTAAATTTCATCTTATTGGATTCTGCCCATCTATCCAACCTATCCAGGTCTCTCTGCAGAGCCCTCCTTCCTTCCAAAAGATCGACACAAGCTCCCAGCTTAGTGTCGTCTGCAAACTTACTGATGAAAGACTCAATACCCTCATCCATGTCATCAATAAAAATATTGAACAACACTGGTCCCAGCACAGACCCCTGAGGGATACCACTGGTGACTGGTTGCCAGCTGGATGCAACACTGTTCACCATCACCCTCTGGGCCCGGCCATCCAGCCAGTTACTGACCCAGCAAAGAGTGCTCCTGTCCAAGCCATGAGCTACTAACTTCTCCAGAAGTATGTTATGGGGGACAGTGTCAAAAGCCTTGCTGAAATCCAAATAGACAACATCCACAGCCCTTCCCACATCCACCAGGCGGGTCACCTGATCATAAAAGGAAATCAAGTTAGTCAAACATGACCTGCCCTTCATAAACCCATGCTGGCTGGGTCTAATACCCTGGCCATTTCTTAAGTGCTGCTTAATAACACTCAGTATGAACTTTTCCATTAACTTTCCCGGCACTGAGGTCAGACTAACTGGCCTGTAATTACCAGGATCTTCCCTCCTACCCTTTTTATAAATGGGCATCACATTGGCCAACTTCCAATCATCTGGAACCTCACCAGTGAGCCACGAATGTTGGTAAATGATGGAGAGCGGCTTTGCAAGCTCATCCGTCATCTCCCTCATCACCCTGGGATGGATCCCATCTGGTCCCATTGATTTATAAATATTCAGATGCCTCAACAATTCTTTAACTTCCTCTTCTTGAATAACAAGAGGACCATTCTGCTCCCTAACACCACCTACCAACCCCAGAGTACAGTTATCTTGAGGGCAAGGTGTCTTCCTACTGAAAACTGAGGCAAAAAAGGCATTAAGCACTTCTGCTTTCTCCTCATCTTTAGTTACTAAGTTTCCTGCCTCATCCAATAAGTAGCAAAGATCAGTCCTACCCTTCCTTTTACCATTAATATATTTATAAAAACTTTTTTTATTATTCTTTACAGAAGTTGCCAATTTAAGTTCAAACTGAGCTTTGGCCTCCCTAATTTTCTTTCCACATGCCCCAGCAGCCTCCTTAAAAACTCCCTGAGAAACCCTACCCTCCTTCTAAAGATAATACACCTTCTTTTTATTTCTAAGTTCCTTCATAACCTCAATACCCATCCAGGCTGGACGCTTGCCTCGTCGGCTCATCTCACGGCACACAGGAACAGACTTTTCCTGTGCCCTCAAGATCTCTGTTTTGAGGCACACCCAGCTTTCCTGAACTCCTTTATTTTCAAGGGCAGTTTCCCAAGGAACTCTCCGAATGAGTCTCTTAAACAGGCCAAAATCTGCCCTCCGGAAGTCCAAGGTATAGGTCTTATTGATGTTCTTCCTGATTTCCCTAAGTATTGAAAATTCTACAATTTCATGATCACTGTGCCCCAGGCAACCTTCAACCTTCACCTCACCCACCAGTCCATCTCTATTAGTGAACAACAGGTCTAACATAGACCCTCCCCTGGTAGTCTCGCTCACCAGCTGTGACAGAAAGTTATCCTCCACACACTCTAAAAACTTTCTGGACTGCCTTATATCAGATATATCTTATATTAGATATATCTTATATCAGATATTGCCCACCCTGTACTCCCTGTTTGTTTATGCAGAGCATAGAAACACTAGAGGCAAAGTAATGGCCTGATTCAAAGTGCATGCAAGCAAATTGGAGATTGACTGTTTTGAATGCACTTTGGATCAGGCAGTGACAAGTGCAGAGCTATTTTGCAGCAAATCTTCCAGAGCATGATCAGTGGGTCATTCATTTTTTCAAAGCAAGTAGGAATTAATATTTTTGACCATACTTATTCTGTATTCTTTTTTCTATATGAGCATGCATTTCTCCCCCAAGATTTCAGTCTCAGACCCAAACTTTGGGAAGCTGATAAAATATGATATAAAACTTAGTATGTTTTCTGGGATGCATAGTTTTCAAAATAATATCTTATGCATTTAATCTTCAGACAAATAATCCTTACTGATAATTATTGACTTCTACAGACAATATATGAAAGTGAGCAGAATTACTATTGCCATGCTAGTAACTGCCTATTTGGTAGAAAGATTATATGGGGAATGAGAAGGTAACCATTGCCTAAAGTGAATTGCACAGATCTTGTACAAGGTTTAGGGTCCTCCATTTAACTGTATAATCTCACTCATCTACTTACATTTGTGAAGGTATCTATGGCATCATGATCTGTTCTCACAACAGTGATTTGATATAAAGGCCATGTTGCACAATCAATGATTCACGTTCCTTAGCATGTGTCCCACTGAAGCCAATTCTTGCTGCATTTCTTGGAGAAAAACGATGGAGAATAAGTAAGACAATAAGCTCTCTACAAGCAGCTGGTAATTTTTGGAAGTAATAGAAAGGAAAACATGATCATCTGAGAGCTAAATACGTTTAAGAGCATCATGCTCAAGTATAATTACCGCCTGATATTTCAGGGGCCAAAAAAAGGTGTGTCAGCCCCATTTGAAGCATTCTCAGGTCTCCAGATGTATGCATTCCTAGACATACCTTCAATTCCAGCTAAGCCTAACAGAAATATTAGCTGTTTCATATCTGATGGTGATGTCTATTGAGAGAAAACATGAGTCTTCTCTGAAGTTCATAGCTGCAGTCCTGCCAGATTAGGTTTCATACAAGTCAAAGTGATTTGGTGTTCAGCAATTGTCCCATATCCACATAACTGTATATGTGTGTTAATAGCAGTAAAATGAAATTTTTGCAACCAAAACATTGTTAATGTGTCATTAGTATTGAATATATTTGGAACTGAAGGAGAGTAACAAAAATATGATGTATACATAGTGACTTCTAACAGGAGATATATTTGAGACTGATGAAACATTCATCTACAGAAAAGCAAAAAATCAATTAAGTTATTTTAAAAGTAACGATTTTTTTTCAAGGTTATTTAGATATATGTAAGCAATCTATTGTTAATAATACATTGTAACAGTATATAGTGCTGTATTTATTGTTCTAGCTAGTGAAATGTAAACTGATATGCAAAACTTCAGCTGAATACTGAGTTCCAAAAAGAAAAAAGTTTTGTTTGGTTGCGCTGGTTTGTTTTCCTTCTTTCTTTATATGCATATTTTTTATAGTGTAGAAACATCAGCTCTCTTGATTCACCCCCACTATATCTCTGATTGATGAAATATCAACAGCAGCAGAAAATAGTACACAGGTGTGACCTGCATAGGTATTTTCAGAGCAGTATAAATACGTATCTTATGTACCTGAAAATAAACCCTGTGCCTTTCACAGAGGACACACAACACTGGATATATTTTCAGAGCCAAAATATTGTCTAGTGTTAAATACCAGGCCACTTACTTTGGTAAAGTCAAGGAGAGCGTCTCTGAAGTATCTTAGAAACTGTTTATGTGGCCTTTCTCACAGGAGTAAAGGGACGCATAACTACTGATATGGGCTCATAAACATGTCTTTAGATTCACTATAACTGATTATTTCCTATTCTCCACACAACATTTTTCCACAGGAAGATAGTTAATTTGTCATGGAGTATATTGACCTGTCCTCCTTATAAACCTCCCTGATAATTCACAGTGTTATTCTAGGTTTTGTTAATCTCTGCAGTCATGAGTAGGAACATGTTTGTACATTGTGAGGATAATATGGAAAGAGTTTTTGATAGCACCAAAAGTCACGAAAGCTAGGAAATCTGCCAGTATTGGTTGAAACCCTTTTAATAACAAAACAAAAATAATAAAAAGGATATTACTGTTTCCCCCATACCTTCTCAGTAGAATTGACTTTTGCCATGTCATTTTAGACACGTGACTTAAATGGCACTAGATTTAGATCTGTAACTGTGTTATTGAAATGGAGAACTTAAATTCATGCACCATCTAAAAGGCTTAGTTTAGATTAGTGTGCATAATATTGCTTTAAGTTTAACTTGTATTGTGGTGAACGTTATCCTGTTGGGGAGAGAGCATTTAATAGTTCCAGCTGAGTGTTTTTGTGGGTTGTGTTTACTGCTTGTTTTTCTTACTCAGTGATGTTATTTTCTGGTTTGGTCATAGAACAGATTATTTTCAGGTCACCGAAGGTAATTGAGATGCCCTAAAACAAACAAACAAAAAGTATGCTAGGCCCCTGACCACCTAAAAGGCTTCTGATCCTAAGGGTCTGTGTACTACTGTACACAAAAATTCCTGCCAGAACCAGAAAGCCATCAGCTTCCTCAGGTTCCCAGGACAACATGGAGAACCTCTCACTGCTTGCTCTTGCGCCAAGTACTAACTTTGATGTTGAGGAGGATATTATTGACATGGATGAAAAGTACAGTCACTGACATCCTACAGAGAGAAAAGGTGTGAATACAGAAATTTCAAATGTACTGATAACCTACCAAGTATATATGAGAAAGGAAGTTATGATCGGTATTATTTCTTTCACCTAAAACACTTGGAACAAAATACTCTGCAACAGCATGAATACATTGAAAAATAAAGTTGAATGCTAGAATCATCTGATGGGGCAGAAATCCAAGTATTCTTAAGGTATCTGATTTAAACAGAGACTGTTAAAGATAAATAGAAAGAATATAATACCAAAAATAATCAAATAGATATCTTCTACCTTAAATCTCTAAATTGTTATTTAGCTAAATTTCAGCTGGTCTAAGTCAATATGTGCACCTGTATTCTGGGCACTTAAAATCTGCAAAGTTTTCCTGGGTGAGATCAATGTAGAACCTAAACAAAGCAAAGATCAGCTTGACTTGGACATTGATTTGCCATAAACTTCACATTCAACATTCCAGTTTTTATGATGTGTTCAGTTTTAAAATTCAGCACTTCAATTATATATAATCTTTGGTTAGAAGTTTATTTTTAAAGATGTTCATAACCTATAATATTTAATGTATTGATTTATTTGGTTACTTCCGCAATATTTGTGTATATTGTGTTAGAATAATTTCACAAGTGGAGAAGTTTGACACTGGAAATACTTTTGCATGTCAACTTTTTATGGCAATCTTAATTTGGCTTCACATTGAACACACATTATTAAATAAAATAGTAAGAAATAATTACCTTGATGCGCAATGGACAAAAATTAACAAAATGAGAGTGGTGGCCAAGCAGCAGGAATATAGCAACAGGAAGTCAGGGAAGACAGGTGCCCAGAAAAGTAGACTCACTTTCTGCAACTGACTGAAAATAGTAATAAAATGATTTTTCCCAGATGATATTAGCAAGTCTTGTTTGTCTTCAACTAGTAAGATGCTCTTAATGAGAACAAATGCTAATTTAGGCACAGCCCGTGAGGTACTGGTGATCTTAAGTGTGCTCTCCCTGCTCAGTTCAGTAAGGACTAACTTGGGGGACTAACTTCCACCTTCCTTTCTCTTTGTACATCTATGAAGAGGTAGCCTTTTCTCTTGCCTTCTCTCTAAGACTGCAGTTAGAGTCTTGGTTTAAGTACACTTTCTAGGAAAAAATAATTTCCTCATTAGTTGTTTTCTTTTCATGAGTCCATTTGGAAGCAGCATGCTTAAGGAAACATACAGCTAAGGCTGACAACTTGTTGATTTCCAGTTCTCCGGTTGCTTTGAAATATCTTCAAATGAAGAAGCAGACAGATGTGTGTCCAGAAGGCATGCAGCTTCTTCTCTCACATATCCTATTTCAGATCCAAGCAAGCCACCAGAATTGTTCTTTCTCAGACTGAACAAAAAATGGGGGTCTTAACAGAGAAATAATCTCAAAATCTCTGCTAGTTTGTCCTAAATAGTAGATATTCACTAGTGGGCAATATTTTTATTTATACCTATGCTATCATTTTGCAGTAATTTTACTGAATTTAGTTACTTCACCTCAAATAATACCGAGACCACCACTTTGTTCAGTTTTCAAGTACATGGATAATATAAAGCTGTATCTAAGTACTTAAGGATATTTTGGTGGGGAAAAAAATACAATAAATTTGTCTATTTTCTTAAATATGAACAGGTGCAATAAGTAATGTTTCATTAATGTCATGTTTTTCAATATCATAAGGTTGATCTTGGACTGAAGGGGGCAATGGCGTTCAAATTATGGGTATTATTCTACTTAAAAATCTGAGATCAAATTTATCTCACTATGCTTCTGTAGTGACAGAGGTTTATATTTATTATTGAAGTACAATAAATGAAAAGTGATTCAAAAATTAAATAAGCTTTTAATGTTATTGTCAATACCTTAGGTTTTATTTCAGCTATAAATGAGAAACTTTCAGACAACATGAGCAAAAACATTCTCACTATGCTTAGGGAAAATATTTACTTCTATTACTACATTTTATCAGCCTTTTAAAAAGAAATGCAGCACAAAATAGTTGATCACCATCATTAAGTGCTTCACTGAAGCACACTTTTAACTGTCTCATGCAATTAAAGTATTGAAACAAAGAAAAAATGTATTCATATTGTTTCATACTTGGTTTAAAATTACATCACAGTCAAAATTAATGAATTCCATCTGTTTCTGGATTCCATTGCAAATTTTTCCACTAGGAATAATGTGTTCCCCAAATGATAGATATATTTATTCTCTTTTTTTTCTGAAAATTTTGTGACACCTGCCACACACATTACCTACGCAGCTTCTTGGAAGTCAGGTCACCATTGTAGCTGGCATGAATGCGATCAAATTGCAAACCTAGGATTGGAAGCTACTATAGACATGGCCATCATAAAACTATTTTGAAGTGCACAGATTTCAAATCTAATATTTATTGTCAGTAAAATTTTGAAATCAAAAGCAAAATTTGTATGTGATGATTTGCATCTCTTTATATGAGTCTGCATCAGAGTTACCGATTTCTCTTTTATAACGCTGATTCTCTTTTATAAGTTCACTTGCAAGATAAAATATTTGAGAACACAGCTTCATTTTCTAAAATACCTAAGTAACCATGAGCAATGTAATTTAAAGCAAAAATAAATCAAAAAATCAAAACTCCATACAGTCAAGTAATCTTAAAATATGTCAGGATACTAAGTCCCTTTCAATTTGCATGAGGAAGCCAAAATATTTAGCAAGAGTAAAAAAAAGTTCAGCTAAACTGTATAGGCTCTTTTTTAACAAATAAAACGGAGAAGACTTCTATTGAACTTGGATATAAGAAGACCAGTCAAATAAATAGAAGAAGCTATTTCTATCACGCAAAGCTTCCCAGCAAGCAAATTAACTCAAGTGCTTAGTATACACTTTTTTTTTTTTTTCCATGGACAGGAATTTGCACATTAAAAGCAAAAGTTTGCCAAATGTTTCTGTGAACAACTCAAAACCAGTACTATCAATCATTTCTAACTTGCAGGAATACTTCAAACCTTGGGATTTTTGCCCTGCCAAAGAAATTTTTCACAAAGATGTATTCAGTGATTTAGGGAACTTGCAGTTCCATTAGCTATTCTGCTGTTAGGTTCCCAGGCTTGTCAGTCTGCCACCTTCTGCAGATTACATTTGTGAATTTAAAAACAAAAGCAATTCCTGCTCATTTCTTGTGCTGTCTGGGATACTATTATTAATTCCAGATATTATGCTGATTATTTGCATTACAGTAGTCAAAACAATGATGAGGTATTTCCCTTCAAAGATTGCATCTCATTCAAAAACAAATTTAACCCTTATGTTTTGAAGCATTAAACCACAAACTTTTAACTATCGGAATTTTATGCCTGGCAATATTTTAAACAGCTACATTCCAATGCAACTGTATCACCTGGAAATTCCAATACAACTGAATAATCTGTTATCTGCTGAAAAGAGTTTAACTTTAATATGCTGCAGTTGACTTAAAGGTTAAGCGACCTCTTAAAAGAATGTGAACTTGTGAATTAGGGAGTTCTTATACTCTCAGGTGGCATTTTATTCACCACAAGAAGTAACTGCTAATGAGCTCCCTAGCTAGCAAAAGCTAGATGTAAAATATGTAAAACTTGAAATGCCTAGTGTTTCTGAAAAATATACTCTGTGAGCCTGGCTTATTAGGTAAATTATAATAGATCAAAGAAGGAAAGGGTAAAACCAGGTGTCAAAAGCTGAGAATGACCAGCCAATTTATTTTCTAATGTTATTTCATGGTCTACCCTTATTAAAGTATTTGGTTAATACAATTTGCAAATAAAAGATTACTTCATCTAAAAAGTGTGTTGGATTAACATACATAAAAACCTCAGTATGATGGCTCAATATGCTAAGAATAGGCTCATTATGTAGGAACCAATTTAATTTTTTTTTTTTTGCTGTTCAAACCAAGCTCAAAGAAAGCGAAGAGTCCTGGCTTTGAGTATTTAGGCCGGGAAAAAAAAAAAAATCTTTCCTTTGGGAGTTCATCCCTGAGATAAGGAGAAAAGTATTCTAATAAGAACTGCAGAACGTGCTCCAGCACACTGCAATAGAAAGCTAAATCACTGATAAGTGCAAGGGAAAAACCTCACAGGACAAATTGCTGGTGGGAAAAATGACGTCTCATCCCCTTGAGCATAGTAAGCACTAATACTCTGAACACTAAGGCAATAATTATTATGAGTCCCTAATTTTGAAAAACCAGTAAAGGAAGAATATAATCTCAAACCTGTTCCACAAAGCATCCAGACATGTGCAGAGCTTCTGTTGGCTTCAGTGAGACTCAAGCAGTTGGCTGTACAGCATCGAAGTCAGTGCTTAAACAGATACATCCAAAAGCAAAATAATAGAAATGTAGCTGTATATCTACATGTTTATGTTTGTGGGTATTTTAAAATAACTGTACTAAATTAGTTTTAATGCTTTAATTAATATTAAATCTACAATATGAAAAGTAGAGTTCAAATTATAAGGTATCAAGTACAGTTAGGACCACCTCCAAAAAAGAGATGTAGATGCATTAAAATGGGATTTCAGTCAAGCACAGACATTCAGAATGAAGAGAAAGGCACTAGGAAATTGTAGATAGTTAATCTTTAAACCTAGAAACACCAGAGTTCTCCAGATGCTTTTGTTTGTATTATTCAAGGTTCCTAGATATGATTTTTCTGCTTTTGGAATTTTTTTACAGTTCCTTCGTATTTTCGGAAATGCACTGTTCTTCCTGCAGTGTTCATCCCAGTGCTGAATACTCTAGCATGCAAGCTGGCACTGACTAGAATCTTGTTCAGTTTCTTTCTCATTGTGATGAAGGTTAAATTTTCCTCTGTCCTTACTTGGGGACTGTGCCTTAATTGCACTGATTATATATTTCACATTACAGCTCTGGGACCAGAACCCCTCTAGGTGAGTGATGTAGTTCCTAAATTAGACCATCTCTCCCTGCTTGTGAAGTAGAGGAGTGGCAGAGGCAGATGCCAACTAAATACAGCTGTCTAGCACCTGCCTTTAGTCCAGTGGCTATAACACTCCCAAGAGAGACAGAAGCACGACTTTGAAACTTTTCAGTCAAAGGCAAGTTTAGAAATAGAGTGTTCTGTGTATGATGATCCCTACCTCCACCTCAGGCTAATATTTTAATAAAGAAGAGATTCAAATGCGAAGGTGATGTATTTGTTCCACCTGGAATGCCAGCCACCTCTGAACATCCACAAGTTTTACCCCTAGCTCAGCAATGAGATGCTTAAAGAATCCCCCTTTGGGCTGGAGAAGTGTAGGAAGATTTCCTGGCAATGATTTTATGCTCCATCACACTGACTGAATTTCGCCTGTGTTCTGGTCTTATTTCAGGGGAGAGAATGAAAGCGGTGTTCTGGGGATTATGAAGCTGTGCTCTGGGGCTTGAGTTGCTATGTTCTTCCTTAGAGGGCCCGTAGGTCCGACTCCTGCATATGACAGATTGCTGAACGAAACAGAAATCATTAATATATGTTAACCAGCAGCTCTTACAGCAGTCATAAATATTGTTTTAGTTATAACAGATTATGCTGATCTATCATTGATTTCTATAATAGGCTCCTTTTATCTGAGGCTAATTACAAACTTGTTCTTGTCTCTCAGTACCAGAGACATACACACGTAGTTTGATAAAAATACAAGTCATGGTAGATGGTACAACTTGATACAGAAGACTCACTGGAAGCTACCAATTATACAGTTTACTTTTATAGATATTGCAATGAAGCAGTAGCACATCTTTATAAAATGGCAAGAGAATTCCTGCTACAGAAATAAGCAAACTTCAAATATTTGTTTTCTCATATGATCTACTAACAAGTAAGTCTGATAGCTAAAAGATAGTGAGAAACTTAGTTCTGCGGTTTTGTTCTAAATCATACTATTTTTTAAAGAAAGTATGCCTTTATATGAAAGTTGAAGGTAGTAATATTTTTACATATGCCAGTTTGTACTATATATGTATCTATTGAAAGGTATCAGAAACTTAAACATAGAATTATAGAATAGTTAGGGTTGGAAAGGACCTTGAGATCATCTAGTTCCAACCCCCCTGCCATGGGCAGCGACACCTCACACTAAACCATGCCACCCAAGGCTCTGTCCAACCTGGCCTCGAACACCACCAGGGATGGAGCATTCACAACTTCCCTGGGCAACCCATTCCAGTGCCTCACCATCCTCACAGTAAACAATTTCTTCCTTATATCCAATTTAAACTTCCCCTGTTTAAGTTTTAACCTGTTACCCCTTGTTCTGTCACTACAGTCCCTAATGAAGAGTCCACCCCCAGCTTATAGCCCCCCTTCAGATACTGGAAGGTTGCTATGAGGTCTCCACACAGCCTTCTCTTCTCCAGGCTGAACAGCCCCAGCTTTCTCAGCCTGTCTTCATACGGGAGGTGCTCCAGCCCCCTGATCATCCTCGTGGCCCTCCTCTGGACTTGTTCCAACACTTCCATGTCCTTTTTACATTGAGGACACCAGAACTGTACGCAATACTCCAAGTGAGGTCTCATGAGAGCAGAGTAGAGGGGCAGGATCACCTCCTTCGACCTGCTGGTCACGCTCCTTTTGATGCAGCCCAGGATGCGGTTGGCTTTCTGGGCTGCGAGTGCACACTGAAGCTGGCTCATGTTCATTTTCTCATCTACCAACACCCCCAAGTCCTTCTCCACAGGGCTGCTGTGAATCTCTTCTTAATCACAGTTTTCTATTAATTTTTTTTTTTTTTTTTTTTAATTCTAAGTGATTCAGAGCAGCCCTGAGAAGGACTCGGGGTGTTGGTCAATGAGAAAATGAAATGAGCTGGCAGTGTGCGCTCAAAAGGAGCGTGATTAGCAGGTCAAAGGAGGTGATCCTGCCCCTCTACTCTGCTCTCATGAGACCCCTCTTGGAGTTTTGTGTACAGTTCTATTGTCCTCAACATAAGGACACGGAGCTGTTGGAGCAAGTCCAGAGGAGGGCCACAAGGATGATCAAGGTACTGGAGCACTTCCCATATGAAGACAGGCTGAGAAAGTTGGGGCAAAAGAGAAGGCTGCATGGATACCTCATAGCAGCCTTCCAGTATCTGAAAGGAGCCTACAAGGATGCTGGAAAAGGTTTCTTCTTCAGGGACTGTAGTGATAGGACAAGGGTTAATGGGGTCAAACAGGGAAAGTTCAGGTTAGATATAAGGAAGAAGTTCTTTACTTACTGTGAGGGTGGTGGGGCACTCAAACAGGCTTCTCAAAGTGATAACTCCTCCATACCTGTCAGTGTTCAACAGCAGGTAGGACAGAGCCTTGGCTGACTTTTTTTTATGAGGTGTCCCTGCCCATGGCAGGCTGGTTAGCACTAGATGATCTTAAGGTCTTTTCCCATTCTAATTATTCTATGATTCTAAGTTGCAGGATTTCTCAGTTACTGTGGTGCTTGTCAGTTCATAACTGTAGAGTTCACATATTAGTAGCTTCTGTTTTGGACATTATACATCTCCGCTGTGTATATTACCCAATATTTGAAGAATAATAATTGATCAAGATTGACTAATAAAAGGGTCTGGGCTGCTGAAGGTATGATTTCCCACCCAGTACAACAATGTGGTGATATCAGAGTGAAATAATTTGGATACATAAGATATAAAGTACTTTTTGATTACTACAAATTAAATGGAACAGCTGATGGGAAATTTTCATTTGCTTAGTTTATCAGCACTAAGGCTTCTCAGAAAAGTAACTCTAAAATGTGAATGGCTGGAAGCACCTTTGAATTTCCAGTGCTGCTGATGGTACTTGACTATCAGTACAGACAAGCTGGCTTTAACTTTTTGAGGTCTTTTTGTACAATATAAACGTGAATAAACTTTTGTTGCATTTTGTCTCTAGCATCAGTATTTTCTGTTTCAATTTTTAGGGTTTTTTTTTTTTTTTTTTTTCTTCTTCTTCTTAGGAAATGGCTTAATTTCTAGTTTATTCTATTGCAAGATGGCATATAACTCAGAAGTCTGAATTACTTTATCTAAGAATATTCTTCCTTTTCCCAAATGTCTACTGATGAGCAATTTGGCTTTCAAGGTGCTCAGTAAACTGGTAGTATTTGCACATATAGTACTCCCCAAGTTTTTCATCTTGGGAGCACCATTACTTGCATTGCATGCCCACCACTTTAGACAGCAGTTTGATTCTTAGTCCTTAATTACACAGCTATTATTTAAAACTGTTTCTACCATTAAAAAAAAAAAAAAACTTAAGATAATTGGGAGTAAAAAAACCAAATGCACAGTGAAAACACAGTGTAAAGTTAGCATACTTGTTGGTAAATCTCTGTTCTCAATCAGCAACAGCTGCAGTTTATTTAAACTCAACTGTTTGCAGGTGTTCACAAGAGAATATTGTATAGATATGTATGTAAGTATACAATTCAGCTGAAAAGATCAACCTTTGTAAAAAACCATAGGCTTCTAACACAGAAGAACCTTTCTCTGTATTCTGGTGATTAATGTTCAGGTTTCTTTCCGATATGTAAGGATGAGATATTATCATAGAAAAATCCACATGAAAGCACCATAAAGCAATAAGGGAGAACACCAGCTGTGCTCATAGACAGTTAGTATAGCTGAAAAGCATTATCTGTCCTAAGACTAGTATTATAGTTAGGTGAGTTTAGTGCATCAGACAATACGAAAGGATTTAATATGCATTAAAGAAGGAAAAGTAAATACAAAAAAAGACTTTTTAAAGATGAGAACAGCTTTAGATACTGTGTGGATCAATAGTAGTCTCATCACAGGTAAAAGTTCACTACATAGGATATTGAGCTGCAAGTTCAAAATGTCAATAAAGGTGTGTAAAATTTAAAACCAGGACACGTTATAGGACAGTTGTACTTAACTTTTGGTGTTCATGTTATATATATATATATATATGTATATATTTCTACTCAGCTGAGGTGTTTGCGAAAGTTGACAAGAAACCAACACCACCAAAACATTTAAAGTTCATTTATTGCACACTGTGTAATGATTTAGTCCAAAAAGGAATTCTATAAATATACTTGTACCCATGGAGATTTATAACTAGGTCAGAATGCTGCTTCCACATCCATTACTAATTAATTAGGTACAAATAGCAAAAGTACCTCAATGACAAAATCTGTCATTTTAGAATTCCTGTAATACCGTAGCTGTATCAGCAGCATTTGAAGTGCCCAATTTAAAAAAAAAAAAAAAAAAAAAAAAGAACAGAGAGGAAAAAACCCACAACAACAAACTACAAAAAAGTAAAGGATTAATTCTTAAAATCTGTACAAAACTCTACACAGTATGTGGTCATTCGTGATCTCTAAACAATGTTTATAATATTTAGCTGGAACAAAGCATATGATTAATGCATGTGGTCATACTGCAGCAACTCTATTACGCTGCCACAGATTTACCCATGAAATAAATTGTTATTAGTTTTAATTTGAAGGGGAGGGGAAAGCTGGAAGTCCTTTTTTATGATAGCTACTTTATTAACACATTTAATCTTCATAAAAGTCCAAATTATTTTTGTTATTGTTCAAATTAAATTATGGAAGTGACAAACAGAAGGATATGGCAACAATCAAAATTTATCCGAAAGCTTCTTTATGCTTTCTATGACTATTGTGATCCATCGTTTCATCCTGGTGATTAATAAACCAACTCATGCATAATAAAACCTTTACTTCACATATATGAAATATGTTTCATCCTTTGGAGCTGCAAATGCACAGTTTTAGGAAGCTTAGTTTTAACCAAGATTATTTTTGAATTACCTGCTTCTTTTCTGTCAAAATTTAAAAATCATGATGAAAAAAACTTACTTTTAGGTAAAGTGAGTACCATAGCTCAGACTTATGCTTGATCATATAATAAATTAATACTTATTAAGGGCATCTCATGGATGTTTATAAACACTGTTTCATAAATTGGGACACTTTAAATGTTTATTCTTGTCAGAATAACCTACAGTTAAATATATATAGTTACATAATTTTTAAAGGAAATATAGATTTTTATATTACAGGTCTGTCTTCTAATCCTTAAAGATCAGCACCACTGTGCTTTAAATGATTGGTATGTTTGTTGGAAGCTTGATTTTAGCTATTCTATTATTGACGCTAACTCAGTGGCTTCAGCTGGACTCAGAGTTACTGCTGGGTTCCATTTTTGGAGATGTTCTATGTATGTTTATTTCTGTAAAAAGTAAGAACAAGATGTGACTAACTTTTAAAGTGGGGTTTGTTTTGTTTTGTTTTTTATAATACTAAAATATGACCACAATATCCAAAAAATACCGCACAGATTATTTTAATTTTGTTCCACTCATAATGGGCAGACGAGGTTTTGAGTTTATTAGTAAGCTAATGTCAGCAGTTTTGGGGTTTTGATTGTCAATGAAAATGCAATGTGGTGTAATTAAGCAATAATCTAGTGTGCAGAGCATTTTTTAACAGGATAAAGTCATGATCAAGTTGAGCAGAGTCGAGGGATTTAATGTTAAAGCAGAAAGAATTTTTCACCTAATTTGCATTAAAAAGAAGTTTGCTAAAATGCAAAAATAAATGATGTGAAAAAACAAATGAAAAGGCAACTTTTAAATAAAATTAGTTCATACAAACTTTAACTAAGGAGGCTATAAATTTGTACATATCCCTTATCTTTTATTTTACTAACTTCTCAACCACATCATTTCCATCCACTTCAGAAGGAAACAGCACAAGGAAATAGAGGGAGTACACTCAGGGCACAGCCATGACTGTGTAGAAGATAACGTCTTCTTTTTAATTCCAAATTAGTCTTGAAAACATTTCACTTGGGTCTCGTCTCTTTTTGCTTGGTAAATTAAATCTTTTGAGGCCTCCAAAAACCCAGAACTTCCAGGAAAACTAATGTTTCAATTCCAGTGAAGTGAAATGAATTGCTTAATAGAAGGTGGCCCTTCTTAGTGCCACGGTATAGTTAAGAAATCACTCCTTCAGTAGGTGCCAGCTTGGCCAGAAACACTGACTTCAGTGGGGAAAGCATAGAGAGTCCATTATGGCCAGTTTTTCCTGTTGAGTGCCTCTGGCTCCAGTGCAGTGCAGTGCCACTTTCCAGACACTTTCAATGCATTTTCTGTAAAAATGGCTGAAACAAATCCATCTTGCATTAAGTGAAAAAGAATGAGGAGAACACAGTATCAGTGGTCTTAAAATCGTATGTGTCAGGCTTTTTAAAACTGTGTTATCAAGGAGTTTATTCAAGTTGCAGAGCCTGTGAAGCATTGCTTTGGCTGGCAGGGGGATGTTGCGTTATGTGTTTTGTGATAGAGCAGTTTAAACCTTCCTAGCCACCTTGTTCCAGTTCATATTCAGATATACAGTTTCTCAGCCAAAATAAAAAGCAATTACTTTTCCTGCAAAGGTCCAAAGATGTGAGATATATAGCTGCACCTATAAGAATAATTTTTTTTTTAAGATGATGAAATAGTAAGAATCTACCTGAAACATGAAAATATCTTTATTACACTGAACTAAGGAAAACATGATTTTAGTTTTCTGAATTGTTTTGACTACAGAAACACCATTTAGTATTTCAAATTGTCAGAACAAGACAATCCACAGCAGGCTATATCTGATGGCAGAAGACAAGCTTTCTCAAGGTAAATGAAAGGAGTTTGTCTCTACTGTGTGTTTTCATTTCATTTCACCCACCTGATATTCAAAGATGGTGAGGACACTGCAAAAAGAGCACAGGAAAAAAGACAGCAATTATTTCCCCTAAGGCTTACCTACCTGGGAAATGATGAAATAAAATGAAACTATAGGTGGAGGAACAAGGAGTGATAGGAAAAAGAGCCTGAAGGCAGAAGTGCCATTCACGTGTAGTGGGATCCCTTCCTTGTGCATGGTCCATTCTATTTCTTCATTGTTCCTTCTTTGGAAAGACATCCAGATAGTGCATTAGTTCCCATTTGGATCAGTGTTATCATTACAAACACACTGAAAAGTGACACATAATTATGTTATTTGCAACTACAATAGCTAGAGGCGGCTTAGTTGAATATCTTTTTTTAGTACACAGAGCTAGTCTAAAATGTACTATTTTGATAAAAAATACATTTCCAAACTAAACCAGTGATAGAAACAAGGCTAGTTTAGGAGGCGAAATAACTTTGTATTGCATCCAGAAAGTTTTTTAAAAGGTATAGAACAATCTGAGAAAGTTACAAGGTGATTTAATGCTCAAAACCTACTGACTTGGATTTGTGATCTGTTCTATCTAGCCAGCTTGTCAGATATAAATTTCTACATAATTCAATTGAATGATGATGAAAAACTGTGTTTGTGTTTTCAGATAATTTAGAAAAATGCTGCTTTGTAAAAGGTCTTCTATGCACTTGTTTTTATTGTCAGTCGCTAATTCAGAAGTGTGGCTTTCGAACAAAGTTGGGTTCCATGTATTGAAAAAGTGACTGCAATTTACTCATTCAGATTAACTATGTGATTCATCATCCTGTAGCATCTTTTCCAGAGCTGTGTCTTAAGTGATGACTTATTGCCTGTTTGCAAAGACAAGTGAATGGTACAGAAAATGTAATTTACTTTTCTGCTTTGGACTGAATTTATTGTTTACTAATTGGAATGTCACATACAATGAATTATTCAACAAGACAGTCAAAAGGAATATCAGTAATAAAAATCAAAACAAAATCACTGCATTATTGGTTCAAATTCAAATAATATTAATTGGGCTAAGTATTTGCTTTTTGTGTATGACAATTATTTTTCAAGTAATCAATGACAATTCTTATTGAAGTTATTTTGTCAATTGAAAACAAAATTTTTCTAAAGGAAGTGAAGCTCAAAGATGGCAGATTAAGTTTTACATGGAGTAAAACTGTTGCTGTTCGTAAAAGATGTATTAAAGTGTGTTGAATGATATCATCACAAGATTCTTGTCTTACTTTCCTAAACTAATTTTTAGCCAACCAGCTTGCATCCTTCTTCCACAAGAATGAAGCACATGTTGTAGCTGGATGGATTGCATAGGGAGACAATACACCACGTAGAACATAAATATGTGAAAAATACAGAGGAAGAATAGATCTGTCAATATCACTATAAGTAACAACATTCTAGATACTAGCATCTCCTACTGATATAAAATAAATATAGCAAAATAAAGACTTTTTTTTGTCTCCCATTCCTAAATGTCTACATAGTGTTGCCTCACTGTTACAAAAAAAGCCATCTTGGTTTGCAGTAAGATATTTTACTCTTACATTAAAAAATAAAACCTATTTCCTGACTCTGAAATAAAAACATATCACATTTTCTATTTTATATATATTTATAAATATATATATAAATCAAGATACATTTTAGAAGATAAAATATATATTAATGTATAATTATGTTGTATATTATAGAGTATATATTTATAAAGATATATTATATAAATATGTATTTTATATGTTTTTATAACAATCAGGTTTACCTTTTTCACCATGCATTTGGTTAAAACTCTAGGGAACTGTCAAGCAGGTTTTGCCAAACATACATGTTGCAACCAAATAGACTGGTTAAATCAACCATTTTTCATATGTTTTCATTCACTGATGTAAGGCTGGAAAACTCTATTGTAGGTCTAATTATCAGTGCTTCACCTGTAAAGGGGGTATCTAGTTTTGTGCAACATTTTCATTTAAGACCCAGGAGATGAAATATATTTATTAAATTTGCGGATAGCACCTATGTAATGGCTTTGAAGGGTACAATTTAAAAATGTTGTGGACAAGTTGGAAAAAATGGTCTGAAACAAGTGAGACATAAGAGCAATAGGGAAAGGTACAATGCTGTCAACTTGGGCAGGAATGGAGCACAACGTATCATGAGAAAATATACAGCAAATACAATGAGGATTATGATTTATCACTGTTAGAACAACAGACACAATGTCATACCATTATCAAAAATCCTATCTTGTAACACATTTAAAAATAGCAGCAAATGCCAAATTAATATGGGTTGGTTTTCCGGAGCAGTCAGTAGCTTATTTGCCCACTTTTAAAGCAGGTTTGACTTTTTGTTTTTTTACATTGTGAAGTCTATTTTCTATGCTTCTTGCTTCTAATTCTTACAGCCTGTTGGAACCAGGCAGAGATTTTAACAGATGGTTCTACTGAATCAAACCAAATCAATCAATGAAGTTTTCAGCACAGTTGTTAACTGGAGCATTACCTGTAGGATGCTCAAGGTAATCCTCCAGCTGTACTCACAAACAGGATAGCCTCAGCTGGAGTATTATGTGGACCAGTTGAACACACTGCAGAAAAGAGAAACAAAAAAAGCCAGAATCCTTATGAATAGCTGAAAAAAACTTAGTTAAATGACGTAGATAATGGCCACAGGCATAAAAAAACCTGTTGCTCAAAAAAATTCGAATAAATGGTTCCACTTCTAGTGAATAAGATGGAAAGTAATGGACTTGAACTGCAGGAAAGTGCATTTCAATAAGATGTTACAAAAAACTTCCTAATGGTAAATGTTCTTTTAATTGTTGTGCTCAAACAATAAGAAATCTTCCCCACACTGACTCAATCCAAACTCTAATATATGGCAGCATGAAATTAGAGTGGAAAAGCACCTTCTGACGTCACAGGGTCAGCCTCTTAAAAATGCCTTGAAAAACTGTCCTGTCCTAAACACAAGCATAACAGACTAACCAACAAGCAGTTTAATAGCTTAGTTTAACTGATTTTTTTAAAAACAGTCTATTAATGACAGTAATGGAAAAGGCTGAGGTTCACAAAAATGTTTAGAAGAATCCATTTAAAATACATTGTCTCATCCTCTAGTGTAAGAATAAATTCTGTATGATTAGGGATGACATGCAGTATAATTAGTACATAAAGAAGAAGATAAATTCTAGCCTTCAGTTATGGAATCATAATCAACGCATTAGTGTGCAAATCCCACAATGTTAAAAAACATAGTTTAAAGTACTTTTGGATTATTCTAGCTAAAATGAACATGAAAAATGTAAATTATCATTAAAGCATTTATTTCCAACTTCATTATACATGCAGTTTGCTGGCTTTTTATTTCGATTTCCTTTTAATAATATATAATCATCCTGAAAAATGCTATATTGGTATCTGAAGAGAAAGGTGGTCTTTGTTTAGCTACAAAACAATTGCAGGACAGGAAAAAGAAAAGTACTTTACAGTGTCCCAATTGGATTTAAGAGATTACCCAGAAATTGTCTTTGCTGAGACTGGTAACAAAGATGACAGTGCTTCCTGATTTGGGTTTATGGATTCTAACCAACAACCACATGGAATGAAATCAAAGCATTTTATGAAATTTCATGGCCTGTCATTTTTGAATTAGATGGCATTCAGAAATGAACTTGGAGAGAAAATTAGGCTGATTTAATTTTAATGGTTTGCAAAGCGTGTTTTTTAACTGTATGTTTAGGTGTGACACCCAAATAAGATGGAAGATAGATAAATGTTGTGGAACAAATTTACAGCAAATATCAATCATCACACTGATTTTACATCAATTTCATACTTGCAACTATGCATAAAAACCTGAAAACTCACTACCAATTTTCCTATATATTTATTATTCCAAGATTAAATGTAATCTAAATTGTTTGACTTTCAGCTCACAAAATCTTGGTACCATAAATATTAAACCTGTTATAAATATTGATTTTAAAATATTGAAGATTTTCTGTAAATATAATAGATTTAATATATTTTTAAAAAATATCTCTTAAAAAAAGATGATCCCCATTCAAAACTTTTGAATAGATGCTACAAGAAGTGATTTTTATATAGACATTTCCATGTCCAGGCAACTTATACCAATTTTTTCAACTTGAGCAAACCTGTAAGTTGTATAGTAGAAGAAATGCACATAAGTGAGATGGGATTTGTATTTTCTATTTACTTTGTTTATAACTTCATAGTTTCTTTAGTTGTCATTTTTCTATCTATAAAATCTTTAATATTTTTGAAACTGCTAGTGATTATCAAATAATCACTCATCAAATTCACCACCTGAACTGGAATGTCAAAAAATATTCACACTGATTACAAAAGGCTAGTATTAGCAAACGATAAATTTCTTTTTATAGAAAATATTTTTTCATTAAGGCTGAATCAAAATTAATTTTGCTAGTGTTAGCTGTGGAGAGTACTTCAGAGAAATGGGAACTTACGTATTTTAAAAACAGAGATATGGCCTAGAGTGGATGGATACATGAAGCCACATATATGTTTTAAATAGTACCTCCATAAAGAAATACCACTGCAAAAATAGTTTTTAACAACAAGAGATAGCAAAATGTAAATTTATTCTTACTTAATTAAATAAAACCAGAACGTATTCACCCTTTCACTTGAAAGTATTATGTTGAATATACACGGTTGTAGGACCAGGAATGTCCCAAACTTGGTTTCCACACCCATGTGTCATTGTATTAATGTGGACTACTGATTTTTCAAAGATAGATAAAATTATGAAAAAAATGGAGGTAGAAAACTAAATACAATAATGCTGTTCATGTGAGAACTGGGATCATAAACCAACATGGCATCATCTGTGTTGAGGTCCCACTGTCTAAAATGTAGATATTAGCAGTGAACAAAGAAATTGTGTCGATTCTTATTGTCCATCTTATCTACAGGATTATCTTGATTGGCAGAAATGTGTATCAGTGAAAGCGTCTCAAGATTTTCTGATGTTTTGCTCCCCTCTTCTTTTGTTGACAAGAGTCTGATGAATGAGATAGACATCCAAGCTGAAAATCCTGGTAAAACTACTTTTCTAGTCCCAATAAACCCAGTTTATTACATACTGCACAAAAACTAATTTAACTGGCAGTACAACATGCATTACTGGAAATATCTTCTGAGGACTTGTACTCATGAAATACTTGATTAAAGAAAGCTTTGTTGGTAAATATATTCTGAAAACTGATCATGCAGTATCTGAGAACAAGGCACAATACCAGAACACTATAAATAAGATTAAGTGGTAGGTCCAAGGGATAAAGTAGGCAGAGTAATTGATTATATATAAAATTAAGACATTTGTGTGATTAATTTCTTTTATAACTACCCAGTGTTGTCTCTTTCTAAGTAAAGGATAATCAACGGCCACGAAGAGGAACTGGATCAAATTAATAAAATGACTACTCCATTTCCAGAACATTCAACCTCAGAAAGCAATGTGTTATTGATAAATGCAAAATGTGTTTAGGTCTGCTGATCAATTCTCTCTTTTAGATACTTACAAGTGCTTTATGTTCCTTAGCTTAAATTAACTTTGCCCATCCAAATTGAATGAGTTGTTTAATCTTGTTATAGAGTACTTTCTAAATGACTATGTTCCTATGCAAATATCCATTGGACTCTGTTTCTGAGTTATTATTAGCAAAACCAGTGTCATTTGCATAATCATACTTTCTTTGAAATAATCAGAAATCTGAAGAAATATCTTTTCTTCAAAAGAAATGATATTGTTGAGATTATTGATAACTTGCAATTTCATAACCTGTTGTTTAGATAACTAGGGTTGAATGTAATTA
The DNA here is from genome assembly GCF_963264785.1 of Psittacula echo. Taxonomy (NCBI): domain Eukaryota; kingdom Metazoa; phylum Chordata; class Aves; order Psittaciformes; family Psittacidae; genus Psittacula; species Psittacula echo. Next base: position 14,904,170 of record NC_137740.1, read on the forward strand.
AAGTGCTATGTTGCAACTGAAGAGGTAAAAAAAGCAAATGGGGCAGTTTAAAACAATCAGAGTTAACACTGACTAACAACATTAAAAGTAAGCCAAACTTGTATACTGCCTTCTTTAAAGAAATACTTCTTAGATTTACAGTCTTCAAAAAATTGTCTTAAGTAATAATTAAGCTCTTTGATTTATCAACAGTCTGATAGAAAAAAAAAAAAAAAGGCTCTGGAGCAAGGGTGTTGCCTTTCTGTTTGGTTTTGGTTTTTCTAAGGGGAGAATTGTTTAAACATAGAGAGCCAAGTTGCTTTCTTGATTAACTGGCTGATTAACTGCATTAACTGCACTCATTTGTGTTGCACTATATCATCTATTAGAAAAGCAGGGTTTGCACTCCTTCAGGATAGGTTACTTACACCTCTACATATGTCGAATTCCTCTTGTTTATTCCTCATACTACGGATATTTGAATAGAGGCATCTGAGCCGAGCTCCAAATGAAGCCAACTCATGGGCTGGAGCAGCTGGAATAGCTCTGCATCACGCCAAGCATTTATTAAAGGTGCTGGCAAGTGACCGGGAGTGCTGGGAAGGATTGATGATCCCCACCCCTAACACATCTAGTTTAAAGGTGCCTTGACCAGGCTGGCAAGTCTCCTACCAAAGCAGCTCTTCCACTTGCTCAGACCAGCTCCACCAGCCTCCAGTAGACCTGGCCTTCCAAATAAAGTCCCATGTTCTAAATAAACAAACTCCTGACTATGGCACCACTGTTCTAACCATTTATTAACCTGCCAAATCCACCTGGCCTTTTCAAGGTCCTCCCCTTTGACTTGGAAGATCGATGAACAAACTGAGATCCAGAGTCCTTAACCACCTCTCCAGGACTCTGCAGTCCTTCTTAATGATTCCAGCTGCTGCTAGCACCCACATGGATGACTAGAAGTGGGTAATAGTGGGCCTTACAAGACCAGGCAGCCTCTCAACAGCATCCCAGATCCAAGCCCCCAGTAAGCAAAACACCTCCCTTGAAACTGGGTTACTCAGACAGATGGGTGCTCTGTGCCTTTCAAAGTAGAGTCCCGTAGAGTCCCCTACCACTGTGACCCGTTGCTTTATCCCGGAGGCACCAATAGCGATCCTCTTTACTGGTGTGTCAGCAGGATGTTCATTTGGTGCAGTGTGGGTTTCCTCATTAGCCCCCTGCAGAACTGTGACGTTGTTCTGTGTGGGGAAGCTGGATGGTGGAGGAAGCCCCTTACTGTTAATTGTTAATCGCCCTCTTCCTCCTCTTCTGTTGGGTTTTTTTTGTTTGGTTTGGGTTTTTGTTATTAGCTCCCAGCTTCCTGGATTAATGCCCTCCTCCCTTTCTGTATGCACTATGGTGGCCGCTTGTGTCCCCTGCACAGTCTGGGCCTGAAGCAAGCAGTCCAGCCGCCTCACAGTTTCACTGAGATTTTTCAGCCACTGACAGCATCCCGCAGCTCAGCCGCTGCTGCAGAAGGGCCTCCACCAGGGCTTACCAAGTGCAGCCCTGCTCATTGTGCACACTCGCCTCATGAGACCAGGGCTGGCACTTTCTACACGCCGACCTCTGCGCTGCAGCCTCCCCTCTCATAGTGTCTGCCTGGTTCCGACGCTGCCACCTCCAGGGCAGCCAGAACAGAGACCCCAGACTGGCCCCCGGCCCTAAGGCGAGCGCTGCTGACCTCATCCGCGCCCTCCACCCCTCTCAAGCTTCCGGCGCCAACTGGCGCGCCACCCACTGTTTCCCTCGCTCCCTGGGCCGCGTTTTACCCGCTCAGGGCGGGGCCGTCCCTCGTGGTACCGCCCCCTGTGAGTCTCTGCTCGCCTCAGCGGAGCTGCCGGCTTCTGGGCAGGGTCTGTCGAGGGCTTGAGGTTGTTTTGGTGGCTCTTGCCGCTCAGAACTGAGGCTCCTGGCCGCGGTGTTTTCCCTCGCTCCCGTGTTGAAGGCTCCTCTCTGGAGCTGCTCACCTCGGCAAATGACCAGTCGTTTGTACTGACAAGCAGAAGCTATATAATTGTAAATGCCATTGAATAAGAGCAGGTTTTGGAACTTGTACAAAACTTTTTAAAGAGCAGTTTCTAAGACCTCTGCATAAATAGGAAACTATAGAGGACTGCTTAGACTCTTTAAAATTTTATTATGCTGTGGTTGTGCTACATTTTTTTCAGTGCATGCCACTCAGAACTACATAAATTGCAAACTCTACAAATTATAGTATTATTAGCAACTTTAAAGAACTGAGCTGAATTGATATTGTTTCAAAGTTCTTGGTGATGGAACTGCATAGAACTGAGATCCTCCAGAAAGTATGTGCTTCTCAAAATCCGATTTATGGTTATATACATTTATTAAGGGTTTGCAACATTAACGTCTACTGAAAGATGCTTGATAGTAATAACATGGTCTGGCAAAATTGAGGATAGATAATTTTTTATTAGCCAGTGAATGATTTACATCATATTAAATCAGCATGACAGCGTCTAGTAGCAAAAGTTTTTAGTGGGAAAATCTGAGTAGTGAAATAAGCCTGATGTCCATGGGTGGGAATACCACGTAAATTCCCTTCAGTTATTACTGAGAGCAGCTTTTATCTGTACATCATGTTATCTCTGATGGCCAGACAATATCTTCATACCTGGTTTGAATTACTGCAGCTTTCACTGATGATACATGTGGCATCTTGGATAAGGTTAGGGTTGGACAGGAATTTGTTAATAGAATAGAATTAAAATTATAGAGTTGGATAGATATGGTTGTATGGACAGCTGGCATTGGATTTAAGCAGTTTAATATAATTTTTGTACTGCAACTTTAAGTTTTATAAAAATTCTCTGCAACTGCACTGAGCTCAAGTATTTATATTCTGAATTTCAAAATAAATAGATGCACTACATAACAGTTATAAGCACAGGTAAAATATTGGGTAGGAGTACAAAGCTTAAATTTTAATACTGTTTTATAAACATGTTAATAGATCTTAATAAGTTTCTGGTTTATTAAGACACTTCACCTGAAGGACACATACTGGTCAACATCTACCAGAAATTAGAGTATGTACTTTCAAAAATCTTTTTATAATCCCCGGAGTAATTGTGGATGAATCCTATTTACATCAGACTGGTACTACTATGAAGGCAGCTTTCATCAACAACATGGGCTGATGAGGTGTCTGTTTCTGCTGCCACATTTTCTCTGTATACCAGAGCCTCACCTGAGATTTGTCTCATGCATCAGCTGTTTTATTTTGGGTGGTGATCCAGAGTTATTTATTTAATTATAACTGCAGTCTAGTTCCAAAAACCATTTTCAATACAAATGATTTTTCATTTACAGTTAACTTGCATTCACACATCTTCACATCCAAACGTAAGTAATTGGACGTAAGATGGTATTACTGCTTTAAGTAGTCTGAGTTAACACCTGTCACAAGAAAGAAATAATATGGTTTGGATTCCTGAGTGATGATGTACAAAATGAGCTGTCAGTTTTATTATCGACCTTAAGGATTACAGGATAGCAGAGTGAACCTAAGGTTGTCACTGTAGAAAAACAACTCTCTGTAAAGCCCTACTTTATTCACAATCTGTAGCTGGTTGGTTGGGTTATAAAGGAGTGTATTTAATTTTCGAGATTTAACTATGCACACAAGTACTTTTAATCAAAGCTTCCCTGGGTAGTCAGTCTATAGTCAGAAAAATAGACATACCACTTATAATAAGAGATGGAGAAAAAGTTTCTCCCTTGCCCTACAAGCTAGCAGAGAAAAAGCTTGCTTTTCTTGACAAGAAATCCTGCACTGGCCTAAGTGACTATAGCAATGAAGAGCAAGGACTTGAGATCTTTAAGTATCTATCCAAAGTAGAATAAAGTGAAAGGAATCAGGTTATCCATACAAGACCGTAAATCTTAGACTCCTTAATTCCTAGAAGCTCTTCACAACACAGATATTTCTCAGTCCAGTCTCCAGGAGATGAACTGCTGCCAACTTACCCTTAATTAGTTTTTCTGGATCATACAGTTTGCTGCAATATGTGTCCTTGAGCTACTCTGAGGAGATACTGAGATATAATAAGTTTTACTGTAACAGGTATAAGGAAGGTGGTTCTTGCTTGGAATGGAGAGCCATCTTTGTATATGCAGCCCAGGAAATGTATGTGGAACATCTGCAACCTAACAGCTGTTGTATGTCACTTTGGCTGGATCAAGGGCTTAAAATGTGCTTAAGTAATCTATGGCAGCTCTTACTTTTACAAAGTACATCTGTGCTGACATGCTGACAGTTTTTCCACCAGTGGACTCCCATACATGTTAAAATGATAAACTAGTCTAAAATTGAGGTGATAATGGAAGATACTAGAAAGCTCAAAGATAATTCAAGTTGAAATGATACTCGCTTAACACTTCAGTATAATTAATGGCTTTGGAAGAAAAGTTTCTCTCAAATCCATAAAGCTGTCTTGTTTTATGTCTTCGTGATGCACCTCACTGATATACAGTTGTTGAAGTTCTGCCTCCGTGAGTGGTACATAACCTATTATTTGGTGATAACAATGAGCATATTACATTTATGCTTTGACTTTTTAAATGTTGTCTTGCCAAAGGATAATAGACATTCAATTGTCACTGATCATATAGAATCCAGTAAAATACTTAGTAAAATCAGTAGGGGGCTTCTGTTGACTTAATAGATAATAACAAGCTACATACAGAAACTAAGCCAACAGATTTCTAATAATTATTTTTCTTATAATTATTTTAAGGATCTCTTCTTTGTATTACACACATTGATTTGATCTGTATTCTAAATGTTTTTATTTTTTTCCATTTTAAAGTTATTAGAAAGCTATTTACTAATGCAACCATGCAAGGAACAGTATACTCTGATGAAGAAACATTGCTAGGCTGTAGTGAGAAATAATATCTTCACTTAAAAAAGAATGTAATATCAGCTATCAGTTCAAGCAAGGGTAGAAAAGTATAAAAAAAATATCATGTCACCTAGTGTAAGCACATCATTCAAAAAATGAGATACCTCTTTTTTAATAACTTTCTCATTCTGATTTGTCTCATAGTCCTTCAAGCAGACTCACAGTCTCTTGTCATAATCTTTACATGCATCTCATCTTATATATTACATATTCACCAATGTATTGATAAGATTTTAATTTATTGCATTAATATTTGTCTCAGATATTTCCAGATTATTTCAACTGAAACAGTGTCTCAAACTTTAGTAGTAGCTTAGTTTTGATATTTTCATCATACAGAGTTAAAAAAGAGAATTTCCAACTTAACTTTAAGAAATAAATAGGATATGCACTGCAAAATGATTAGGTTTTGTGCACTAAAATTAGAAACTGTTGAGAGATTGTACAGCATGAAAACTTTTGAATGTTTGATTGCACATTTTGTGTTTTTAACAAGTAACCAGAATGAAACATTTTAAAGCTAAAAGGAATCCATTCACTTTACCTTTTAATTTATCCAAACAGAAAGAAAAGAAAAAAAAAAAAAAAAAAAAGATGGTAGGATCTTTTCTCTAGGAAATAAATAAATAAATCTGTAATTATAGTTGAATTTTTATAAACCAGAAGTATTTACAGTGCCAGAGAGCTTCAATCCAATGATGATTTTAGATTAGGTTTAAAGAACTTAAAATAAAAGGAGATTAAAAAAAAAGCATTGTCACTTTGGGACTGGAGGAGAATGGAAACAAAAATTTAAGTTTCAGGTACTAAATCACTTACAAAATATGTGCACCAGATATGTGCTTAGCCAAAGGAAGGCAATGAAATTGAAATAAGGGTTGGTGTGAAGGACAGGAAAAAAAAGAAAGCTAACTACGAGAATGAAAGGTGTGTACTTGCTAGAGAAATCTCATTGCTGGAATAGATAAGATTTCCAGATTAGTGAATGAAGGAAACATTGCAAACATAATGTAAATCATTTAACACACTGTTTTACAAAATCCTACGTTCAAAACTCTAAACTGTCTTGTTTGAAAGATTTACATGAATTTTAAATGGACTAAAGAACTAAACAAAGAGCTATAGTAGAAAGGTGATGATTTGGAAGGAAGTATTTAGTTTGAACTGCAAAAATGAGTCAGACTCCAGTTTTAACCAACTTCTTTAATGGTCTGGAAGGAGAAACATGCAGCATATGTATGGCTTTTTCACATTGTGCTAAGTGGCACTAAAATGAAAACACCAGTAAGAGTAGAGGAAATAATACAAAAGTTGATCATGAAACATTGAACATATAGAAGACTACAGAAAATCATTGACTTGGGAAGAATATATGCCACAGTACATTTGGAAGAGAAAAGATGATTGAAATGGTGATTAGAAGGTGAAGAAGAAAAACCTTAGAAAGCGTGTACAGCTAAGCACACACAAGTGTATGGGAATGCAAACAAAGGATGCACTTGAACAATAGTTCTCTCCAGTGCAAAAGACAGCTACTATGGACCAACATATTCATAGGAGGTTATGGTCTCTAGAGGATTTTCAAAAGATCTTTTTTGTCGCTGTTGTTTCAGCTTTTAGTTTCACAGGCTATGACTTTGAGCTAGGCGAGAGCAATGTGGCTGGCCACAGAATCAAAGACCAAAACTTTTGGGTTTTGCATTTTGTTAAGGATTCTTTTACCCCCTTAATCTGTAGAATTATTTTTAACTCATTTAATTCCCCCTGGAGTGTCTGCTCTGTTTATCCTCTTCTCAGGTAACTCCTGCTAACCCACTCTTTCCTATGCATGGCTCATGCTTGCTACATCTTTTCTAAAGTTTCACTGTCCTTTCTTTTCCCAGTTCCTTCACCCTGAAACTCTGAGCCCTTCTTATTCTGTGCTGAGAACATTTTTCAGTCCCTTGAAAGGATTTCACTCTTTAAAGATGGTTTTTATGTGAAGACTTTGAACTTTAGGATGGTCCTGTAAGCCACAAAAGTTGCAAGCAGAACTATTATTTTATTTGAATTTCACAGAGAAGACATTAGGGTGAAGAGAAGAAAGTAACTTCTAATTTGTGTGAAAGGAAAACAAAACCTCTGAGCTGCAGTGACGGTAAAATATGCAAAATTGAATGTTCTAAGATGAAAATTCTCGGCAGAAGAATAAAATAGGAAAATGGAGATCTGCTACCAAGGCATTTGTTCATGGATGTCAGGGTCAGCAGAGAGGTACTATGGCAAAAAACAAAGCACTTCCTCAGCCAACCCTGACTCTGTCAAGTGGGATTGCTGGGCCTGGGAGATTGTTCTTACTTTCCTTGAAAACTGCAGCTACTTTTCCCGCATAACATAACTTGGCTTTCGCAACTCCTTTTCAATTGTATTGTGATTATCTGCTTCTATGAATCACAAGGCTATGTTCTGAGGTACAAGTGCTATATCCGAAAAGGGTGTGGATTTAGTAGTTTTGCAATCTTACATACTAGATCGCAATATACAGACAATATTTGTAACATTTTCAAAGGAAATAATATAATGAAATTACTTAAGCTCAGCCTGAGTCTTTGCAGAATACCTAAAATTAATAAAAGTCAACCAAATTTTGATTCATATATCTTTATTTTATTTTAATTTCTGCATGGCTTATTATATTTGAGAAATTCCTACTTTTAGGAGTCCTTTCTAACTCCTCAGGTAAAAGAAAGCAGATGGTCATCTCTGCCTGTCTGTTTCTTACTTGCTATTTATTTTATATTTTAGTTTATGTCACGTCTTCCTAAAATGGAATTTTTGTGATTGATTTACTGTGATTTATCACAGAATAGTTTTTGGTGTTTCAGGGCTAAACCACTGCAAAGCATCTGAATTAATAGCCTGTGGCCTCCTGCCTGAAAACATACCTGAGGCATGTATTAATGGACCAATAAAACATGGCCTGTCATATCTTAGTGTTTTATTCCCATTCCATGTGAACAAGACTGCTCCCAGAGTTTGCCACAGGCAATCTGGTATTTCATCTCTGTGTCTGTTTTAATCTCTGATAGATTTTATCCACTTTCTGTCAAATCATAAACACTGCCATTATGAAGAGTTTTTTCATGTTCATTAATGTTTTACTTTAGTTCTGTTTGGTTTTTCAGTGTCTTTTCATCTTAATCCTTTAAACATGATCCGTTTATATAAAAATCACATACTTGCTTCTCACTGTTAACTAAAAAAGGAAAAAAAAGTTGCTTTATTACACTGAAATTTTGGCAAATTTCTGATTTAGATACATTTCAGCTCATGAGTTTTAGTGTGTAAGTAAAGAAACATTTGCTTGCTAATTACAACTCTTTCCATGAAATTTGCATACTTTAGCAATAAAAATTATGCAAGCACCTATAATGATGATCCTTCTCATCAGTGGCACAATTTTGGACCCAAAATATCACATAACTTCTCCAACACACTAAAGAATGACACTTGAAAGATTGGACTGAATAAATGCTAGAGGACTGCCCCAAAACACGCTCTGCAATATCCTCCAAATGAAAAAGACCTCATTTTTTTTCTCCTAGTTTTTTCTGGTCTGTGAGTCACACAGCTCTGGGTGAAAAATTTAAGAGGAAAATCAATCACTTCCCAAACCCCACTTTGAGAGAGGATTTATCTGAGCTGATCTTAATCTCCAAATTTATTCATTTACTCATTAGCAGTCTCTATAAAAATTGTTTATTCCGTGATGTCCATAACTATATACCTTCTGATTAATATCTCCTAATTTTTAAGACTAGGCAAAGACTCAGCTGTTGGTCTAATAATCCATAGGAAGGTGAGAAGAGCTGACCCTGAGTGTCTGGAGTTGATCCACAAACCAGTCCCCACAAGTGCCTCAAAGACATTGAGGACAGTGGTTTTTTATCCAGACAGTTCCTCCCCATGTGGTGTGAAACAGGCTGCTGCTGCGTGGTGTTGAGGAGTATGGGTGTGCAGAGAACCCCCGTAGGACACATCACCCATTCCTCTGCTTCCTCAGACTCCACCCAACAGCAGCAATCAGTTAATACACTAACCCTGGAGTCAAATTGTAAGAAATTCCCATCACTTGCAAAAATGATGGATAATCACATTTTAAGCACTAGCCTCAGAGAGTGCCAAATATTTTCTCATTCTAGTTTTTACCTTTCTTTTTTTCACACAGCAATGAAAGCTGTTTGCCATAGAATAACAGTTTTTCCACCCTAGGAATTACTGTGCTTCTGTTTCTATTGGCAAATGGGCATAAAATATAAATGTGAACTATTGGGCATAAAATAAATCTATAAAAATTGCTAGTAATTATTACTATGACTCCAGTCCAGAAGTCCTTATTCACATAAACCTGACATTGCTATTGTAGTTGGTTTTCCTTCAAAAAACACCTTAGAAAAACTCACCCACATTGGGCAGGTTCTGTGAGATGTAAGAAGGCACACACAATTGTGGATATTTATGTTTGGACTGAGACACTATTAAGAGGTATATTAGTGCCAGAAAAAAATAACTTGACCGCAAGACCTGCAAACTGTATTCATGACTGCAGATACACTCTTTTCATGTTTTCTGATCAAAGTACTTCAGTGCTGTGCAAAGTGGGACTATGCCTGGCCAAGACCCATGTTCAGTGTTCTTTATTTTTGTCAGTTCCAGAATAAAACATTACAGGTTATACAGTCGTTAGGTGTACTTCCAGTTCAAAGCATTGAATTTAATTTTGCATCATTTTTGTCATAGAATCATAGAATAGTTAGGGTTGAAAAGGACCTTAAGATCATCTAGTTCCAACCCCCCTGCCATGGGCAGGGACACCCCACACTAAACCATGCCACGCAAGGCCTCATACAACCGGGCCTTGAACACCGCCAAGGATGGAGCATTCACAACCTCCCTGGGCAACCCATTCCAGTGCCTCACCACCCTCACAGTAAACAATTTCTTCCTTATATCCAATCTAAACTTCCCCTGTTTAAGTTTTAACCCATTACCCCTTGTCCTGTCACTACAGTCCCTGATGAATAGTCCATCCCCAGCATCCTTGTAGGCCCCCTTCAGATACTGGAAGGCTGCTATGAGGTCTCCATGCAGCCTTCTCTTCTTCAGGCTGAACAACCCCAACTTTCTCAGCCTATCTCCATACGGGAGGTGCTCCAGTTGCCTGATCATCCTCGTGGCCCTCCTCTGGACTTGTTCCAACAGTTCCATGTCCTTTTTATGTTGAGGACACCAGAACTGCACACAATACTCCAAGTGAGGTCTCATGAGAGCAGAGTAGAGGGGCAGGATCACCTCCTTCGACCTGCTGGTCACGCTCCTTTTGATGCAGCCCAGGATACGGTTGGCTTTCTGGGCTGCAAGTGCACACTGCTGGCTCATGTTCATTTTCTCATCGACCAACACCCCCAAGTCCTTCTCTGCAGGGCTGCTCTGAATCTCTTCTCTGCCCAACCTGTAGCTGTGCCTGGGATTGCTCCGACCCAGGTGTAGGACCTTGCACTTGGCATGGTTAAACTTCATAAGGTTGGCGTCAGCCCACCTCACAAGCGTGTCGAGGTCCCTCTGGATGGCATCCCTTCCCTCTGGCGTATCAACCGAACCACACAGCTTGGAGTCATCGGCAAACTTGCTGAGGGCGCACTCAATCCCACTGTCCATGTCACCGACAAAGATGTTGAACAAGACCGGTCCCAACACCGATACCTGAGGGACACCACTCGTTACCGGTCTCCAGCCGGACATCGAGCCATTGACCACAGCTCTTTGGGTGTGGCCATCCAGCCAGTTCTTTATCCACCGAGTGATCCACCCATCAAATTGATGTCTCTCCAATTTAGAGACAAGGATATCATGTGGGACAGTGTGAAAGGCTTTGCACAAGTCCATGAATACCTTGTTCTCTTTGTTAGGATCTCACAACCTTTATTAAAGAATTATTCTAAAAATGTGAAAATAAGTGATAGTTAGCTGAAAGCCCTTCACATGTGTAGGTCATTTTTCAGTGCTGTTTACAAAAGTGCCTGTTGTACTGAAATAGTGTGTTCAGTCTAGTAAATATTTATTCAACAGATATTCCCATGATGGCAAATGTAAAGATTATCAAAAGGCCCATGGCACAAAAGATCGTATGACTTAAGGTAACTAGTGATTTATGGCACTGTTGCTTCCCATCGTTGAGGAAATGAGGCTTGCGACTGACTAATGTTTCTTTTTATTTTGTTTGCTGGAAGCATTTATAACTTCCTCTTGGGGTTTTTCAGAGCTACATTGTGTGATATTCCCAAACTATTTTTGCACTATTGTTTGATTATAATTATAGTTGAACAGAAGTAAAATCTTGAGAATACTTTTAATTTGCTTAACTGCTTCCTGTTATGTCTTGTTAAAATTTATCCTAATTGATTATTGAAAAGAGTAGGTCTATTTAAAATCTGAGCAATCTCAAGGATAGCTTTTCTTTGCTTTTATAACTTTTAAAAAGAACAAGACATAAAATTAATTTGAACAATGCTGGGGGGACTGCCTGATGCCCAGAAACCTTCAGCATAGGCTGAGGACACCTCAAGAGGAGAGTTAAAACGAAGAGGTTTTCCTCATGGGGTTTGCTCCATGTCACTCTGGTGATGGCACAGAGGGGAGACTTGTATCACTCAGACACTCTACAGTAAATTCACTCTCCATGTATCTGACAATTCCAACATCAGGTTCTCAGGTCTTTGTGCTGCCTCCAGAGCTTCTTGCTGCTCTGCATCTGTCAGCACCGTTCCAGCTGATCAGTATCTCCAGCACAGATGTCTCTGGGACTCTTAAAAAGGAAGAGGAAAGAGTTCTGTACCTTTCCTCAGAAAGCAGTAGATCTAATCTATATTAACTAACACATTCCCACTGGTACAGGTGAGTGGATTAAATTGCCACACAGTGGCAATTAAATTAAAGTGCCACACAGGATGACGTGGCACTCAGGTAATGCAAATATTTTCTAGAAACTGCTTTTGTATCCACTGATGGTGTGAAAATCAGCTCTGCCTTAATTTGTGAGTTGCCTGAGTTGGGAATAAAAGTACATTTCTTTAGTGATGATTACCAGCCTCAGAGAATGCTTCAAGGAGGGAGAAATGCTGATTTGTTTATGAGGTCAATGAAAAGACATTCACCCAACATTGACTTCCTAGCAGAGCTTTCAGTTACATTGAGTCATTTTTTATCTTGAATTGATAAAGTTAATGCAGAGAATCAAAGCCAAGCTTATATCACCAGTAAATATTATGATCATATACATCTGCAAAGCACACAAACTCTGTCCTCACTTAAGTAGAGCTTTTAGAAAACCTAAACACCGTACTTGATTTATGAATACAGCATGACATGTTTGGGCTATTGATAATACACACAACATTTATTTCAATAAGTTTAGAATAAATTATTATATCCAAAATAATTTTTAGCTGAGGTCATAGTTATTAACGATATTTAGCTCTTTGATAATGATCTTTGTTCATATATTTCAAAGTATTTTGAGACAGCTGAAATTATTAGAACCTGTCTCACAGACAGGGAAACTAAGTCAGCCAGTGCGCTACACCTACTTTTTCTTTCCCTCCACCTGAACAATAGTGTCAGTTCCTCAGTCCTGCATTACTATACCTTCACTGAAAAGCTGTCCAGACCAGCTCACTGTAATATAGATTGGTAACATCCCATGCCTCCCCCCGCCCCAGACGCTTCATAAATGACTTTTGCAACTTAAATATCCTGCCTAAATGCCAATCTGCGTTTTCTTTCTCAAGCTGTTCACAAAATCTCAGAGGGTCTCCCTGTCCTAGTAGGAGTACTGACCCACATGATGGCTTCCACTGCCTCTCTCAATTGCTCTGAAACTTTATTATCCCACTTTGAAGTTCTGGCATTCACAAATTATTTTTGGTTGGTTGGTTGGTGTGTTTCTCTGTTTAGGATGATTTCACTTTTCAGCATCCTGTGAACATCCTGTTCTTTGAGATGCACCTATCTGCTTAATGTTCACCAGAGTTTAATAATTCTTCATCATCTTTAGTCAGGGAGATTACATAAATAACCCTTACAGACTGCCCATACTCTGCCCATAGTGATGTACTGGCTAATTCAGCAGTTCTAAGATTATTTTAAAATTGTAAACTGTGCATAGACAGAAGTGGGAGAACTATAGTAATGAACCACAATGCTTTTACTGTTACAATAGATCTGTTACTAATGCATACTTTTTAAGGAAATCTTACCTGGAAGCATAGATTATCCAACAGAGAATCAATTTACACTCTTTGTAAGACATCGCAGCAGCCATCTTGGTAACACACAGATGTTTTACTTTTAGGTTTTGGTTAATTATTGATAAAATTACACCTGTATTACACCAGAATGAGCAAACACAGAATGGTTTTGCTGTTTATGAGGAAATCTTTTCAGTATCAACAAAGATTAATTTCAAGAATGAGATATACTCTTATCACACTGAGATTTTCTTCAGTTTTGTTGCAAAACAAAAACCTAGCCTCTGCTCTTCAGTTTACTGTCTAAATCTCCACTCTATGGATATATGAGTGTAAATTTTAGGTCTACTCAGAAATTCTTAATTCAGACCTTTTATTTGAGTGAAAGTTGGACTTTGGCTGGATAATTATTTTAATTTTGGAAGACATATTTAAACCCCAAATATTTAAGCTAGCAAATGGAATTTCAGTGCTTTACCTGGGTTTTGCTAAATTTCATCCTATTCTTCTTCAATTTTCAGCTGGCTTTCCAGTGTCTTTTATTGAGAACCATACTGATTTTTTAAAAGCCGAAAATTTTCTTCGCTGAAGCAGCTGCAGGATGAGATCTTTCCCTTGCTATGAAAATTTAGTTACATCAGCAAATACAATTTGACTTCTTAGAAATTGCAAGAATAGTCTGCATTCTTTGCAGGACACAGGAATAATTGTCTCATGTTTCAAAATATACTTAAAAAAAAATCCCTCTTCATTTTCATTTAGTTCAGCCCTGTTAACTACATCTAAAATGCACTTGTCAGTGGTTAGTAAAATAGGGACCTTAATACTGGCCTGAATTTAAGAAAAAAGAGGTGTTCTTGATTCGGTGTACTGACTCAGAGAATGAGTTACTGACTGCAAAAAGGTCACAGTAAGAAAAAGAAATCACACTCTGTTATACACAGACCCCCAAATAACTTATCAGCTCAAGCCTCCTTATAAAGATCTATGATGTGGTACAGATCCTGGTAATATGACTAAGTAAGTAACTTATAACCCTGCTTATTTTATGAAATAATGGACAGACCTTGGCATTATAAATGCAGATTAAAGTAACTCTGTTAAGAAGCTAAAAAGCTCTGTCATAATAATGCAATAAAAAAATCATATTCCAAAGCAAGACAATATCTATTCATAACATTTTAAATGCAGATCGAGACAACAAAAGTTTTAAATACAAAAAGATTTTTAAGGCATTTTTCTTAAAACAGTAATCAATATCTGCTAGTTTCCAGTCTGTTAAGAAGGTCAGCAGACAGTCTCTGAATAAGTAGATCACTTGTTGTGGTCTTTAGACCTTTTTTTTTCCCCTCCCGTGGAGATTTGAAGAACTGATTGGTAACCTTTTATTCAATAACTTTGCATCTTTTTTGCTCTAGTGGAATTTTAAGTGCAATCAAGTTTTCTGTATGTGAAAAAAAGGACCACAACACCTCAATTAATAATCTTCCGCTATTAGTTAAATTACTTCACTTTGTCTATACTTCTCTCCTTCCTCTTTAATGTAGTTTCACATGACTATAGCGTCTGAAAGGTAGGCACATTCTTTTGGGAGCTGACATGAGAAACTGGAGTCATTTATAATTGTCTTAGAACTCACTTTCCTAGTGCTCATTGGGTCACTTTCTGCCACTTTTGGCCCTAAGTGGGGCCAGTATGCACACAGTATCTACCCTATTTACCCTATGAAAGTCCATTAAGTTTAGTTCAGTTAAGAGCAATAAAAACAGGTCCTACATACCAGAGTATCAGCTTCAAAGTAATGGGCCAGATAATTAATACTGAATTTCAGTGGGAATTCTACTAAAGTTCTTTTGCAGCCATATTAACACTAAATGAGTCTATCAGAATTAATATTCCTGCAATAAGTATCAAGGAGTTAAGAATGATTAAGCCATCATTGTTATCTGTACCATGATTAAAAGGCAAGAAAGCCTTAAAGAATTTGTAAAGATTTGCTTGGTCCTTACATCATACATAGTAATGTATCAAGGCTTGTCTGTATGCCATAGTCAGAGTGCAGCTGGTTCAAGGAAATGTGAATTTATAGCATATTTAATAATCTGTGGTAGCTCCATGCATGCAGAGAGTATAGCTGAAGTTAAGGTTGCTTGTTCTATTTTTGAATTAGAATAAGTTACTTCACATGAAGATGCTCTCAGTGCTGTATTCTCCGTCAAGTCAAAGAAAAATGCTCTGCTCAGTGTGAGTAATATTTGCTAATGAAAACCTTTACACAACTTTTCAAAGAGTAGGCAGCATTCAGTATGGATCACAGACCACAAACTTACATTGCCATAATTCATCTTTGAAATAATTATAAATCTGCTTGTCTTCATCAGTCATAACTTTGAATGGGTACTGAGGACTGATTACAAAAATTCACATTTTAGTTTATGAAGACCACATCACTGGAGTGTGGAGGGAATGTAGATAGGAAATCAAGCTGCTACATTCAAAACACATCCTTCATTTTCATCTAGCTGAAATGCTACAATAGCCTTATGTTTTGAGTGACCCATAAAGGAGTTTATAGGTAAAGCCAAAGGTACTGTGACTATTTAGATACCTACTGACAGTGTAAATCTGAATATCTGCTTCTCTGCTACCTTCTATTTTATGGATCACTACATACACCATGATACCTGTGCAAGATGTAGGCATTAAATATTAGTCACAAAAATTAGCTGTGATTTTTTTTTTTCCCTACAAAGCAACATGAAGGAAAGCCCCAAGGATCTAATTGGCTGGAGATTTGACCCAATTCACTTTTGTCTCAGTAAGTATGTATTTCCAAACTATCAGTGTTCTTCAACAATTAGATTAATGTGTCTTATCTCATCCTATATTTAAAAATTTCAATTTTAAACGTATTTCTACAGTCATAATTAAATGTCATTAAAATAATTATTTCTCAAGATTTTCCCTGTGAATATTTCTTATTCGCTATCCTTTCCCCATTTCTCTTGCACCCAGACAAAAGAATAAATCACATTATAGTCAAACTATAAAGCTGCTAGTCTGTATTGGGCTTTCTTTAATCAAACCTGAATGCATTATCTGCCTATTGAATCTTGTTTATTTTCTGTTGATAAATTGTCCCTATGACTGTCTCAGAGATACATAAGAGAGTCAAATTTAGAAAATTCTGGCCCATTGATTGTATATCATCAATCATTCCAGCTACAGAGTTTGGAATAGATATCAAAAATGTTTGATATTTCATGCATTTTAGCAATATTGTTAGCAAAACAAAAGTCACCTGAAAGCTAGAAAAGTAAAAGCTTGGCATGATCTCTGTAACATTCAACCAAGAGAAGTGCCTTGGCTACAAGGCTAAATTGTCTATATTTACCACTAATCTAAAGCCTTTCTGTATGGCATTAAAACTCCTTTGTTTAAACAGAAAATCTATGTAAACATCCACCTGCAAAAAGTACTTAGTTTGGCCAGGAGAAAAGTCATAAACAGAGATCTTGGAAAGAGAATGTTAAAGGATGGGAAAAGTCAAAAAAAAGGAAAAGAAACACAAATGGCTGAAATAAAAACAGGGTAAATTCCTGAGGAATGTAGGAGGCATTGGATGGGCTGGTCTCCTCAAGGCCATAGGCATCGTGACAAACAGAATACATTATAAAGACAGGCAGCAGAGGCTGGCTTAAGAATTGTCAAAATGATATGGACTTAACCAAAAAGAATTGCGAAGGCTGTGAGAGATTGGCCACCAGCAGTGAGAAATCCTTCCATTCCAACTAGAGTAAAGAAACATACCTGAAGAAAATAATCAGCTTGCTTGCCTGAAGTTCATTGTAATTATTGAGAACTGATCAATTGTTGATGTGTTATGATGACAGATGGTAGAATCATCTAATTCATTTGTTTTCACTGTGCCACCTGAATACCGTAGGCCATAAATCTTATTAAAAACCAGAATTAAGCAGTGACAAGAAAGGTCAGCTGCCCATTTCATCCTGGCAGTTGTACTTGGGAGATCTTGTTGGAGGCAGAAACTCTACCTCACTTGAGAGCTACCAGGTTATTTAAAGAGAGAAGCTTCTGGTCAGTGTGTAAACAACAGCCAGGAAATACTAATAATTCTTTCGTTTTCTAATCATTCTAATAATTTGTGTTCTAATCATTCTTTTGTTTTTCTAATCATTCTTTTGTTTTCCTGGAGACCCACAGAAAATTCTGTGGAAGTTTAATGCCTGTAACTCACTGGATAAGAATCAAAAAAATCCCCAAAACAATAAATATCAAAGAGTGTAATCTGCTTTCACAAAAGGTTGATTGAGAACAGCCAGCATGCATCTACTGCAATGAGACTTGTCGTGAAGGTCATGAAGGATATTCATATTCCACGGTTAGATAACTTTATCTATGAAACTTTAGAGTCACACTTCAAATTAAAAATGATTTGTACAATAGGGATATGTAAGAACCTCATTTGCTGTATGTTCTTTTCCACAAATTCATTGACTAGAATATTTACGGAAAGTAATCACAGAAGCAGTGTGTACACAATTTAAACTAATTCCTTTAAAATCAAAAGAGTATTCATAAAAATGTTTGCTGTGTTCACCCAATTCTAATTAATACTTACTTTTGACATCTGTGGAAATCAGATAAAGTATTAAAATAGAGAGTCTGAAAAAGTAAAATATCATTTTTCCACTAGTGTGTGATGAACATATTGTCAAGTTACACCTTTTAGAAGCAATGTAAAACTTTAACTAGAAGTATTCAATTATATTGCAGGAAGCCATTGGCTAGCTTATTAGTATGATAAAAGTATGGAAATTATTGCAGTTTAAGAACACTGGGGGGGGTACTAATATGCTAATTGCAAGTAAAGCCTAATATCAGCTCCATGTAGGAAGTTCAAGTTTGAGGTGATTTGAATGAGAGCAGAAACGTTAATTAATTGAAAGGTTTTTACTTCATATTACTAAGCCTTGCTGATAAATCTAGCAAGAAAGATTACTACTGCTGACAAAAAGACATCTAGGAAGCATACCACTTCATGACAATAAATCCAAAAAACCAGCAGTAATGTGATGACTACCTAACTGGGTGGTTGCTTTTGTGCCCCAGCTACTCAGGCTATTTCCTAAGCCAACATTATCTTTCATTGCTCCTTCATTGTGTCAATGAAGCACTGCAATATTAGTTATTACGTAATTAGTGGCTTCTGGTACTTCCACCAGAATCAAAAATACAAATGTTTCATGCTGGGAAGCAGCATATATGCAGTAATTTTTGCTAATGTTAGAGACCTTGGGGTAGAATGACAAAATTGCCTTCTCTCCACTCAGACAAATCACGAAGAGGGGACATTGCCCTTGATCCTTCATGCTCACCAGAATGTCCTCCCTAGAAGTCACAACTCTTCTGATTCAAGCCAAGTCCTTACAAAATATGCATGAACTACATTAACTCTTTTTTATTATATATCCTTCATTCAAGTAGCTTGTACCTTAACACATAAATTATTAAACTTCTCTCCATCAAACTTCCCTAAATTATATCACACTCAGGCTAAATATTGGTCAGCATGACTGATTATTCTTTATGTAAGCTGAAAACTATAACTACATGTTGCAAGCAACAATAAAGGGACAATTGCAGGCAGCAGCTGCATCTGCCCGAAGCAAACATTTCATCCGTGCTGTGACAGCATCTGATGGAAAGCTTTTGCTTTTTTTTTTCTGTTAATATGTACAACCAACGTAACCAAGGGTTTTTTGTTTGTTTGTTTTTTTTTCTCTCTGTCTTCCATTTATTTGTATCTCTAATATAAAAGACTTTGAAATACAGAAGAAACACATGCTAGAATTAAAACACTGATGGCAAAACATCATTCAAAAGATCCAGTAGCAGACAGAGCAAGTAATATAGAGAAATCTAATATAGCCTTATTCTCTTTAGTGTTCCTACAAGCTGGATCTTAGCAATGGGCCATTAGTGAGCTTTAGTTAGAGTTAGAAATGAACTTGAATATTCAGCCCTCCAGCATCTGTATAGAGGAGCTGGCAATCTTTGTTGAAAGTGGTGTGTGTCTCTTCCTCCCTTTCAGCTGTCTGATACTCTCCCCTCCACAGAAAAAACAAGTTGCCACATAGGTCACTATTAGACAACCTGTGCCGTAAAATAACCTTGTGGTTAATACTGGAAGGTTGTCTCTGGGCTACAAACCAAGCATTTGCAGATGGAGGTCCCCTCTACCATTAAAGATGGTCAGAAAAAGTCAGAAAAAAGTCAGAAAGTCTTCTTTAGGGCTGGGGGGAAAGAGGAAAGAGTCAGATATTAATTCTGTCTTCCTGCTGTTCTGTACTGCACGCTTCTCTTTCAGTTGTGCATTCTGATGTGTATGTGTGCTGCAACTTCCAAACCCACAAAAATAAAAGCAAAAGCTTTTTGTCATCTGCTTTACTTACAATGTTAGCAACTTTTCTCCCAGACCTTTCATTTTCCTCTTTAAAAGATACTCAAACATATATCAATAGATTTCTTTGTGACTCTAACTAACTGAGTTATATATTATTTTTCAGCAGTAGTAGGTGTTGAAGAATTTGAATTGAAATTTGAAGGTTCCTGGCTCCCAAGACAGCAGGAGATGAGGTTTAATTGCTTGGAAATACATTTTCACAGCTGATACTGGGGAACAGAAAAAGTGTATGTCAAGAGCCTCTAAACTTATCATTTAGCCATAACATGCACCACCCCATACCTGGGGACAATGTAACTGTTAACAGCTTGAAGCTGTTGAAAAAATACACCAGTGAGAATGTTTCCTCTATTTTTCTAATGCTATTCTTTACCCTGAATAAACTAATAGAAATGTCTTATTTTCAGTTCTGTCAGTTCAAATGAAAACAATTGTGTGTTCACCTAGTTTTAGCATTGGAATTTATTAGATCTGAGACTTCTCATTAAGGTAAAAATTTTGAAGTTGCTCAGTTGTTAATACACTGCCTGTATAAACTCGAGGTCTGCTTGTTATATCTGGTTACACTCCAGAGACTGAGATTTTGTCCAGCACTACAGATCAGGTCAAGAATTGCAGTAACAATTAGCCATTAGTCACTAGATCTCAATTTACCATAATAGGAGGTAATTTCTTCTGAGCATTTTCTTCCTGGAAAGGAAGAAGAGACATAGTAAACTGTCAAGCTTCTGAAAATTGGAGTGTGGAAAAGCTGGGTATGTCTTTTGAAAAGATAACAGTGATAAAGTTTTATACATCTTTTTTGAGCTTACCCCTTTTATCATGGGCAGGTTCTGCATATACTGACAGTGCCCAGTATAATAACAATTTTCTTTTTTTCAAATCTCAAAGAAGTTGAAAACCTATCTAATCTCACAAAGAATCAAGCAGATTGTTCCTGACTTAGTAGAGGCATGTGAAAGAGATGCTGTGAAACTTGCCCTGCATAACGTCCTACTTGTTTCTGGTATAACTACTACTTTCCCATCACTTAAATGAAGGACAGAACAGAGGCATGGGTCTATTTTTTTCAGTGTACTTCACTAACTAACCTTTTTGCACCCACCAGAAAAGGAGCCAGCAGTGCCCCTCCCTCACAAACACTGCAGAGGGCCATCAAAGCGCATTTCTAAGCAGAGGAGATGCGGTGAGCATGGGAGCTTGGCTTCCATGCTGCTGCTGATTCAGGCTCTGAAGTAGAAAAAGGAGTAAATGGCACTTACGTAGAGGCATGCTCTCCTGCCACACAGGAACTCTTATAACAACTCCCTGACACCAGAAAGTGTTGATACTCAGCAGTCCCAGCTGAGCTTGAGCTTTGCTGTTTTGTGAAAGGAGCAGCCAACTGTGAGGTACTTGGATTGCATAGCAAGACTTTGCCTCCTGCTCTCCAGAAGAAATATTTTATTTTAAATCTGCAGCTGAAAAAGAATTTTGAGGGAAGCTTCAAAACTTAGAGGATGTATGCTGTGAATTGGCCTTACCTAAAAACAGTCTTTGTGATTAATATAAACAGGGGAGGGATCTCATGTCTGTTGGTAGCTTAGCTAACAATCAGTTGACAGAGAGTTAACTATAGAAAGGTCAAAGTTCAGGGCTTTTAAACTATAGGTTGATGATCCCTTGGGGACAGTGTGGTGTGAAAAAGAATTTGGTATGCTTGATGTTATGGGCATGATCAGCCTGACAAAATCCATTAGCACTCACTTTTCCTCAAATAAACATTAAGCTTGCTTTTGGTACTTTTTTTCAAAGCAGATTTTTTATCATTCCTAGTAATCCTTTATACGCATGAAATATTTCATTTCTTATATGATAAAAAGTGATTTTTCAGGAATTGGTAAAATGCATGCTATATTTTTCAACTGGGTCTATTTAGCACATTGAATATAATTCTGATAAGCTTCAAGTTAAATTGAAGACTTTATAGAGAAAAATAATCTTACTGAAGGTGCAGCTTAATGTGTGGAGCACTATGTTATCTTTTGTAAATTTCTTGTTTATAGCATGACAAAGACCAAAACAAATCTGAATATCCTATTTAATAGAAAATCGGAAATATTTTAGTCCTACTTTATGGCTCTTAGACCCGAAGTGTTTTAACTTGACGTTTTCTCTGGATATTTTACGAGATGTTCTTTGACTCTCTGGATAGCTGTAAGGGAGAGAAGATTCATTTGTTTTTAACATTTGTTCATTGCAGTTTCAAAAACACTTCTTATCATGACCTTGAAAGTAAAGAAGCTTGTAGATTTTTTTTATGATATTCATTAGTAAGTAATGCATAAAGAATGCTAATACTATATAGCTGAAATATATGAAAGACTGTATTTTTCATTATTTGGAAAACAAGATGTGCAACTGAAATGACAAAAAGGTGTGGCATACGTACCTAAAATAGTCTGAAAGCTTAAATTAAGGTCAGTTAGAAAGTGTAATAAAAATAAAATGAAAAAAAATTTCCTAGCAGATAATAACATATTTGTAGCAGTTATATAATACTGAGTTTAAGTATGATTTAAATCTCCTAAGTAAAAAGCTATTACATGCAGCTTTGAATCTGACTTCTGTCAGCTTCAGAACATGCATCCTACCATACATTTCCATCCCGTATGTCAACGTTTAAAAATAGGTTTGGAAAATCGAATGAAATCTTTGATGTTCACTGTTGTAGCTTTGGATGTTTATAAAAAAATCAAATCAATGCCTCCTAATATGTAATAAATCTTGAATTTACCTCCCCATAGATTACATCTCTATCTTCAGAAAGGCTCAGTCAGTCTGGTTCATTTGATGGGCAGATGCATGTCATGCGATACTTGATGAGAAACTTGTGAGCATACTTTGGCCATGTCTACTTTGAGCTGTCAGATGGAATTCTCTTGGGTATCTTTCCTTTTCCTGTGCATCAGAGCAAAATAATATTTTATTGTTAGTCATAATTAATAATTCATTGAAATGCACCAAATGAACACACAAAAAATAAGAATGTGCATATAAATCTTATTAGGTCCCTGGATAAACTCACAGTATGCTTTTGCATTTTGAATTTCCAGGCATATATTATATCATCCAATATTGGAACAAGCTGAGAAATGTAATATAAAAATTTGATAAATTGCTTTCTGTCTGTAAATGAGAAAACAGACTTGTAAAATGTGAAATGAACCATTCTAGCAAAGTAGAATTTGAGCTTAGAGTGTAAACACTTGAGTTAATGGCTAGGGTATCTCAAAGTCTCAGAAGCTGTGGCACACAGGGAGGGTGAAAGTGAGGTTATGGAAGCTCTTCAATGTTTTACTTTGAACATCCTTACAGGCCTTAATTAGACAGATTACCTGTTATGCATGGTGCAGTATGCTGAACAGTTTTAAACTGGCTTGTCCTCAAGGCAAATGGAAGGCAAAGTCAGAAAGAATTACACTCTACACAAATAACAAAGAACGTGCTATTAAGTAAGTGTTATGGTAAAAAAAATGAAAGATTCCCAGCCCATATACATTTTGTGTTTTAACTTTACCTAGTACAAAAGAGTCTGTTAAATATTTCCTGACCATTTGAGTTTATGTACCTAACCTGTCCACCTCTTCAGTGCCTCAATCAGTGAGAAACCATAAGGACATTTAATGTTGTAATTACTTGATTTTTTTTTGTTTTTGTTGCTTTATGACTGAGGAAAATGTGACATTAAAATTAATAAATGCTTTATAAGTGGATTTTTTAAATCTCACTACAATTCCATACCTATAGTACAAAACATAAAGGAACAGTAAGTATGTTTACCAGTGTTTCCAGGATACAAGTGTTAACTTGCTGTATATATGTTAAATTCCAGAATCTATTTAATCGATTTATTCAGCCAGCCACCTACAGGGAAGGTCACCATGTCAAGCAATCCTGAATGGTATTTTGTGTGAATTGGGAACAGAACTTTTTAAAGGCCAGAGGTTTAGGAACATAAACCAGATGTGCTCATTTGAAATAGTCTACTTATTAAAAAAAGGTCAAGCACTTAGATCTTTTTTAAATCTTACTGTCAGACACACTCCATAGAAGTAAGAATTTTACTATTCTGATGACATAAATTTAACCATTTTTTTAAATGAAATATGTCTTCTGATCTTTGCCATAAATGCATCACTTTCCTATTTACAAAACTGTTCCAGTCAATAATTTTCACAGTGTAAATCTAGATGACACTTTAGTTAGCGTGAAGGTGGTGTTTTGGTGTGTGTGGAGGTTTCTCTCCAGATATATATGTCTAAAAATTGACATCTAGCCCACAGGAGTCAAATGGAATGTCATTTAATTGTTAATGCAGTTTAAATCCATTGGTCTGCCTGCTAAACAATTTTACTGAACTGCTTATGTTGAGTGGCAGGATAGTATTTATTACTATGCTCAAATTTGTGAATATGATTTCTTAAGACCTTTCAAGATGTTGAAAGGTCTTAAGAAATCCTTTCACGAGGTATGGAGGGAAGGAGTCAAAGTTTTTTCCAACTTACACCCAGGGTACTGAATATTAAACTGTGCTGTATCCATTCTGCTTAAACAAGTAGTCAACTCAATGCTCAGAAGTAGCCCAGATAGCAGAAGCTGACAGCATCCTTCTCCTCCCATTTTCAGCCTCACCATTCTTGCCAGAGCCCCTCAAATGAACAAAGCAGAAAAAAAGAAAAATAGATACTTGATACAGCGATCAAAAGTTACAGCAGAACAGAGTAAATGAAACACCTAGCTTTGATGACATACAGCAAAGGATGTATAACTGATTGATTGCCACTAAATGTCAGTAGTTCTGCTTTCAGTGTTGTGGATTATATAGCTACAGACAATTTTCTTATTTCAACTACTTAAAATCATAGAATCATAGAATAGTTAGGGTTGGAAAGGACCTTAAGATCATCTAGTTCCAACCCCCCTCCCATGGGCAGGGACACCTCACACTAAACCATGCCACCCAAGGCCTCATCCAACCTTGCCGCCAGGGATGGAGCATTCACAACCTCCCTGGGCAACCCATTCCAGTGCCTCACCACCCTAACAGTAAAGAATTTCTGTTACTTCATGTTCTTGAAGGTGGCAGGAACCCTGGAGTTATAATAAACAAAAAGCAAATCCAGTGGTTGGAGATGATGTTTTGCCTTCTGCTTGAGCTACATTACTCTCTGTCCTTCACCAATACTAACTATGTAGAATAAAAACAAACCTAACCAGATAATGGGCTGCTACAAAACCAAACACATGAAACCCCAACACCTCAGCAAAACCCAAACAAATAGATAACAACCCCCAAAATAATAGTTGAGAACATTTTTGCTAAGTTTGTATTCAGATGCTTTCTTCTTCTCTTCCCTGTTTGAATAACAATTTTTGCAGTGGTCTTTATTCATAGTGAGCTGCAGATGACTTTCCATTTCTAGGTCAGGAACATTATTCACCCTTCAATGTACATTTCCGTTTTTTAAATATTTGAATGAAATTCTGGGCTGTACCTGTTTAACTTTACACAGAAGAAAACCCTAAGCACTGATACACACTCAACAAATGTTTTCCTGCAAAAGCTTCTCAGAATATCTTTCTTTTTTTTTTTTTTTTCTTTTAAGGACACTATAATTTGGGGTTTTCTTTTATCTTTGAAAGGTTAAACAAGTGTTTGGAAATATTTTTCATATTTTCTTTGATGTAAGATCTGAGTAGAATGTATAAGCCATTTCCCAAAAGTTTTCCTTGGATTTCTAGTGTTATTTCTGAGAATTAGAATCACAAAATTTATCATATTTGATAAACTTAAAGCATTCTTCTAAATTGTCCAAAAAGAAGCCAAATTTTAAACAAATGTATTTTCTTATTCTGTATTTTTATAGAGATTTCATAGACTGTAAGTACAAAAACATTTGAAAAAAATGAAAAATTCTGTCTACCAGTTTTAATACTTTCTACAGACACATGTACTTCAAGATTAAAAAAAAACAACCCACAAATAAATGAAGTAATCTAAAAACCTCTTTCTAGTAGGATTTATCTTTATTATTAATGTTATTATTTCTTAAAAAGCAGGTAGCTGAATTGACTTAGTTTCTTCTTTGGAAAGCCTATTGATCTGACATATTTAAGTATTAAGCACTTTTATAGTCCCAGTGATAAAGCTTAGAAACTTCGGGTTTCTTTTAATCAATGTTATTAATTGGAATTGTGCGTACCTGACACATGAGTTTCAAAGGTTGAATGTATGGAATTTTCTTTAAGTTTGTATATTATGATTTGGTTCATTATTACTTGAGTAATAATGAATAATGTATACTTAGTTCAATCTTCTTTTTAAGGATAAAACATAAGGACAATATAAGGTTAAATGTTTTTCAATTACACTCTTTATACTTGTTTGTTGGGTTTCTTTGTATTGGTGGAGTTAATAGCAAATATTAGCATTGCTCTATTTCAGAGGCAAAATAATACATTTCCTTTTGGGGAGACCTGTTCAAAACCAGTTTACAGGGGAAAAAAGTACATAATGTATCAAAATTTTAGGGTTTTAATAACTGTAGTAACTGCTAAGAACAAAGTTTCTTTTAAAATGTTCATTTCAGTATTTCCTATTTTTCCCACACAGACACTACATTTTAATTTTATTTCAACTTAACTAAAGTTGCAATATCAAAATTCATTATGGTATATGAGACTGTATGGACGAGACTCATTCAATTGATGGGAAGTTATGAGAAAATGTAAATAAATATATTAAATTAGAATATACATCTTTATTAATCTAAGGCTTATTTTGCTTCTTGGGCAAGAAAAAAAATAATTGCCTTGTCTGCAGAACAGAGGTTATGCTAACAGGTAGCTTAAAAACACATCTGATGTGTTCTACCTACTACATCATCTGATGTGCACTACCTAAGGACAATGCTTAGACACCCAGAGCAGTGCAGTGATGAACATGACTAGATAATGTAAAAAAGTCTCAAAGGAAAATTTACGTGAGGCAATGTGGCATATGAGACAGTATGCTGGAAAGCTGTAAGAGAAACTGGATTCAGCAGACCCTTCTCAGCTGTATCTGCCCTTCTGTGAAGAGCACCCTGCAAACAGAAATTGTTGCCAGAGCTAGGATTTTCTGACAACCCCACCTTAGCAGTGAAGATAAAAAGGTCTGTTTCATATTCTGTGACCCATAAATCCTAATTGTTTCCTTTTCTTAGTTAAATTGATATAAAATCAAGCACCTTCACATTATACAGTATTACTTCTGAATCTCTGCTTCATTCTTGTTCTTGGATAGGAAAAGTTGACTTTACTAATATGAATCTGAAATAACTTCAGTGATGGTCAGAAATACCTGGAAAAACATCTTTTCTAATGCAATTTAATTGGTGTTGGTTGTTCAGAGCTTTCTACCAGTATAGTTCTGGCCTCATTTGACCAAGGTCTTGATCTGAATTGCTGGCAAAAAGCTCACTGACTTCCAGAACAGTGAGTTTGCAATGTAGTCTGTGTGATCCTGCAGTCTATTAACACATGTATAATATTATAAAGATAAAAACAAAAAAAACCCCAAGCATTTCCTGTAATTGTGCTCTTCTTTGTAATAATTTCTGAGAGAGTAGAGCATTGCAGTCCAGAATTTTATTTTATGAGGCACTGTGAAAATGGAAAAGATGTCTTTACCCAAAATAATGTTATTCTTCTCCACTTTCTCTGACAAAAAGTTTTAGACTGTTCACAGTTATCTGCCACCTATGCAGTTTAATACTGCTTCCAATTATGCCAGAGTAAACGTATGCTATAAATACCTCTGCTGCTTTTTATTCTGTGCATTACCTAACAATCCTCTTCCCTGTTTGCCTTTTATACTGCCATTATGCTCTGGACTGATGGTTTCAATGACTTTCCTATTCCTGATCTTTGTGCTGGATGATTGTTCTATTAAACTCAGTGTCCCTAGATTGGTTCTTTGCTTCACACCTAATTATTTTATATTTATCTCATGCTTATACAAAATTATCTGAACCTCTTTGGTTTAAAAAAATAGTGGGATTCACAAATAAGGAAGCTGAGAAGCTGTTTTGGTTAGTGATTTATGAGTTACAACAGGATCCTTTAGCAGTTTTAGAGAATTTTGTTGATACCAAAGAAGTAATTCCATCAGTTAGTTGGAACCTTGCTGGATTCAGACATGTTCCCAGTTCTCCTCCTCACTTTTTGAAAAACACTGGCTTTTGCATACATACTGTGGAGCTGCTATGTTTTCAGCAGCGTACTGGCAAAGATAGTTCTATACAACTTTTAAGTATTTCTGATTGACCACAAAAGTATGAAATAAAACTCCTTCAGATAGCCATATTAGAAAAGTGCTTCTACAAAAACATAGTTTTGGAAGTTCTGGCTGTTAATTTACATGCCTGTTTTCATGACCTTTTTGGATATATGAGGGATGTTTAATATTAGGTTATTTCTAAGGTTAGTACAGACCATATAATCTGCTGGACTCCATGGGTTTTATTTTTTTTTAGCTGAAATATTCCATCCACTTTTATTTCTTGAGAATATTACTAATACTGCATTCTAAAAAGCTGTAAAGTATGCCTAGGACAGTGCACATTCTTTGCATTGGATACGTCCCCCTGAACCTCTAATATTCCATAGCACCAGAAAAGGTCTAATGTGGCAACTGAGGCACAGACTCCAGTTGTGGTGCAACCAAAATCATTTATTGCGTAAGCTTACAGGCTTTTTATAGACCCTTGCCTAGCGGTTAGTAATTGTTGGTATTGATTAGTTTCTTTTCAGTACTTTTCACAACATCGTACACTTTTCCCAACCAATGACATTACTAATCACGCGCCTTTTCAACCAATCACATTATTGTCCACTCGCCTTTGCTTGGACAACTTATTTGTACCCAGATGTATAAGCACATTTTTCTGTTACCACTTTCTGATACATTATTACTTTCTATTTTCCTTGAACACACATTCTTTTCACAGTATCACAGTATCACAGTATGTTAGAGATTGGAAGGGACCTCAAAAGATCATCTAGTCCAATCCCCCTGCCAGAGCAGGAACACCTAGATAAGGTTACATAGGAATGTGTCCAGGCGGGTTTTGAATGTCTCCAGAGAAGGAGACTCCACAACCTCCCTGGGCAGCCTGTTCCAGTGTTCTGTCACCCTTACTGAGAAGAAGTTTCTTCTCGAGTTTAAGTGGAACCTCTTGTGTTCCAGTTTATACCCATTACCCCTTGTCCTATCATTGTTTGCCACTGAGAAGAGCCTGGCTCCATCCTCGTGACACTCCCCCTTTATATATTTATATACACTAATAAGGTCCCCCCGCTGTCTCCTTTTCTCCAAACTATAGAGACCCAGCTCCCTCAGTCTTTCCTCATAAGGGAGATGCTCCACTCCCTTAATCATCTTAGTTGCCCTGCACTGGACTCTCTCCAGCAGGTCCCTGTCCTTCTTGAACTGAGGGGCCCAGAACTGGACACAATATTCCAGATGCGGTCTCACCAGGGCAGAGTAGAGGGGAAGGAGGACCTCTCTCGACCTACTGACCACCCCCCTTCTAATACACCCCAGGATGTCATTGGCCTTCTTGGCCACAAGGGCACAGTGCTGGCTCATGGTCATCCTGCCGTCCACTAGGACCCCCAGGGCCCTCTGCCCTACACTGCTCTCTAACAGGTCGTTCCCCAACCTATATTGGAACCTGGGGTTGTTCCTGCCCAGATGCAGGACTCTACACTTTCCCTTGTTATATTTCATCAAGTTACTCCCTGCCCAACTCTCCAGCCTGTCCAGGTCCCGCTGAATGGCAGCACAGCCTTCTGGTGTGTCAGCCACTCCTCCCAGCTTAGTGTCATCAGCAAACTTGCTGATAGTACACTCAATTCCCTCATCTAAATCATTGATGAATATATTAAATAATACTGGTCCCAGTACTGACCCTTGAGGCACTCCACTAGATACAGGCCTCCAACTAGACTCCGCCCCATAGACTACAACTCTCTGGCTTCTCTCCTTCAGCCAGTTTGCAGTCCACCTCACTACCTGATCATCCAGGCCACACTTCCTCAATTTAGCTATGAGGATGCTGTGGGAGACTGTGTCAAATGCTTTGCTGAAGTCAAATTCAAAATCAAGTGTCCCTTTAGTCCACATTGGAGACTTTCATTAGCTCCTGGGAAAGTCCTAGGTACAACATTACATCTTTGTTTTCAGTAACTTCTTTGTTTCAGTATCTACATTCCGGGAGATTATCTCAGTATTTTAACTTTGATTCCTCTTGACTCCCATGGTTTGCAGCTGATGAGGGCCAGGATGTCCGTGCTGTTGTCCAGGTCTGCTGACGCAGCTTCTTGTGCAACATTCCTCACAGTCTAATAAAAAGTATATGCAAAATTGAATCTGCCATCCAAGAAGGGAATCTCTCAATCCCATTCCTGAAAGCATTACTGATTAAAAGAGTATATTTTTACTTAAGTACCATTTAATTCAACTGTTAAATGCTGTGTGCTACGTTTCCTTCTAGTAGTCAAACTTATTCCCTTTGTCAATTTACAAAGCGCACCATCCTTGAGTTGCCTTTTGAAGAAAGTTTACTGCTTCAATATATGTGTTTCAATAATTAATGGAATGATAAAGTAAGACTAGATTTTACTATATGTCCACTGAAAATGTAAGAAAGGAAATTAACAGGAGCTGTTTTCATTTTAATAATATATTGGAACCAATTTTTTAAATATAAATTTAGCATTTAAAATGTATTTTCTTTTTTATGTTAAATTGAAGTTAGTTACTTTAGTCACTATTGTGATATACTGAAAAACACACTCCATAAAAATGTCCTTTGTACACTAATATAAATTGTGTTTAAACTAAGGTTTTGTAAACTGTGAATCACTGGTTTGGATTAACCTTGTAAGTGATCATTAAAGTCCTTTATTTAACAATGTTTTACTCTTTACTGGTTTCAGTTATAAATCAATTTTTTTGTCGAACAGAGCTTAGATGGTCCATATCCTGAGAGGCAACAAGGAAAAAGTTTGCAAAGAAAATCCCAGCAGACATCAGAGACAATTGGAATTAGGAGAGAATTAAAGAGGGAAATAATATGCAGCAAAGATAGATTGTTGTTTTCCTGGTTTGGCTTGGTCTGTTTTTATTTCTAGCAAGATGCTCCTTTGGAGCCCTGCTGTTATAAAAATCCTCACATACTACTTTGCTCTTGAGATTTACTACTATTGAAACATTGTCTTTATGTCTGTGGTAAGAAATTATGTTCCATTATATTTAGGGTTTTAAGATTTGATTCTGCCTAGCACAGTGCAGAACATGCAAATGGTTCTTCTGTTGACTTCATAGTAGAATTACTCTTGGACTTAAGTGTCTTACTGGGTAGGGGCTTCTTGTGACAGTAATTCAGGAATCCTACTTGAGAAGTGGTGAAATCATTCCTTACCAGTAAAATGCATTTTTCTTGTCAAGAAGAGTTCAGTTCATAGTAGTCCTTAACCTTTTGCCCCTCATATTCCTTGCTGATATCTAATTTGCTTAGTTTTGTTTAATGACTTGCTGAAGAAAAAATATAGCAGGTATACTTGCAATGTTGTTTAGAACATCTAGCATGTCTTGACATTTTGCGTCCTAGCAAAATTACAATTATAATGTCATTAAGTATACCTAACATGCCCTGACACTCTATTTAGAAAAATGAACAGGGCGTTGAAGACTGTATTCCAAAAACATTTATGTTCTTGCAGTATGCATAGGAATAGTAATTCAGCAATTGAATTTGGTTTTGAAATCAAACTTCAAAGTGTTTAAGAATGTTTATTACAGAAACAGAACATATATTCAAGAGAGTAGAGATGCAGTTAGGATTTGCTAAGCACTTTTACCCTTACAGTATTGACAGAAATCTTTTGAAACAAACAAACAAACAAACAAAAACACCAAGTAAATGCTAATCAGAAATTTAAATTGTCCTTCGTATACCAATAGCCTTTCTCACTCTAAATGAAGATATTTTTGGAAAGTCAGTAACTAATATGAGCAAAAGTATGTTGACCTGAATATTTATCAAACATGAGTAAGAATCACAATCATTATTAAATCTGAAGAGGTAATTGAATATACCTTTTCTGCCATCTCTCTATTTCTGCATGGCTGAATGAGAGACAAAGTTTATTAGTGTAACAAACAACTGATGGCATGAAAGAGCAGAGTTAAACTCCAATCTCAGTCTTCCTCCAGGACAGTTGGCAATATTCTAAGCAAGAACCTGAAACCTTCTACTTCAGTAGTTTGTCTGTGACTTAATTTGTGTTTGCAAAACAAATTTAATTGTTTTACAACAAACTGCCTTTCTGTACCGGATTGTTGTGACAATATGTACATTAAAGATTGAGGACAATGGGGAGTGTACAAGCAGAGTCAGCACCCAGCAGGCTGGCAATGCATACAACTGCATACTGATTAGGCTGTAAACTCAGCAGCTTGAGGCCTGCTAGCTCTGCCCTTCAGTCCAGAAAGCTCCGCTGAGCTGCAGTGTAGGGAAGTACCACACAAGCTTACTTTCCCTTTCCTCAGCTTGTTTGGCACTATCTGAGAATACATACTTAGCAATTCTTCTTAGGTTGCTTACTGTCTTAACATATCTTGCAAGAAAGTCAAGACTCTCATTCTTGACATCTGGCCCTCAGTGTCATTCTGTGGCCAGATGTCATTCTTGACATCTAAGGAGAAAAAAATCATCTAATCATCTTTTAATCATCTTTTCATCTAAAGAGAAAAAATCTTAGAAAGCACAACTCCCCTCAAGGCCAGTTCTTTGACAGGTTGTGATACATTAATAAGAAGCACAACTGTAGATTACTTTGTTATACCATCAGATGAGTGATTGAAATGAAGAAATGTGGCTAACATTAATCAGGTTTGTTGAAGGGAGTCTTAATGTCAGCCCCAAACAACAGCATGGACATCACCTACAACTATATCAGATACAGGACAGAAAATACAACTCAGCAGCCAGATGAACAGCCTGCTTCTCCATTGTCCCTGCAGTGCTGATGAGTCTGCCTTGAAAGAACACCTGAAAAAGTGACCCAGCTTTTTCAGGTACAGAGAGGCTTCTGTAGAGAAAGCAGCAACCTCAATAGTACATAAATACTTCATTTTTCCCTCTTAGTATATTTCTTTTTACCAAGACTGCTGTTGGCACTGTATCTTATTAGCCACAGGTAGCCCAAAGCCCTTGGGCACTAAAAATCTGTTACTGTGATATTTATTCCAGAGCTGCAGACTGGATGAACAAGGGAATAAGGTAAGATTGACTCTGGTAGGCTGAGAATTTTACAGAAACTATGTTTCACTGAATACATGGATTTTAAATGACTTTATTAGAATTTTCATTTAAGTGTTTCCTAAAATCTTATTGTGATATTATTAACAACGTACAAAATTTGGAAATTGAAAATGCAGAGATAAACAAATTATTTGTTACAAAAAGGGCCTCACAGGTCTCCGGGGAAATAGAATATTCTAATGTCTGTTTATACCAGCAGAAATAAATTGTGTTTGGTAAACATAATGTTAGTCATTTGCAAACATGAAAAAATGTGGCCTGTTTGTTTGTTTGTTTCAAAGACTTTGCATTGTACATTGAATTTATTTGACTTTAACTGAATTTAGCCTAGTAAGACTTTGTCTGTAGACAGAAATTCCCTTCTATGTATGCATGGGTTTTTCTTTTCCATCTCTTCTCTCTTCTTTCTTCCCTTTTTCTTTCTTTCCTTCACTCCTTCCTTCCTTTCTTCCTGCCTGCCTGCCTGCCTGCCTGCCTGTTTTAGATACTTGTCCCAGTCCTGTTATGCTGTCTTCCAGATTTCATGCCTCACTTTTTAGCTTCATTGGCTCTTATCATTCATATTATAAATATCAAACCTATATGTCTCAGGTAATGGTACTCAAATTGCACATAACAGAAGGAAATCTCTAAATAAATAAAGTCAGTTTGAAGAGTCACTAAGCTGTCATCTTCCTAATAAGCCACCATAAGAAGTAGGTCAGGTCTTAAAAATATCAACTAGAAAAACATCAAAGTTACTTTCTTTTAATTTTCTGTTTATTGCAAAACAAATTATCTAATTGATATTTAAAATAAATTAATATTTTCCAGAAAACACAATTCGACAGCCATTCAGATTTAATAAGTCTTTGCTTCTAAATTTGGAAAAGTGCATTTTCCCACACTCTCTTCTTTCAAAAAAAAAAAAAAAAAAAAAAAGACCAATTCTATCCACCTGATTAATACAGTGCAGTTGCTGTACCATAGCGCAGCCAAGGGAGAAATGGATTAATATGTCAGCTAAAATTGACAGTAGGATGACTAGTAACCTGCTTGATATAATTCCATGGGGTTTCAGGCCTTTTAGGTGAATGCTTATAACCAGAAAACTTGGTTTTAAGTAAAACTATGCAATTGCTGAAGTAGCTTTTGTTCTGATACAGAATACTAAAATTAGGAGTTTGTAAAAGACAAACAAAAAATTTAAATTAACCCTTCTCTTAAATAGTTATTAGAGCAGGTTTTCTATCTTATTCCTGGGACAGACTGGTCCTAGATCCTTGCTTAGAAAAGACCGGATTTTTAGAATGAAAAAACTGTCAATACTGAATGTATTTATCATAACGTTAATGCACATAAGAAGGGACTTAATTTTTTATCTCAGCTGATATATAGAGAAAATAAGGAAACAAAACTGGAAAATGACACAAAGTGCCTAAAGTAGTGGGTCTTTGGTAGCATTCACTAAACATCTAAGCAGGTGACATTATAAATGCAGGTGTTTTCAATGCTAGTTATGTGTCAAGTAAGGTTTATAAAATATCTAGTTTTCTTTCCAAATACGGCTGAATTCTGGCCCCTAGTGTCCTGTCCAGCCAGGTGTTAAATATCTTGGAATGCAACTGGGGTCCAGCCCCTCAGGAAGGAGAGCTTGGTGAGTACATAATGCAAGCGAATCAATTCCCAGAGCAGTTATTTTGCCCATTGTAGTCCAAACTTGGGTCAGCCAACTGACTGTCTAGGAAAGAAAGTAAAGTACAAGAGGGAGCTGGTTCAAATGCAAGCCTGGCCCTTCAAAGCAGTATGAATGCATTGGTAAGCAAAGCCAGTGTAGACATTGCTTCAGGTTTTCCCTACTGTGATTATTTCATTCTAGTGTTTTAGGTGAAAATCAATTCATATGAATACAGCCTCATATCAAAAAGGTTTGCATTATTTTTGTTTGAAGATGCTATGTGTAGTAGCTCAGAAGGCATTAAAAAAAAAAAAAAAAATTTGGGGTTTATTATGTAAAATATACAACCACGTATAGAGAGGCTCCATCTCTCACACACAGTCCAAACATATGTTATAAACAAAACCAAAAAATATATGCTGCAATCTAACCATGACCCTAATTTAAGTGTGACAACAATCTAATATCCAGAATTTAAACTGAGGTTTGGCATGTACACTTATCAATGCCTCCTGCTTATTGCCAAACATTAATTCTTGTATCAGTGCTCTCATTTGCACTGTCTAAACAACTATGTTTCTCACTTAATTCAGAGAATGACCTTTTATAACTAAGAGGAAAATTAGCAGTAAGAACTTAATGGTCTAAGATAAAAATTCTATTCAATCTGCAATAACAGTTGTTTTTATTTCTACAGGTTTGTTTTCTGAAAGGTATAAATTTGTCATCTGTGGTGTTCTGAAAGATTTATCATACAATGCCATAAAAACGCAGCTCCTTTGCTTAGATAACTGTGTAACTGGAGATAGATCTCCAATGAATTTATCACTCATCCTCATGAAGGTGCCTGGAGTGTATTGCCAGTGTTGTAGTTGCTGCTAGTAGTGAGGATCTGCAGCTCAGCCAGCCAGTGTAAGGCACAAGGTACTTGAATGTCCTGCCTCTCATCTGGCAGACTTAGACTTTCTAACAAGAAGAAAGACAATGAAGTGCAGGCAAAAGATATCCCTTAAGGAGCTAGTGGGCTCCTTGGCCCCAGGGCAGGCAGCACCTTCCTCTCCAGAAGCTGCTCGAGGACATTGAGGCCACACATCTGTTCACCTCCATTTAGTTAGACCCTAAGATTAAGCACATGGTTTAAAGATTGTAATGCTTATGTCTGATAGAGAGGTAAAGTGCTGAACATCTGCAAGCACAGGAAGATTTTATGAAGCCAGACGTTGCCTATTAATTACACTTGGCCTCTTTTCATATGATGTCCCAAGGCTCCTCATGTAACTATGAAGGTCGGAGCCTTGGTATGTCTCCAACAATGACTGTAAATGAAACAAAATGTGATTTGCTTTAGATTGGTCATCAGTGCAGAGAGTGGTGGCTTTGGCTACTGCTATCTAGGATGTTCAGCCTGGGGAAATCATTTGTAAAAGTTTCAGCTGGAATTAATCATTTGACTGAACCTAAATATGTATAACATTTCATTTTCATCTTGGTTAAGACAGAAATATCCTAACACACAGTGGAATACTAGTAATTTGAAGAGTTTGAACAAAGGAAAAACATTGGCAGTGAAGAATGTATTAATACATGAGATGCCTTATTTTTCTCAGGTGGGAGTTTATCTGGAACTCCAGCAAAAAGTCTTACTGCAGCTGATGAACAAAACCAAAAGGTTCCATGCAAAGCAATAAAGCTTCTACAGAATTTATTCCTAATTTTTAGAATTTCAAGGGGAACTATGCATTTTTTATATCTCTAAAGCCTGCTACAATAATCTACAGCACTGTTATGCATTATTCTGTACTTAAATCTTTGGTGGTTGAAAACCTGGGTGAAATAGATATTTTCTATTACATTTTGTAAGGCTTTCTCATAGAATCTGATAGCATTTGTAGAGAATGTTAAGATGTACTAATCATGGCCAAGACTTTAACTTAAGAAAATTTTTCTTGGATTTCACGTACATAGAAAAGTGGCCAAGCTGAGAATATAAGCTCTCCTTAACCATTGGATAGACAAATGTTCCCTTGCTAGCAATATACTTAAATGTATAATACATTAATACCTGTTTTTTAGAATATACAAAAAAAATTGGAAGGCATACCTAAACAGGAAAATAATTTCCTGAAAGATGTAGGTCCTGATGGGAAGCCAGTGGGTTAGTCCATTTAATTCAGCAAGCTTTTGATTGTTCTTTTGAACCTAAGGAGAACTGAATTTTCCTCTCTTGAACATGGAAAAGATAGACAAAATTATCTCTTTCTCTAAAAGTTACCTGAATCATTGTAATAAAACACCCCAAAAGCCCATTTTCATGGTTTAACCCCAGCTGGTAACTAAGCACCAGTAGGCACGCGCTTGCTCTCTCCACTCCTGGTGTGATGGGAGAGAAAATCACAAGAATAAGAGTAAGAAAACTTGAAATAAAGACAGTTTAATAGGTAAAGCAAAAGCTGTGCACACAAGCAAAGCAAACCGTGGAATTCCTTCACCACTTCCCATCAGCAGGCAGGTGTTCAGCCATCTCCAGGAAACCAGGGCTCCCTTCTGCAAAATTGTTACTTGGGAAGACAAGATGCCATCACTCAAAATGACACTCCCCCTACACACACCCCCAGCTTTCGTCTTCCCATAGCTTTATATGCTGACCATGACATCACATGGTACGCAATATCCCTTGGGTCAGTTGGTGTCAGCTGTCCCAACTGTCTCCCCTTCCAACTTCTTGTGCACCCCCAGCCTCGTTTCTGGTGGAGTGGGGTGAGAGGCAGAAAAGGCCTTGACCCTGTATAAGCATTACTGAGCAATAAAGAAAACATCTCTGTATATTCAATGCTGTTTCCAGCACAAATTCAAAACATGGCCTATACTAGCTACTATGAAGTAAATGAACGAGACAAAACCAGCACAGCTGTATACTATATACTGTCTAGGAAAGGGCAATACAGGTCTCTCTGAGGCTGGTTGCATACATTTTGAAAATTTGAGATTTGAAAAGATTCCTAAAATGTATTAGTTATGTTTATTCTTCATTAGATTGTTAATAGGTTAAGTGCAAGGTTGACATTATGTGCTGTTTGCCTGTGTTTTAATTGTCTCCCACCAAACCTAAACTTCCCTTGCTTCCTTCCCCCTTCTACCAGCAGCAGAGATCAGATGGACTGCTAGATTATGATAAATGAGTAGTAGTCATTTGATCTGATTTTACTTTCTAAAGCTCACAAGTAGAAAGTCTTCTATAGCTCACTGCAAAATCCTTTGTCTCTTCAGCTCATACAACATTTTTGTAAGGGCATGGAGAAGGGTGAAGATCTATCAGCATATATCAATGGTTCTTCCAAGATTTGTTTTCTAGATTAGTTTTGGTTTATTCTTTCATCCTGGCAATCACATACGTGCCATGGTGACACATTTAAAAGGACCAGTCTCCACACTGGATGCAAATGCAATTCTGGAAGATATTCAGCTAATGACATTGGGAAAGGCTATGGCGGAGAGGGAGGCTAGTTAACCAAATGTTTTCTTACTCAGACTCTAACCTGAGTGTCAGGAAAATACCACCTGCCTGAAATACCCTGTCCAGTATGCAATATATTTTAATTTTGCTGTCTGAATCTTCAAACACAGTCCCTTTGTGGTCTATCTTGTCATGTAAATATTAATGCTGAATTTAATTTTTTTTTCTCTAGAGAAATAAAAACATGACTTTGTCATGACGGTATTCCTGATGCACATTAGTATGTGCTACAGTCTTGTCCCTGCCTGTGCCTGAGCACCTGAACATTTGGAAGCAGTGCTGATGGGGATGAGGTGGTGACAGGGTAAATGAGGAAACATTTAATGCAGAATGATAGTTATAATCATATATAGTTTACTGTTTCATAGAAATTACAGATTGAAGAAGTCTTGTGTATGACTTGTGCATTCCTCAAAATTGTTCCTATTCCCTATACTACACTGATACATTGCCTAATTTCATTTTAAAAGAGTAAAGTAATAGTTACACACATTTTCCCTTTTTTTGTTACAACTTATAAACTCTGCACATCCGGGATTGCTAAAAGCTTCCCCTTGCTGCACTGAGGTGTTTATGAACAACTATCTTTTCCTCCTTTATTACTATTCTGGGGAAGAGAGTGTATATCTGGGTCCAATATGGTGATTATTCATAGTACTCCCTAGTTAAACGGCTTCAGAGGTATAGTTCCTCTGGGTAAAAGTTTACAAGAGGGCCTTGTAGCTTGCTTTTGAATAGGGTTTCCTTTACTTTTTCTTCTTCTTCTTTTTTTTTTTTTTTTACAGTTAATTATTTCCATTTATCAGCCTCAACCTGATACAGTAGTTTACCTTCATAAGTCTAATTAATAGAAAGCATAATTGTTTTCTGCTCCTAATCACAAAGTATATAGTGTAAAAACACTAAGAAAAATGTTCAACTATACAGATATCTATTCCTTATATATAAATTTTTTCTAGTTTAGAAATGTTGGTTACGTTTAATGTTGTTCTGAGAAAGATAGTGGTGAATACCATACACATTTTATGTATAAAATAGTTTCATTTATTCAACTGTACTAATTGTCCCAAAGCATTAATTAATGAAAATCATTTCCATTACACTCTATCATCAGTTCCCTAAAAACTGCACTATAACATTCTTTAAAGAAATATGTGTTTTTCATGGTTCAAATGTTGTCATGGCGAATATCCAGACCAGTGAATAAAGACAATAAAATACCTTATAATAAGTTAGAGGCCCCTGAACACTTTTATTATACTGTGCACGCTGGAATCAGTGAAAGAGTTTTTAGATACTATAGTCTGGGAAACCATCTGGTTTGTTCTATTTTGAACAAAGAAAGCCATTTTTATATTCCTATTTTTCCCCTTATTGGAGGGGAGTACTTATGTTGCTGTAGTGAAGATTGTGTCAGCACTTCCTTTATTAGATCCATTTATAAGAACCAAAAGAGAGACTGGAGAGTCGTGAAGTGTCTGCAGGTGGGAGAGAGGGAGGCGTGAGAGCAGAGCAGTCAGGGACCTTCTTGCTGGCCCAGCTCTGCATGTTA
Source organism: Psittacula echo (assembly GCF_963264785.1). Taxonomy (NCBI): domain Eukaryota; kingdom Metazoa; phylum Chordata; class Aves; order Psittaciformes; family Psittacidae; genus Psittacula; species Psittacula echo. The sequence continues at coordinate 14,944,026 of NC_137740.1, forward strand.
GCCCACCTGAACTTCACAGGCTCCAATGACTTCATCAGAGTATCCGTAAGTGAATTTCACAAACGTAATGAAAATATTCAGTCAGCACTTGATGCAGAGATCATCCAAGGAGCAGGAGTCTATCCACTGGAGTCAACTGGTCATGTTTCAGTGACTAACTTATGTTCCTGGGTGAGATCACTTCCCACAGGGGCAATTATTCAGGCAGAGTTGCTGGGCTGGGTTTGGGGACAGATATGAAAGGGAGGGAGCTGCTGTCTGCAGAATATCTGCTTGGAATCATTCCTGAAACAGTGCCAGAAGCAGTGTCCCTCTGCCTCCTGCACCATGGCTTTGCAGCTAGTGCGGCAGCAGCGAGGCAGGTCTTTGGGCCCCGCAGTCCCCTAGGTTGTATGGTGGGCAGCAGGGTGTGCCACCTATTCTGTCACCCTGCAGGCAGAAGATACTTGCCTATAGTGAGAGCTTATGCCTGAGCCTTAAATTGCTGGTGTCTTGTGGTATCAGTACAAAATAATAGAAAATAAGGAGAATGCCCATGGCATGTCAAAAATTTGAAGAAAAACACTCCAACCCTGATATGCTGTAGAAAAAGTTTCAGGAAATGATAAGAATTATTTTTTTGTTCCACTTCAGAATGAAATAAATACGGAAATGCTATTATTTCCTGTGGAAATTTTTATGCCCATGAAGTAGACGATCACGTTGATTAATTCTAGCTTTTGTTTCTTTGGAGAATTTTTTAACTATACTTCATGTTCAACTAATCTTACAGGCAGATAAAAATCAGTATTTTGTATTTCAAACACAATCACTTCCCTGTGAAGATTCCTGTTTTGCTTTTCATTATGGCAGAAAGTTTTATAATACATTATGGTTTATTTTTTAAGAACTAAATTTTAACTATGTCAAGTTGTAGACCTGAAGATCTGTCTTGCACAGACTGTCATTTAGAATATACCTGATGCAGAGACAGTAAATGGTAACATAATGGGAGCCTTGCTAAAATATGGTATAAAGGGAACAAAATTTTTTTGAATGTCCCAAAATTCTCAGATATCATTATTGAAGTACAAATTAATAAATGTAACAAAGGAGTTTTCTATGTAGTATACAACTTCGAGTATTTGAGAGAACTGATGAGTTTCTTGTTAAACTTTGTTGACTATCAAGTCTTGACAACACATGAATGGTGTAGGCAGCTAACCTCCTCAATGTCTACATTTGAGAAGTTACTCCTTCAGCTCGCATTTCCTTCATGATAAATAGCTTGTATAGGAGCTTCCACACAGCTTCTGTGCCAAGTCAGCTAACTCAGCTTGAATCACCACCAAAGGTGATTTAAAGTAACTAATAACTTTTGTGCTGAAAGTGGCTTTTAATTACATTGTCTGTCAGAATTGCAACAGTTTCCTTAATAAATAAAAATCTGGTGTGCTCACACTCTAAAAATGGTTTATTTTGATTAATCAAGTTGGTAAGGAGTCTTCAGTTTAATTCATGTGTGCCATTTTTGAACTATCCTCTGTGCACAGAAAATTACACACTTATCTAATTAGATTAAAGCCTTTCCATGCTTGCAGGTGGAAAATCCATACTTATGGCACAGCCCTCCACAGGAAACAGCTTTCCTATACCATACCTTTTTATACTTTAAAAAAATAAATATTTCCCTTCAGAGAATTTTCATGAGAAACTGGAGGAATTATTGGTCAGAATAGCCACACATGCTAACTTTAATGAAAGCACTATAAATACATATTTGTATCAGGCCAGGAACTTGAATCTGACATTTCCCTAAGAGTCATAGAAGTCACTCTTCTTAAGATTTTTCCTCAGTTTCAACAGATAGTATCTTGCAACTGAAAAAAATCTTTTCAACAAAAGTTTTGAGGAAATACGTTTTGTGGTGCCGCGAAAGAAGTTCCTGATCACAACTTGCATCATCGTTCAATAAGAAATGTTTATATTTTTGCTGCCTTTTCTCTCAGTTTTGTTGTTTTGTTGGGTTTTTTTTCTGTCTATGATTTTAATATGCATTTGATTGTTCAGATATTTCAAGTGAAAAAAAAAGGCTTTTCTTTGTAAAGATGACTGGCAGCTTGCAGCACTCCAATTCTACATTCAGTCATTTAGTAATCTCGTATCTGCACCCCTGAATCTGGCAACAGACTCTCATGAAGTTCCCATGCTGATTATTCCTACTTTCAGATTTGCATAGGGCTGTACCAAACCACATTCTGATCACAAACTGAATGCTGCTCTCTGTGAAATTTGGCACAGCAGGTTTATGTTGTCTTTTGCCATACTTGAAGAAAGCCTTGAGATATCATCAGCTGCGTTAGGATTTGATTTAAATCTTACTTCAAAGGCTTCTAGAGGACAATAGTGAGTGGAGACAGGAGTTACTCTTATGGAAGGTAGCTGACAAAACTTTCCTGGGTTGCTGAGACTGCTTCATCACATTCCAGAAATGTTCAAAATTCAAAGTTTTTCTGTTAGCTCAAGATCTGGGAATATCATGGCACAGCTTTGTCACCAACTAGATGAGTGACACAGCAGACCTCTGTTCAGTAAGAAGTGGCTTACAGAAAACATTTTAATCATGATCTTCTTTCCACCCGTCATTTGTATCCTGGAACAATAAATAAATGTGATTTACAATTTTCGTATGCTGGGTTTAGAAATATCTAGTACTGTTTACTTCAGCTAAAGTCACTTTAACTGAAGTTATGCTTTTGCCTTGATGAATCACTCTGAAATGTTATGATCTGTTTATCTGGTTTTGGAGGAGAAGTCATTCTGGTCTGATCTTGCCAGGTTAGGTACTGAATAGTGAAGTCAGCCACATGTATGAAATTGCTTGCAGCTGGCTAGCATGGAAGTTGAACTTAATCTCCACATTTATCTAGCTTTTATGAAACCCATTTTCAAGCAAGGGGATATTTTATTTTATTGCATTCACTCATCTTGATTTCTTGTGTGACCAAAAAATTCTTCCCCCAGCTGCTTTGTTCTTAATTGTAAGTGAGCGATTACTTCAGGATGTGTTACTTTTGTAGCATAAGCTATTCCCAGAACAAGAGAAACTGAGAAAGACAGGGCATGCCCAAGATGTTTCCAAAATTTCACTCTTGCCATTTGTATCTTTTTTTCACGATGCAATTTCTTTTACAGTATTAGTCTTAGCAGGGTGGTTGCAATGTGATTTTCACAAATGAGATTTTCCTTTCCCAGTTATGTTATACTCTATTTATGGTTGTTCCACTAAAATTTAACTTCTAAAGTTTTTTTTTTTTGCAGGCTTGACAATTCCCTTGTCTTTCTGCTTCTCATGAAAAATGCAGGGATTCAGCTGCATCTCTTTATAGTGTCCATTAAATGCTGTAAGAGATTCTTGTAGTCTTAGAAAGATACTCACTAATGAGGTATGATTGCCATATCTTGGCTGAGTACTTACAGAAGCACTGACCTGTTCATTATAAAATCTAATTTGGAAAGATGTGGCATTTATATCTTGTTTAGAAAACTCATAATTCAACAACAACAACAAAAAAATCTTATGTAAACCTATCAAAGTACTGGTAAATACTTTATGAATGAGGGTTCCATAAAAGGAAGAAGTTTATAAAAACTATAAAATTCACTATGCCTTTTCAGACATTTTTTGGTCTCACAAAATTTGTGCAAAGTCATGCATTCAGGAAGCTTCAATTAAGCAATTTATTTATGCAAATGGTGAATGTAGTAAGTTAATTAGAGCAGCAATGGGTGTTTGCTATAGATTCCAAGTTTGGCAGGCTAATCACTCCATTCTGGCATGCTGCATGCCATTTGTCCCTTAGGCTTGCCATAAAAATCAGTCAAAACTCCTCATAAAAATGACAGATTGCTTTAAATTCAGGAGCTGTGTCCTGAATATGTTCTAAATAGGATTTGGTCTTGGGGGAGGGAGCAGGGAGTATGGATTTGTAATCAGATGCTGAGACTCAAGAGAGAGGACTAAAGCAGACAAGAAGGGAAGATGAAATGAATATATATGAAGCATCCAATGAGCATTTTCAAGTACAGCATGACTCAGGATTCAAATTTCTCTGTATATACACACAAGACCCAGACTCGTGCTTTTCAATATCATACTGTATCTATTGACACCCCCACAAAAAGGGCAAGGTGAATGTTTAACTAAAGAAATAAAGAAGAAACCCATACCAAGAAAAGTCCATTTATGTGTTTACCTGGTATTTTGTTGCTTTCCACTTCAGGAAGGAGATGATGCTAGTTAAGGCTGGTAAAGAAAGTAAATCTGTCTGGTACTCCAACCACAGAACACCAATGGTGATCTGTGCTTAGATGTTTTTGAGTTTTCAGCTTCAAAGGCTGGCTACCAACCCACTGTGTATAGTATAATTTTAGTCCATTTTGTTATACAGTGATAAGGTAGATTCATTTACATGTAGTTGCTGGCACTTTTATTGGTGTCATTAATGTTATTGTTCCACAAATAATCAGATAATCCTTCTGCTTATTATTTATTCTTTGACTTACTCAAAATATGAGGACGTTGACTGTCTAGATTTTTTATTCTGTAGCTCTATCAGTTCAAAGTTTTTTGGTTTTTTCTCCTATTCAATAAAATTGCTAGTTCTGATTCTGCATTTCCAATTTTTTTCAATTTTTATTGGCTTTTTTTACACTTCAAAGGATAAAAGAAATTTCATTTAATTGCTCAATTTTGGCATACACTGTTGTGAACCGAGAACATACACTTCACACTGGCCTTCTAATAATTCTGGCAGCATTTGATGAAATAGAAAATTCATGGGTCAGAGATTCTGGAGTAGGCCGCAATCCACATGGCACAGTAGCTGGAAATTCAGGTTGCCTATAATGCATGTGTGTGGTCCATTTAAGAGTCATTAATTGATCCTGATGACATGGGACATAAGAATGGGAAAGACACAGAACACCCAGCGTCATATCCATAAAGCTGTAAGGATATTACAGTGAATTTAACATGTTTTCTTTGCATCATTCATAACTCTAATGAAAATATAATGTGTTTGGTTTTTTTTTTACTGAAGTACATTCAATGTTTGTAACTGCAAGGAAAGAACTGCATAGATACATATGCACAGGGGAGTAGTGATGCCTTTTTATAGCATATTTTATTCTAGGTATAATTTTTTTCCTGGGGGATTGTCACAATTACGTCTTTTTCACATTGATAACTGCCTTGCAGTTCTGATAAAATAATGGTCAAATGTCTCACATCGCTGTGCAGATAAATGCTGATTTTTTTTAATTTTTTTTTTAAGAGAATTATTACACTCCCTCCTTTTGCTGCAGTAGACCTATTTCTTCACTGTTTTCATCCTTTAAGGTGGACAACATGTTTTAGTTCTTCCTTTCTTTCTCTCTCCAGCTTTTCAGTTTCAATCCAACTGTTAAACAAGAACAACATCATCTGTTGCTCTCCCTTCTCACGTTTTTTTCCACTGACACTGTTTTAATATCAAGAGACACTGGAGATTTTTTTGTTTATTACTGGTGAAATGGCAAGTCATCAGTTCATCCCAGGGGGAGTATCACATATGCAAATGGAAGGAAAATATAATCCTTAAAAAGGAAATGATTATTGAAACTTTGATGAAATATAGTAACTAAAGTGAGGAATAAACCTACAATGACCTTCCTGAAAAAGTTTGAAACTCCATATAAATCTCCTAATCCTACCTACAGCTCCTCTTTTATAAGTACTACGTGCTCTTATGTCACCTTCTGTAACTTTGTCTGTACTCTTGAAAAGTCCATGTGATAACTGAAAAAGAAGAGTTATCCCTTATTGATGTGCAGTCTTTCCTCTCGCTGATAGTGAGTACTGGCACAAAAAAATTCTTCCAGAAGTGTTCATTTCTGGGCAGTACTTTGTTGGCAAGTGACAGCAGAGCTGCAGTGCAGGTGGCAGAAAAGCCACCTAACTAAAGGTTTGATGATGAACACAAGTCTAAGAGCTTTGGATTCAAAGAAGTGGCTGTGGCAAATTTCTCTTTTGTGATTTTCCTTTTTTTCGTTATTTTTGACATTTCAGAGATGAAGCTTTGTTATATGCCACAAATCTATGGCAGTGGACCAAAGATAGAAGAATTCACTAAGATATAAAACATACAGACTAAGAAAATGAGTGAAAAATTGAACAGACAAGAGTGGGTTGGTAGCTTGTTGCTAGTGAACTATAGTACCTTGAATGGTTTAGGTATTTGGAAATCCAGTAAAATAAAATATAAGCTGCCTATGCTGAGAGAGAAAAAGCTGAAATATTTAAACCTCCCGAATCAAGACTTATAATAGATAGACCAATTCAGCTTTAGCACAGGAGTTCTACAGATAAAATATGATCTATAGTTGATGAAGTATCATTTTCAGCATGTTATACTGCGCTTGTATACTTCAGTAAATAAAATGAAATGTCATAAGGATGTCCACAAAACTACCAAAGGACATACAATAACATTTAATCCAATATGATCATATACAAGAAAACAATAGAAAGGAGAAACTAAACTTACTAAGAACTAGAAAAAGGTTTGGAAATAATAACCTTTAATACTGATATCATTTAATCTGATTTATTTTCTGCTGGTGTTAAACAACCTCATCTGAATAATTTCCACTTACCCAAGCTACTACCTCCTTTATATTGATCCATCTTCCCATCAAATAAAGAATCAAAAGTGTCTTATCTTGGCATTTCTTCTGCAGTTCAAAGAGAATTTGTTGCCTTGTCTGTTAAAAAATTGAGCAAAGGACGTATGTTCAGACCAGTATAATTTTTCCTGTCTCACATAACCAGCCTGTTATACAAGTGTCCCGGGTTCAGCAGTAGAAGTCATTTTTTCTCCTTCTTAGTAGCTGGTGCAGTGCTGTGGTTTTGACTTTCAGCCTGGGAACAGCGCTGATAACACCGATGTTTTTAGTTGCTGCTCAGTAATGTTTAGTCTGATCAAGGACTTTCTGAGTCTCATGCTTTGCCAGGGAGGAGGGGAAGCCAGGAGGAAGCAGAGACGGGACACGTGACCCAAACTAAACAAAGAGGTATTCCATACCACAGCACATCATGCCCACTATATAAACTGGGGGCAGTTACCGGGAAGGGCTAGATTAATGCTCAGTTGGGCTGGGTATCGGTCGGCAGGTGGTGAGCAGTTGTATTCTTTTTCCTTATTATTTCCCTTATCATTATTATTATTGGTGGGAGCAGTAGCGGTTTTGTGTTATACCTTAGTTACTGGACTGTTCTTATCTCAGCCTGTGGGAGTTACATTCTTCTGATTCTCCTACCCATCCCTCTAGGAGTGGGGGGAGGAAGAGGGAGGAGTGAGAGGGTGACTGCATGGCTGACTGAATTTAAACCACGACAACAAGCCTCATGGAAGAGGTGATGATAGGGCCGTCATTCCACCTGCTTTTCCTCCCCATTCCATCACACTTCAGATATTAAGAAAATCCCAGCTGAGCTCCAAAGCATTTATTTTCTTCTACAAGGTCCTACAACTAAAAATAACCCTTGTAAAGAAGATTCTGCCTGATAAATTGAAAAGAAGGCAAATTATAGCTTGAGTTAAATCAATTGATTTGTAGGTATAATGAAATAAATTCAATCTAACTTCTATCAAGTATCTCTAACAGCCTCGTTCTTTCCATCAGACTATCCACAAGGAATATGTCACATCAAAATGGTATAGTGTCTGAAACATCCATGTTCTAGCCTGTCAAACTCTACACTTACATTTGCAAATTAATTTCATTGGACTTCAAGTCATTATATAATAATCTTACAGCATAAATGTCATCACAATGTTTTAAGAGATTTGGTTTCACTGGAATCTGTGATCCAAATCAAAATCTGATCTTTTTTTTTCTTAGACACATGGTATTGCGCAGTGCTGAAATGCAATAAACATTTAATTAATATATTTTAATATAATTAATATACTCTAATGTTTAATCCTTTCAAACATAAGAAAATGTCATTGATTTTTCCTCAGGGTGAAAAAAAAGTCCAACAGAATGTCACTAATTTTTAAATATATTTTAGCAAACAAGTTCAGGTCTTTTTATGGTGTTATTTCCAAAAGTCAAGAAATTCACCTTTTGGAAAAAGGTAATTTGTAACTAAAATTAAAAAAAAAAAAAAGAAAAAAAGATAAAGTAGTTAATTTATCAAGCAGTTTTATTAACCAGTATCTAAAACAGAGTAAGATTTGTTGCAAGTCTCTACAATTTAATTCTGAAATTGTCTGGTCTCATTTTGCAGACATTGTGTACTTAACTTGTTAGTAATAGAAATATTGTCACATTTCCTTGTGCTAGTGACTCAACAAAAACAAATTTTCTGAGATGTCGAATAAGCATAAGACTTCCAAATATCAACTTTAAAATAAAACTACAAGGTTTTATATATTGATTTTAGTTTGTTCATTTAAGAGAGGAATCTCTCAATTGAACCTGAGAAAGGGCCCTCTGTTGTACTAACCTGTGAATAAAACAAGCAAGCAACCCCCAAACAGCTTTCTGAAATTTCCAAATCAATTTCTAAAAATCAACAAGTTCAAATATTTTATGCAGCCTATATGCTGTGGTATTAGAGCACAGAGAAAGAAACACATGGAATCTTTAACAAGAATTTGGTTAACGTGGCATAAAATAGTGCTCTGGATAAATACAGCATGCCCAGCCTCCAATTCTACATGAGTGGGTGCATTTACATACACAAATATTTCCTAGAAGGCTCCTCAACTTTTTATTTATTTACAGCTAATATTTGTTGCGTGTGCCCTTTTCAGAAGCAACCTTCTCTTCCAAAATCCTTTCTGAGTGTAAAAATACAGATTAATATTTCTCTATATTAGCACAGCTGTGACCATTGGTAAGCCAAATATGTGATATAGGTACTTTTTTTTTCCTTCTTTTTTTTTCATTTTTTTTTTTCTCTACAATATACTTGGTGAAGCTTTAAAGAAGCACTTTTACTCAAATAAAAGAATTTTTTAACAACTGTTTCTATGGCAAAGAGAGTGAGTCCTGTGAGAATAATGCTGAGCACTAAAACTTATTTTGCATGAAAAATATCACAAACAGCACAGAGACCTCTTATGATGCAGTCATACTGTTGGCGTTGTCCAGAGGTGTCAGGGTTTAAGCCCAGCCAGCAACCCAGAAACATGCAGCTGCTCGCTCACTCCCCCGCCTTTCTTCCCCCAGCTCCCGGAGGGATGGGGAGGAGAATCGGAAAAATGTAACACCCACAGGCTGAGATAAGAACAGTCCAGTAACTAAGGTATAACACAAACCACTACTGCTGCCACCAGTAATAATAATGACAAGGAAAATAACAAGGGAAGAGGATAAAACCGCTCACCACCCGCCAACCGATACCCAGCCTGACCCAAGCAGTGATCTAACTGTTCCAGGTAACATCCCCCAGCTTATATACTGGGCATGACGTGCTGTGGTATGGAATATCTCTTTGTTTAGTTTGGGTCAGAAGTCCTGTCTCTGCTTCCTCTCTGCTTCTTCCCCTCTCCAGCAGAGCATGAGAATCAGAAAGTCCTTGATCAGAGTAAACATTATTTAGCAACAACTGAAATCATCAGTGTTATCAGCGTTGTTTCCAGGCTGAAAGTCAAAGCCACAGCACTGCTCCAGCTACTAAACAGGAGAAAAATGAGTTAGAATCATGGAATCATAGAATCATAGAATAGTTAGGGTTGGAAAGGATCTTAAGATCATCTAGTTCCAACCCCCCTGCCATGGGCAGGGACACCTCACACTAAACCATGTCACCCAAGGCCTCATACAACCTGCCCTTGAACACCACCAAGGATGGAGCATTCACAACCTCCCTGGGCAACCCATTCCAGTGCCTCACCACCCTCTCAGTAAAGAATTTCTTCCTTATATCCAATCTAAACTTCCCCTGCTTAAGTTTTAACCCATTATCCCTTGTCCTGTCACTACAGTCCCTGATGAACAGTCCATCCCCAGCATCCCTGTAGACCCCTTCAGATACTGGAAGGCTGCTATGAGGTCTCCACTCAGCCTTCTCTTCTCCAGGCTGAACACCCCCAACTTTCTGCCTGTCTTCATACGGGAGGCGCTCCAGTCCCCTGATCATCCTCGTGGCCCTCCTCTGGACTTGTTCCAACAGTTCCATGTCCTTTTTATGTTGAGGACACCAGAACTGTACACAATACTCCAAGTGAGGTCTCACGAGAGCAGAGTAGAGGGGCAGGATCACCTCCTTTGACCTGCTGGTCATGCTCCTCTTGATGCAGCCCAGGATACGGTTGGCTTTCTAGGCTGCAAGCACACTGCCGGCTCATGTTCATTTTCTCATCAACCAACATCCCCAAGTCCTTCTCTGCAGGGCTGCTCTGAATCTCTTCTCTGCCCAACCTGTAGCCGTGCCTGGGATTGCTCCGACTCAGGTGTAGGACCTTGCACTTGGCATGGTTAAACTTCATAAAGTTGGCATCAGCCCACCTCACAAGTGTGTCCAGGTCCCTCTGGATGGCATCCCTTCCCTCCAGCGTATCAACCGAACCACACAGCTTGGTGTCATTGGCAAACTTGCTGAGGGCGCACTCAATCCCACTGTCCATGTCACCAACAAAGATGTTGAACAAGACCGGTCCCAACACCGATACCTGACGGACACCACTTGTTACTGGTCTCCAGCCGGACATCGAGCCATTGACCACAACTCTTTGTGTGCGGCCATCCAGCCAGTTATTTGTCCACCGAGTGGTCCACCCATCAAATTGATGTCTCTCCAATTTAGAGACAAGGATGTCATGCGGGACAGCGTCAGACGCTTTGCACAAGTCCAGGTAGATGACATCAACTGCTCTGCCCCTGTCTATCAGTTCCGTAGCCCCATCATAGAAGGCCACCAAATTGGTCAGGCAGGATTTCCACTTAGTGAAGCCATGCTGGCTGTCACCAACCACCTCCTTGTTTTTCATGTGCCTTAGCATGCCTTCCAGGAGAATCTGCTCCAAGAGTTTGCCAGGCACAGAGGTGAGACTGACTGGTCTGTAATTCCCCGGGTCATCCATTTTCCCCTTCTTGAAAATCGGGGTTATATTTTCCTTCTTCCAGTCATCGGGAACTTCACCTGACTGCCATGATTTTTCAAATATGATGGCCAGTGGCTTAGCAACTTCATTCGCCAGCTCCTTCAGGACCTGCGGATGGATGTCGTCAGGTCCCATGGACTTGTGTACATTTAGGTTTTTAAGATGGTCTCGAACCAGGTCCTCTCCTACAGTGGGCCTAGGGTCTTCATTCTTACAGTCCCTGCGTCTGCCTTCCAAGACTTGGGTGGTGCATTCAGAGCCTTTGCCAGTGAAGACCGAGGCAAAGAAGTCATTAAGAACCTCAGCCTTCTCCAAATCCCGGGTAGCCAGTTCTCCTGACATCTTCCGAAGGGGGCCTGCATTGTCCCTAGTCTGTCTTTTATTCACTATGTACCTATAGAATCCCTTCCTGCTACCCTTCACATCCCTACCCAAGTTCAATTCTAACTGGGCCTTAGCTTTCCTCACCTGGTCCCTAGCTTCCCGGACAGCATCCCTGTATTCTTCCCAGGCCGCCTGTCCCTGCTTCCACCTTCTGTAAGCTTCTTTTTTCCTTTGAATTTTCCTGAGCAGCTCCTTATCCATCCAAAGAGGTCTCCTGGCCCTGCTGTTGCACTTCCTTCTAGTTGGGATGCAACATTCCTGAGCTTGTAGCAGGTGATCCTTGAATAACAACCAAGAGTCTTGGGCCCCCCTGCCCTCTAGGGCTGTATCCCATGGAACCTTACTAAGCAGGTTCCTGAAGAGGCCAAAGTCTGCTCTCTTGAAGTCCAGGGCAATGAGCTTGCTGCAGGCTCTTCTCACTGTCCTGAGGATCTTGAATTCGACCATCTCGTGGTCGCGGCAACCAAAGCTGCCCTGGAGCGTCACATTTCCAACCAGCCCTTCCCTGTTGGTGAGCACAAGGTCGAGCATGGCACCTCTCCTTGTTGGCTCCTCTATTACTTGCAGAAGGAAGTTGTCTTCCACACAATCGAGGAACCTCCTGGATGGCTTGTGCCTGGCCATACCTTCACTCCAACAGATGTCAGGGTGGTTGAAGTCCCCCATGAGAACAAAGGCCTGCGAGGGTGAGGCTCTTCCTATCTGCCTATAGAGCACTTCATCCACAGATTCCTCTTGATCAGGCAGTCTATAACAGATCCCCACAGTAATGTCCCCCATAGCTGTTCTTCCTTTAACCCTGACCCACAAACTCTCTGTCGACTGCTCACCCGTCCCCAGACAGAGTTCCATACTCTCCAGCCTATCCCTAACATAAATAGTAACTCCCCCTCCCCGCCTGCTAGGCCTGTCTTTTCTAAAGAGCCTGTAACCTTCCATTCCAACACTCCAGTCATAGGAGCCATCCCACCATGTTTCTGTGATGCTTACTATATCATACTCTCGCAGTCGTGCACACATCTCTAATTCCTCTTGTTTGTCTTCCATGCTACGGGCGTTTGTATAGAGGCATCTGATCCGAGCTCCAAATCAAGCCGGCTCATTGGCTGGAGCAGCTGGAATATCTCTGCATCTCTCCAAGCGTTTATTATAGGTGCTGGCAACTGACCGGGTGTGATGGGATGAAACATTGCCCCCCTCCCCCAACACATCTAGTTTAAAGCAACCTTGACCAGCCTGGCAAGCCTCCTACCAAAACCACTCTTCCTCTTCTTTGTCAGAGCAGCTCCACCAGCCCGCAGTAGACCTGGACTACTAAGTTGGGCCCCATGTTCAAAATACCCAAACCCCTGACTATGGCACCACCCTTTTAACCATTTATTAACCTGGCCAATCCTCCTACCTGTTTTAAGGTTTTCCCCTGTATCCTGGAGAATTGACAAAAAGACAATCTGAGCTCCAGAGCCCCTAACCACCTCTCCCAGGGCTCTTCTTTTTGTTCTCCAGGCTACTGCTATCTGCATCACTAGCACCCGCATGGATCACTAGAAGTGGGTAATAGTCCATGGGTCTCACTAGAGCAGGTAGCCTCTCTGTAACATCCCTGATCCGTGCCCCAGGCAGGCAACACACCTCCCTCGAGACCGGGTCAGGCTGACAGATGAGTGCTTCTGTCCCTTTCAATGTTGAGTCCACTACCACTATAACCCACCTCTTTTTCCTGGCAGCACCAGTAGTGATCTTCTTTACTGGTGCACCAACCGGTTGTTTCTGGTGCAAGTGACCTTCCTTCTTAGCCCCCTGGAGGATAGCAAAGCGGTTCTGGATGGGGTCAACAGCTTTAGGAGGAAGCCACTTGCTTTTAATTGTCCTCTTCCTCTTTTTTTTGTTGTTTTTTGTTGTTACTATTTCCCAGCTTCCTGGGTTGACAGCCTCCTCCACTCCCCCATGATCTTCAGGGGACGCTTGAGGCCCCTGCACAGTTTGGGCCTGGAGCAAGCGGTCCTGCTTCCTCTCAGCTTCAACTTCTACTGCTGAACCCAGGACAAAAGGAAAAAGAGACAACTGAGTAATATTACTCTATCTTTTTGAAACCATGTAGAATGAATACATTGATTAGTAAGTGTGATCTGTAATTCCTGAAAATGAGCATTGCGCCTCTCTGGCTTTCTGAATGTTTGCTGCTATCTGATGGAGAAAAAATGAAAGACCAACAATATTCTTTACAGTGTAAATTACTGTGTTCAGCAAATAAAAGTGGTTCCATGAGAAGATTTACACTATGCTGCTTGACATGCTAACTTAGTTTGGCATTATATACCACTACTTTGCCTCTTTAACAATTCCTCTGTATTAGATCCCATACTACAGATTGACCAGTGGTCATTTGAGGAATTTATTAGTAGGCCATCACACTAGTGTCAATACCCACCTGCCATCACTCTGATTTTGCAAACAACTAAAACCACAGTGGACCAAAATGAGTAATGTCCACTTGTTAGATGTTAATGCAGCTGGCATGATCATAATTATCCTTACATATTCTCATCAGATTAGCAATAGCGTGTTAGTTGTATTAAATACAGTTATAGGGATCAATACGAAAATCTTAGTAAAAATTATATAGCTGTCACATTTCATTGTAAATGTAAAAATGCAGTGTAAAATGTACATGTAAAAATGCATCTACTCTTTGAAATACAAATATATATATTGTCTTTTTTTCTTAGAATAGTAAGGCACGTTGATAGGATTGGTTGGAGATGCCCTACAGTTTCCAGTATTGTAAATTTTTAAGGAAGGACTAAAAAGATTACTGAACATATCAGTATGGACACAGATATAGTTGAAATTTCCTGAAAGAGTGAGAGATACTAACATCCTTTCCAGTCTCTTTTTTTTTTCACGTGTGTGTGTGTGTGTGTGTGATTCTAAGGAATTTGTTAAATAAAGTATTTTTCTGATAAGCTGTTTGAAATGCAACACTGAAATATATTTTAAAGGCATTATACAAGAGAGTATAAACAAAAAGTCTAAGAGATTAAGGAGCACATAGCTCAGTTTCAGAAGTGTTTTCTCATATCCAGGGACTATGGATTTTCACTAGGATATGAGAAATTGAAAAGCAATTTCCCCCCCATTCAAATAAAAAAACGTATAAAATCCTTGCAAGGTTTCTACTACCTGTATAGGTAATGGAAATACAAGAGGGCAAAAAGATCTTCTAGACTTTACTCCTTTCCCCTATAATTCACTCCCAACAGAATATGACCTGAAGTTTACTGTTAATAAATCTAAATGAGACTTTTTTTGTCTGTCAAGGGAAGATAACCATTCCTTAAATTGTAAATTCTTCCTCTAAAGTCTTCTTTCTTAAATCTTACACCCTAAAAAGAAGTTGTCTCTTAATATAAATTGTGCTCTTAGCTTATAAACAATATTGCTCAGTAGTGTTGTATTTTTAAAACATGATTTAAGAAACAATCGAAACTACAGTGGCACATAATTCATCACAACTTTCCAAATCAATCCCCTATAGAGAGGAAATCTTCCTGTAGTAGAATTTCTTCATTTTTTATAAAGATTTTTTTTTCTGTCTTTTTCCTCATTGCTATACTGTAAGACATGACATCTGTCCCTGCTGCTGTCTCCTTAACTTTTGGAGTTTTGCATGCTGCCACAGGGAAATTCCACTCCAGGTAGTGCCTCTTTGTGCACAGTTCATGCTACATGAAAAGCAGAAGCTACATACTTTGTTCCTGTAATTTAATTGATGAAATAAAAATCCCTCAAGGTTCTGCCTGAAGTATATTTGTTTCCCATCATGAGTAACACAATATATTGTCTATGGCTAGTGCCAAAACTCCGGGTTTGGTTACCATTGTGTTGCAATCAGCAGATTGTATTACATTTTAATGTATTACATTTTCATATAGAACAAGAATAATAATTTGCCTGGAATACTCAATACAACATAACAAGTATGCTGTGCAAGTCTTCACACAGACTAAGTTTAATCTTAATTTTTATTTTCAATAATTTCTGAAAATCCACATAATAATTTGTGATGGATAAATGAAGTAAATTTGACATCTAAACCACTCTGAATATTTAGGATTTTATAAATCCCATTTCTTAGCTTTTCTGACAACAAAACAGAGGAAAAAACAAAACAAAGAACTGTGTACAAATATTTCCATGCCTTGATAAGACTTAAATGTCGAGGCAAATATTTAGCAAGGTAAAACATCTTTCTTACTTCCATTATACACATCAGTCCACATTTTTCTTAATTAATACTCCCCCCTCTGCAGCTCTTTTTTTCCCCTGAGTGGTGCTTTCTTGGCATACATGCACGTTACAAAGAAATGACATTGTCCACCTCTGTAAACTTGAGTAGCTCAATTGATTTTTGTAGTACCAAGCTGATTTACACCATCTGATGAACTGACCCCTAGGTCCTTACCTTTTTTACTGCTTCATGTCAGATAATTTTTCTTTGCACTGTTATTTTTTGACAGTGCAGTCTAACTGACTTAATAGAAAAACAAGAACTAATTGCTTCAGTTTCATGCCTGAGGAATCTTTACTATGAGAACATTTTTACTAATACAGTCGAATACCTTTAGCACACCCTCTCCTTCTGTTAGTAGCTCACATTACCAAAATTGCAGTTGTTCTTCCCACTTTAGAACACAGGTGCTTAATTACTATTTTACTTGGAAAAGGAATAATTAAATGTCCTGCTTACTTGTTAATGATGTTAAAATTGCTAGAAATGTAAATGCTAGTGGGTTTTTGTTGTGTCCCCCCCCGCCAGATGGTGAACAGTGACCACTAATATTATTACAATTTGAAGACATTTATATTGTCTGTAAGATTCAGGGTTCAAAACTCGCTACAGCAGAACACAATAGAAAAAAATTATACAAGGCAGACTTGCACCTCTTGTAACTCAAACCACCATCAGACAGTGAGGCAGACTGACTTAAAGTTTTCTTTAAATTTCTCTTGCTTCACACACTTTTCCTCTTATTCCATCACCCAATGATTTGGACAGGATATATGAAGAAGTAATTGACTACAAGTCAATTGATATTTAGATTGGATCCCACATAAGTATGCTACTTTTGTGAATTAAATTATAGAACTCGATGATTGATATTTTGGGCCATAGTGAATATGGATAAATCAGAATATGGGTCCTTAGTTCAGGTTAGTTAAATATTAGGACAGATTCATTATATAAGAAGGAAAAGGATCCTAGTTTCATTATATGTACAGAAAAGCTCTCATATTTATGTCTAGTATCTACTTTTTGTAAGGACAAGGTAGGAACTTTTCCTTAATGGTGACCTGCAGTAACAATTACAGTCATGAAATATTTTCTGGCCTCTTAAACCATAGAAAAGTCTTAGGTACAAGAACTCATTGTTAAAACCCACTGGGAGCAGAGCAGGAAGACAAAATTATTTCATGGTCCCTTAGGAGCCAACTTATGTTAAGATCATAAAATCTCTTTTCTGGTTTCTTCACCTGATTGATTGACATCCTAAATATTTCATAACTTTTTTCTCATCATCATCTCAGAAGATGCCACAAATTCACTAGGTAATTTGTGTTAGATCTGTAACTGATTTGGACCTCATCCCATTTGAAATTAAAAGACAATGAACTTGATTTTTTCTCTTGACTTAATAGAATTCAGTTTTCAGAAGTTGTGTTTATGCCTTTTTGACCAGACAAATTAACCATTATATCTTCTTAAACAATTCATTAGTTACTAATGGCTGCAGTGACATCTGCTGATGACAGTGAAGCTGATCAAGTAATGCTTTCACTGCTGCTAAATTCATCCACTCATAAATTCCTGGGTTTGCAAAGAGCATAGAAGAACAGGCAGAGATTTGCTTTTGAAGAATGGCTTATTTATTCAGAGTTGAAACATCTAACTGTTCTACCACAACCTGAATACAGGAGTGTACATGCATGTGAGCTCTATGGCCAGGAGCTAAAGAGGAAAGTTGTAAAGAATTTAATTTACATTGGTCTTCTACCTTTATGTCTTGCATCATATTTGAGAAGTTATTCTTTCCATTAAAATATGTGGACACTGAGACACCATAAAAGTTGTGCCTTTTCCACATAGCGAAGCCTATGCTCAAGCATTGCAATCAGCCCAAAGCCTGAAAGACACTGGCCATATCTATGCAGCTTTTGCACTGATTTTTTTAATCTACACATTCAAATATCTAAAACACACCGGTATGATAGGTGAGAAATGTTGCCTAATTCCTTAAAAGCTCACCAGTACTGAACCTCCCCCTCTACAGAAAGTGAACAACATGGTTGCATGACACACGCTGTCCCCTATTACAACCCAAACTGATCCTGGGCACGTCTGGGAAGTAACTAGCAGCAAGGGCCCAGAAATGTGCTAAGAGGAGTGCTAGTCATCAAACCCTCTGGAAGACTGCTCTGACCCCATTTAACTGATAAAGGCATGAGTAGCATTGGGGACAGTGTGATAAGCCATTTAAGGTGTACACGCTCATAAAATATCCCTACCATTATAGGCCTGATCTCTGCTGTACTCACAGGGTAGAAGCTGAGAAAAGGTCTGGATGGTAATGCTGTCTTACAGGATTCATACAACTGATTTCCTTGCCACTGGTGACAGATCTGGTAGGAAATATTTACTAATATCTATTGATAGAAGGGCTCCAAGCCACCATGTCATATAGCCACCATACATGCTACTACAAAAAAAAAAAAAAAAATACTGGAAGGTGAGAGAAGATATTTTTCTTTTCTTGTAACATGTTTGCATGTAAAAGCAACAGCTGCATCCTATTGCTTTGTTTCCAAAGTTTGTGATCATTCCCACTCTTTTAATAAAGCTTTTCTTGTTTTTTGTTTTCAAATGGCCTCAGAGTTCTTGAGATTGTCAAACTTCTGATGGTAAAGGATATTGAGAGAGAGTATGTTTAGTTTTGCTGTGCTTTAAGCTGGTTAAATTATGCTTCAGGAGAGAAATGAGACATACTGAAACCAGCCCTTTTGCTGCCATTAGCCAGCTGGCAGAAGGGCTATAGATAGATTACAGACCCAGAGATTTTCTGAACATCCTGAAAGGAGAGTGCATAATTTACCATGTCCAGCAAAGGTGCAGTGGACCTAATATAGCTTTTAGGTATAGCTAAGCAAACCAACTGATTGTGGGTTTATTTATTATTTCATCCCTCACTGGCAACATACAACCATATGCCCTCAGTTATCAGAGAGATAAAGCAGTTTTGTGATCTCTGTGAATAAGGAGACTTTGCATTTTCAAGGGGATAATAATCCATTGTATGATATTATGAGAACTTTTTATTGCAGCAAAATTTTTATTTAGTCTGTGTGCCTAACTCCAATTTTTTTTTTCAAATGCAAATATAAGGATGGAAATGGAGCACAAGTACAGGCCCAGATCATGATACCTGTCCTGCACAAGCAGAGCATGTTACTTGCATGTTTCAGTTTGGCAAATCTCACTTTTATAAATTGAGCCTCATGCCAAACTTTGTGTAATCTAATGCTTTGGCTCTCCTCATACAGTCATTAACGTTTCAAACATTCACAATTTTGCAATCCTTTTACTGAAATGTTTAAAAGAATAAAAACCAACCTTAAACAGGATTTTGTTTTAAGGTGATTTATTGAAATAAAAATGTCAGTGGTCAACTCTAGCATCTACATTAGGAAAAACTTAGATGAAAGATCTTTATAAAACCCTGCTTTAGTATTTCCAGGAACTGAGGGTTTTTTTCTTTAAAATATTTTCAAAATGTAAATTTTTTGTTTTCAGATAGAAATTCATGACCATTCGGGAATTTTCAATATTTTTAAACTTTTTTCAACCTGTGCAAATTCTTATGAAATAGAAAACTTTTCCCATTCAACTGAATTACAAAGTATTCATAGGATAATTCCACTAAGAAAATTATCTAAAACACAATAAGTGACCCCAGAGAACCACTCAGCATACTGAATTTCCTCTTGATATAGCAGAGAACAATTAGATTTTTAGAAGAAGAAAGAAAATATCTATTACCTGTTCATCCTGCTAATGGTCACATCCACAATCCAGGGCATTTAAACAGTTCCTAGTGATTTAATAATTGCCATTCTCTTACAAAAATAGCAATTTTCTCATACCCCTACAATACAGAAGTAGTTTTCTAGTGTAAATGTCTGCATCTGCAATTATTCATATTCAGTAACTTGAATTTTTAGAAAAGGTTTTTCTGGCAAATCACTTTAACTCCGTTTGTAATCCTGCTTTACAATTTAAAAGCTGAACAAACGTTTCTAGGCTCTATTTATAACATAGAAACCATAATAAGAATGACTTCCCAGCCCACTGAATTTAGTAGTAGTATTTTTCTCTTTGCTTGTTGTGTCTAAAGTCCTAGTCCACAATACTGGATTAACCTTTCTTTATGAAAATAACTCGTATATGGAGGTAGCCTTCAACAAACAAAAGAGTGCAAACATCCCTGTGGCAGCCTACTGTATACACAATAGTGTTTCCAAACTACCACACCCTTGTGCCTCCTTTGAAGTTAGAACGATATGAAGTGACTTAGCTCCACAACAGATAATTTTCTTTACATATTCTGGCAAAATTAAATTGCATTATCCTGTTTGCATCTCAAGTATAGACATGAGGGTAAATCTTTAATTGCAGACACAGCTGTTGTATTGCTCATAAAACACTTTTTCACATAAATCCCTATGCATGTGGAATTGTACTGTGGCCACATAATACACTTCACTTTAAGAAAGGTGACAAAAGTCAGCATTTTTTATATCTGGGTGAGAGTGACAGAAAATCAGCAGTCTTAATGATTATGAAAGAATACATAATGATATATATATTCCATTCTCTTCACTTTAACGACCATGTAATAAACCAAATAACCCTCTTCTAATCCTATTTTAGTCCTGACTAACTTGTTATTTTACTCAATAGTCTCATTTTGCCTAAAATACCACTCATCATTTTCTCAGTTTTGGATTCCCAACTCCTCATCCTATTCATGAACTAGAATAACTATAACCATGTGCTCAGTCCTGCAGATTCTGTAACAACGGAAAACCAGGCTCGGGAAGAGATTCTGGTCTCCCTCTCCCACAGACAGTAATGCTTAACTTCTGTATATGCCTTGCTGAAATGTCAGTTGGGATAAGACTGCCAACTGCTCTTTGACTAAGTGCACTGCAAGACCAGCGTGTGATTCAGTAGCATCCCTACACAGGAGGAGGCTCTTAGCTTGCCTATGCAGCAGTATTTGTGGCTGTTTAAGGGCTAAAGAATTCTGTTAGATTTGTGCACTGATCTAAACAGATAAACAGAGCCAGTGATACTGAGGCAGTCTCCATCTCAGTGCAGTCCCTAAGGCCTTTGGTAGCTGAGCAAGGTCAAACTGAGAAACTGAAAGTGTGTCAGGATCAGGTTTAAAGCTATCCCTAAGGCACAAACTTCATCCATCTCTTCTATCCACTGCAAAAGTGGGTGAAACTCATACAGGATGTTGCTGAGGGATGCTTGGGAGAAGGGGAGCATGTGAGAAACTGCCATTTGGTTATGTATTCACAGAATCACAGAACATTAGGAATTGGAAGGGACCTCAAAAGATCATCTAGTCCAATCCCCCTGCCGGAGCAGGAACACCTAGATGAGGTTACACAGGAAGGCGTCCAGGCGAGTTTTGAATGTCTCCAGAGAAGGAGACTCCACAACCTCCCTGGGCAGCCTGTTCCAGTGTTCCGTCACCCTCACTGAGAAGAAGTTTCTTCTCAAAATAAACTCACGCTAAATAGAACTTGATTTCATGCAGAAAAAAGTACCCATCTGCAAACCTAATGGACCCACACTGGCACTGCCTGGCTCGAAATCAGGATACAAACTGTGACACCAGGGAAGAGGCTCAGCTACCACATCCATTAGCACCTTGGCCAACACGGAAAGGAACCAGGCCAGGACTGAGGGACAGGGTTCATTCCCATCACCATGCTGGTGCTGCTCAAGACATCGCTCTGCAGCTCCATGCCAAGTCACTTCAGGTCCTGCATGTCCCTTCTGCTGCTCCTGTCTGTATCACTGAGCCAACAGACTGAAGGCTGAAACATTTCAGTATTTCCTGTATTATTAAATAAGATAATAAAAGATGCTTACTGTTACATTAATGCTAATTGTACAATTCCTTTTGGTTCTATTGAGCTTTGGATGAGTTTTATAATACCTTAGGTAATACAGTATGGGATTTTTTATTACATTTTAAGATTGTAGTGTTTACAATACTTCATACAAACACACAGCTGTTGCACTTATGTTTTAATGTCTAGAGCTCATACCAAACTAGCTATCTCATAACACATGCCGTATTTTGGAACAGTTCTTGGTCGTGTGCTATTTAAGGATTAAAAAAACCCATAAATCACTGCAAGTAAGGAGGAGGAAGTGTCACTGGTTCCAAATGACCTGTACAGAATGACCTATCACTTGTTAAGCTGGCATGGACAAGCAATGTGTGTTTGAACATGTGAAAAATGCAGCATTCAGAGGAATGACAATTCTGAAAATGTTTTGAAATCGTGCTCAGTAACTGACTGAACATGAACTTATTTTCTGATCTCCTGATCATATGACCACAGCCATCTTTACATGAATAAACAATATATCTAGGGTAAGACTATAATTGATGTTCACATCTGACCAGCAATATACGATAGAAAAACAAGATTAGTTTTATG
The DNA here is from genome assembly GCF_963264785.1 of Psittacula echo. Classification (NCBI taxonomy): domain Eukaryota; kingdom Metazoa; phylum Chordata; class Aves; order Psittaciformes; family Psittacidae; genus Psittacula; species Psittacula echo. The sequence goes on from NC_137740.1 coordinate 14,966,348, forward strand.
ATAACCTGAAAGATTCACATGGAGAACAGAAATCTGATAAATAATGAACTGTTCAGTCTAGCTGGTAAAATAACTGAATACTGAAGTGAAATAATTTTAGATCTTTTTACGAATCTTTATTAGCAAGAGTAAATAGCTCACTGATGACTGTTACATAGTTACTCTCCTTCACAATTTGCAACTTAGGACTAGTAGATTACTTTATAAAATTTAGGTTCTGTTTTAGATATGAATTAATAGAGGGGTCTTGTAGCAACAGCATTACAGGAAACCAGAACAAATTATCATTCAACTCTCATTTTACAGCATGAACATTAGAATCTGAAGCTTCTGCCATTGAAATCAATGAGAAGTGCTTCACAGACTCCAGTAGAGACAAGATGAGGCACCATGTCTTGCTGACGTTTATGCTAAAATGTTTCTTTCAAAAGGAAGCTTTTATAACTTCCCACCTTCTTTTTTTTTTTAATCATTTTCTTTAATTGAGGAAAACAATAAAAAAAAAAAAAAATAAAAAAAAAAGAGCTAAATTCTCAACTGTTATAAATTGGCCTGTTGACTTTATTGGAATTCTACCAAATTATACCTACTGATGATTTGGCCTGTGAGTCTTAAACTGTGGGATAAAACAGGAACTCTCAAAAGGTAGAGGTAAACAAAATCATTTTTAGTCAGTAATTAGTCTTCTAAACATCAAGAACCTTAATGAGCTGCAAGCAACTGAACTTCCTTCATTTCAGTGCATTGCTCTTCATGTTTCATGTTACTTTATTAGATTAGCTTGCAAATTAGCTTACATTAATGAAAAATGATTAAACTTAAACCAATGGAAATTAAATGGCTTAACTGTAAAGGCATTTGAAATTGCTTTTAAAATTAACAATGGGGTTTATTCACTGATTTTTCCATGCTTAAAGTTTAGCAACAACTTCTTTCTGTAGATAGATTGTGTCTACAAAGCACTTAAGGGCACCTTTGTAAAGCAGCATCTCAAGTCTCTAGTTTTCAGGCTTTTCCTGTGAACTGTTCATTGCTCAAAGCAAGCTCGGAGACATTTAAGCAGCGCAGTATAGCAATGGCAAAAAAATTGTATTGCTACACTGTTACTGGCAGCTGCCAAATAATTTTCTATGTATTTGTATCACAGTATCATATCACAGTATGCTAGAGATTGGATGGGACCTCAAAAGATCATCTAGTCCAATCCCCCTGCCGGAGCAGGAACACCTAGATGAGGTTACACAGGAATGTGTCCAGGCAGGCCTTGAATGTCTCCAGAGAAGGAGACTCCACAACCCCCCTGGGCAGCCTGTTCCAGTGTTCCGTCACCCTCACTGAGAAGTTTCTTCTCAAGTTTAAGTGGAACCTCTTGTGTTCCAGTTTGTACCCATTACCCCTTGTCCTATCATTGTTTGCCACTGAGAAGAGCCTGGCTCCATCCTCGTGACATTCCCCCTTGTCCTATCATTGTTTGCCACTGAGAAGAGCCTGGCTCCATCCTCGTGACATTCCCCCTTTATATATTTATATACACTAATAAGGTCCCCCCTCAGTCTCCTCTTCTCCAAACTATAGAGACCCAGCTCCCTCAGCCTTTCCTCATAAGGGAGATGCTCCACTCCCTTAATCATCTTAGTTGCCCTGCGCTGGACTCTCTCCAGCAGGTCCCTGTCCTTCTTGAACTGAGGGGCCCAGAACTGGACACAATATTCCAGATGCGGTCTCACCAGGGCAGAGTAGAGGGGAAGGAGGACCTCTCTCGACCTACTGACCACCCCCCTTCTAATACACCCCAGGATGCCATTGGCCTTCTTGGCCACAAGGGCACAGTGTTGGCTCATGGTCATCCTGCCGTCCACTAGGACCCCCAGGGCCCTCTCCCCTACACTGCTCTCTATTTGTGATGCATGCCTGCTCGTAATAGTAACTCAGAGGATAATTTCAGAAGAAATTATAGAATCATAGAATAGTTAGGGTTGGAAAGGACCTTAAGATCATCTAGTTCCAACCCCCCTGCGATGGGGGGTTAAATTATGCATGTATACTTTGTGTACTTCATGCAATTTGTTTGGTAATATGCTAAAAAAGGTAGAACCCTTAACTTTATTTGAACAAATGTGCGTTTTAATCCCTGTAGTAAGTTACATTATTCTTCCATGGAAAAAAATTAACAGTATTGAACAGTATGTTTTTAGTGTGCTCTAGAAACACAGCTGAAGTTGTTGGATTTTGTTTTTCTTATGTATTTTGAAATTTTTCAATTCCATCTTAAGTACATCCACCTGTTACTAGTAAAACATACCAGAAAAATTGCAGCTTAATTTATAGCATGGAAGGACCATACATTCATTCTTCAGCTGATTTATAGGACCCTAATAGAAAATTTAAATGTAAGAAGTCTGCTGAAAACACTGAGCTTCCAAAAAAAAAAAAAAAAAAGCCAAAAAAGGGAAGTCGCTATATCCTAAACAGGCACAGCAAACCCTAACCAGCATATGGGCATGAAAAAGATGGGGCACAAACTGAGGGGAGTTCACAGGCTCTTTGCAGTTAAAAATTCATAATGGCTTTGTGAACCCAGATATGCTTTGGATCAACAGGTTGTTTAATGCCTGCAAGGAAAGAGGCTGCTGGAACAGCTGTGGAGAGACATGGAAGGAAGGGACTCCTGCTCCAAAGTACCAGTACCCATTGGACCCTAAAGAATCAACAGCCCTCTGTTTTCAGCAGTCTCCTGAGGACTTCAGTGGATCAAGTCATTCCTTTGTTGAAAGCTGATCCTTCCATTACATGACAGTCGAAAAAGAAAGATTAAGAAAATCTGAGCAATGCCTTATGGTGCCCTTCTATAAGGGAGTGTATTTAGAATCATAGAATAGTTAGGGTTGAAAAGGACCTAAGGATCATCAAGTTTCAACCCTCCTACCATGGGCAGCAACACCTCACACTAAACCATGTCACCCAAGGCTCTCTCCAACCTGCCCTTGAACACCACCAGGGATGCAGCATTCACAGCTTCCTTGGGCAACCCATTACAGTGCCTCACCACCCTCTCAGTAAAGAATTTCTTCCTTATATCCAATCTAAACTTCCCCTGTTTAAGTTTGAACCCATTACCCCTTGTCCTGTCACTACAGTCCCTGATGAAGAGTCCCTCCCCAGCATCCTTATAGGCCCACTTCAGATACTGAGAGGCTGCTGTAAGGCCTCCACACAGCCTTCTCTTCTCCAGGCTGACCAGCCCCAACTTTCTCAGCCTGTCTCCATACGGGAGGTGCTCCAGTCCCCTGATCATCCTCGTGGCCCTCCTCTGGACTTGTTCCAACAGTTCCATGTCCTTTTTATGTTGAGGACACCAGAACTGCACACAATACTCCAAGTGAGGTCTCACAAAAGCAGAGTAGAGGGGCAGGATCACCTCCTTCGACCTGCTGGTCACGCTCCTTTTGATGCAGCCCAGGATGCGGTTGGCTTTCTGGACTGCGAGCGCACACTGCCGGCTCATTTTCATTTTCTCATCGACCAACACCCCCAAGTCCCTCTCTGCAGGGCTGCTCTGAATCTCTTCTCTGCCCAACCTGTAGCCGTGCCTGGGATTGCTCTGACCCAGGTGTAGGACCTTGCACTTGGCATGGTTAAACTTCATAAAGTTGGCATCAGCCCACCTCACAAGCGTGTCAGGGCCCTCTGGATGGCATCCCTTCCCTCTGGCGTATCAACCGAACCACACAGCTTGGTGTCATTGGCAAACTTGCTGAAGGGCACACTCAATCCCACTGTCCATGTCACCGACAAAGATGTTGAACAAGACCGGTCCCAACACTGATCCCTGAGGGACACCACTCGTTACTGGTCTCCAGCTGGACATCGAGCCATTGACCACAACTCTTTGCGTGCGGCCATCCAGCCAGTTCTTTATGCACTGAGTGGTCTATCAATACCAAGTCTTTCATGAACAAGCATGTGAAGAAAGAAAGGGTTTACTGTTTTGCATTGTAATTCACCATTATTTGCTTTCTGGAAATAAATGGTCTACAGTGAAACTATGTATTTTAAAAACATAGTATTTTAGGAAAAAACATAGAGTTTACTGATTAAAGAATCAGGCTTTTATTAAGTACCTAATTTTCATAAGACTTAAAAGCTATCTCATTCATTATTTCTGAGGTCTAGAAGATGTAGTTTTGCTCCCTTAAATAGCCAAGAAAGAAGATATGAACTATGAGAATTCTTAAAGCTACAAAAAAGTCTCTTTGTGTTTTCTTTTGAGGGTAAAGGTAATTTTTTAAGAAACCTCCTTGACAGGATGATGAAGCATAGTTCTTTTGTTTTTTTCCCCACTGTGTGTAGCCATGAGTCAAAAGAAAGCTAGGCTTACTATAACATATTGACTGACAATTAGATTAAAAAGAAAACAAAAAACCAAACCATCACTACCACCAAAAGCCAAACAAACAAATACCCCCTCCGAAACCCAAAGACAGAAATAAACAAACAAACAAACAAACAAAAAACCCCTAAAACTCGTAGGAAATCAGATCTTTTAATGGCTCATAATGGGATTGTGAAGCAGTCTATGACACTTAGGTATCATCAGTGAAATTAAAAGAAAAGCACAGAAACTTAATTACTGCCAAATGGCTCTTAAAGGATGCTGTCACAACTAAAAACTTTGGCTCCACAGTTGTATTGAAAATTGTATATTTTCTGTATCATGATAGATTATTATGCTTCACAAAATTAATAAATGTGTTTCAAATGTTTGCTATACTCCACACATCAAAGCCTTCAGAATTTTAGTCTGTGCTTGCAAAATATGCATGATAATGAAACTAAGCAGCTGAACAGAAAGAATTTATTTGACTCGGCCTTGCACTAAAAAATCATGAGGGATATTGGCTTGATAACTGGCACTGCATGGAGGCGAGGGCTTTCCAAAAGCCATGAGGCCATCACTGCTCTCATGACTTTCAGTAGATTCAATTCTACTTCTACTTGAATTACTAATCATGCTCTCACTTCCATGCTCCTCACCATTGACGTCATGGGCTGTAAGTAAAGCAGAATGGTATTTTATAGAGCTTTTACTCTTTCAAGATGAGGTTAAGTGTCAAGTGAGGTTTAAGTGTTCCATATGAAAATTATTCAATCTTCTTTTTTTTTTTTCCCCAGAAACTATGCGTTGCCTCCATTCTGCATAAGATTCCATTCACTGGAAGAGTAGTAATGGCAAAATTTCAAGTATTCTTATCTTTTGAAAAACTCATTGATAACTTAATCTATAACTGCTCCAAAATAAACAGGAGTTTAACTGCAGAACACAGAATAAAACCGAATTTCCTCTAATAGCTGTAAAAGCAATTTTAATGCATAGGGACTGCTTTTCAGTGTTCAAAAATTCATCATCTGGAAGTTTCAGAAATAAGGTAATAGTACCACATTAAGTGTCATTACCTTATGTAAAAATATGTAACATAATTATGAGAGATTATAAAAATGGTTTTCCCTGTGACAAAAGAATAAATCTGTCATAAGAACCTCACAAGTTCTAATATTTGAAGTTTTAATATTTTCAGTCTGGGGACAAAGTCAGAACTTGCCCTGAAAAGCAGACACTCAAAAATGATTCTATGCAGTGAAGCACTGTTTCTACTATTGATGGGAAACTTTCAGCCTTATTAAAAATGCAATCGGTACCTGGTTTCATGACTGAATGCTTTGAAACAGATCATCAGCTGTGGACTGAAGTGTTCACTTATGTAGCAGTTTCATACTTAGCATTTTGAATGTATTTCATCTTCATACAGCTCCTAGAGATAACAGAAGTTAATATATCTTCCTCTACAAAACTGCTGGGAACTAGAGAAATATTATCCCCATTACACAGATAAAAGTGGTAAAGGTAAGGATTGCGATTCACAAAGGAGTAGAATAAGGTGCTTAACACCAGATGACTTATAGTCAGACAATTACTGCATATTTCTGTTTGCCCAGCATACAGTGCATGATCAGCCCTAGCTAAAGATGGCCTAACAATATCAGTCTTACTTTGTGCCCAACAACTTTGTGAGAGGTTACTTCCTTTGGAAACATAATTCCCAAATGCTTTTCTTGCAACAGTGCAGTCTCCCAAATATAGTTACAGGTTTGCCCTAAGAGCTCTTGAAGATGAGCATGAGCAGTTTGTATTTGAGTCTCTAGCTTAGATAGTTAAATTAGAAGTTAAGCCTTCCAAGCACACTTCAGAGCAGCCCAGACCTTTCTATGAGCTATAACATTAGCCTGAACTCTAGGCATCTAGAGAGACATAGTTTAAATATTTTATTATATAATCTAGGCCTTCATCATAGAAGCACTCTGGAAAACCCTGTATAGAAAGCCAATCCACTTAATTTGCAAGCCTTTATAATAACATCCAAAAGTTTTCATGAATGCATTTGTAGATTTATTTTTCTAGGTCCTTCTGCTTCACTTTGTTTCCCCTATAAATGTCACTGGGCTTATAGGTATCTGCTGTTTCACTCAATGGAGACATATTAAAGATTCATCTGTGTTTACAACTAATCATTATGTTTACATGTTTTCCTGATAAAGATATAGTCTTTCTGTCTGTGAGCACAGCTTAATTGAGGCAACAATTATTAATGAATGTACAGCTGCCTTAGTAAGTGCACATACTAAGAGTTTCTAAAGAACACTAAATATCTTCAGCTCTGGTTCACATACTCTGTTCCCGAAACTCAAAGAAACCTGCCAGAAAGAGTTCACTTATCAGACACCTGCAGTCCACAAGTAAACTTCAGTTAGTTGATCATGAAGAGAGCTACACTCACAGATGCTAAATTTCACTGGCTTAAGTTGTTATTTTATCCTGCTGCCTTACAACCTTTCTTCTGCTGCCCCTCGTCAACACATACAATGATTCAGGCTTTCCTATCTTTTGCACTCCCTTAAAGGAACATACACTTACCCACGGGGCTAGCACAAGGAAACAAATCAAGGCTGTTTCAGCAGAAAAGGGCAACCATATTCTATCCCTCTCCTTCAGCTTAGCAAGGCAAAGGACGAAAGAGCACTTAAATCTTCAGAGGAGTCTCAGCTGGAGTACAGCTGCCTTCATCAACCTTTTCCTCAATACATATGCAGCACCTGGCACAAAAGTCATGTCACAGATGGTAACCAATCTCACTAAATGATGCTCTGTGGTTTGGCTCTCTTGGTGCATGGACTGCCCCTTAGTAGATACAGGTGATTAAATAAATTAGAGGAACCACACAGTCAGGGAGAGACTTGCATCTTCTTCATAAGCATTCTTCCTGGCTACACACAATAAATCTCTCTGGAACCGAGAACTTGGCCCATGAGTTTGAATCTAGGTGTGCATTCTTTCCCTTTTTCTCTCATTTGAGCCATACATTTCTGATGTGTCCACATGGAAGGGATTATACTCAAACTTCCTTCTTTTATTTTCCAAATGTGTTTGGAAAGCTGGCTGTGAGCATGCTAATCGAGTGATGTGTAGTTGGAGGACGAAGCGGAGGAGAATCCCAATGTGACGCTGCTGGGGCATGCACACGGGCAGCTTGAGCCGGCCAAAGGGAAAGGCTGTAAATCATACTCAGAAGGAGATTGATGATGTTTGTGGAACATGCTCTCAGGGTGCCAAAGAGGTGTTTGTTCCTGAGGCTTAAGAATTATTTTTGTGGAAGGCTTTTATCATTAAAGTTGATGATGTGCCTACAACCAAGAAAATAAAAGAGTGATGCTTGCAACAATGGAGTGATTTGTATTCTTTTACATGACAAAAACTTTCATCATCCATCCCTTTGACAGTTATGATTTGTTAAAGTTTTCTCCAGGGTGTTTGTAACAAAGATTTGAATTTATTTTTATGTGATTTGCATCTTTATTTCCACTATGTATGAAATCTGTAGTATTTAGCAGATCTAGCTCATAGTTCATAGCTAATTTACATACAGTGGAGACCTCTTAAACATGTGGCCTTTGTGTGTAATATATTCATTCATTGTAAGAGGCTGGTTTGCTTTATGAGGTGTTAATTAAAGTTGTTCTCAACATAAGATAATATAGGCAAAAAAAAACCAGTATGCAGGTATAGTCCTATTAACTGAAGAACTTAATTTTGACTTACTTATATGTTGCACTATTAATACTTTTATATTTGCTGGACAATTACTGAAAAATCATAAAGAGTGACTAAGTACAGAAACAGATAGAATTAGACACCTCTTGTGAAATATGTATATATATACGAACACTGAGGTACGTGTTTCACATGTGCACATGGCTTATACCTCAGTAATATGTTTCTGAATAATGATAAGAAAGGAATACTAAGTAAACCCTTACCTTCTGTTCTTACAGGTTTCTTGTATCTCTTTAGTTATGCTAATGTATGGGAAGAGTAATATGAAGCTAATCAATATCTTCTGCAGTAACTGTTGTTTAAATGTAGGTGTGGGGAACTCAGTGTAAAAGACCGCTTTATTATACTAATCAGATGTCTATTGTGGTGGGTCATGGTATTGTTTATTTTATGTACACAGTTACTAATGTGTTTGCAGGTCTAAAAGTATATAGCATAATAAAAGATGAAGAAGGATATGGTATGTTCCAGTGTAAACAACTTTAATAGTCTTTACCCATACCCCAGAGTTTATATGTGACACATTAATCATAGTCATCGTGATATTGAATAACTTGAAACTGTGTAAAAATAAAACATAATTGGCAAATTGTTACTTCATTACTGCCATTTACTAAACTCAAAATATACAGATTGTTCAACTGTACTTTTCAAAGCTCAGAAAGCTCATGCTGACTGAATGTTGGGTGAAATGGCTGAGCTGAAGTGTACAGGACACTGACAAATATAGCAGCAGGATTTTAGCCTGTCTGTAGTTGTCTAGACTAACCTTACCCTCCACAATATTTTAAGTCCTGCAGGACTAAAACAAAACTGAACTTTATAGAAACCTAGTTGCAACTTTGAAGCATACTTGTTCTCCTTACTAAAGTTATGTTTCATATTTACAGGCTTCCATGAAACTGAGTTTCAAGGTGTGACGGGATGAGTACCAGTAACACAGCAAATTTCATACAAACAGGGAATGTTTGGGTTGGAAGAGATCGTAAAACTCATCCAGTGCCAGCCACACTGTCATGGGCAGGGACAGCTTCCAATAGATCAGGTTGCTTAAGGCCCTTCCAACTGGCATTGAACACTGCCAGGGATGGGGCACCCATAGCTTCCCTGGGCAACCTGTGACAGTCCTTCACCAGCCTCATACTAAAGATTTTTTCCTTAATATATAATCTAAATCTGCTCACTTTCACTTTAAAGCCAGTACCCCTTGTCCCATCACTACATGTTTTTCTAAAAAGTCCCTCATTCACCATCTTATACACAGTTACTGACCACAAGTGTATGTGTAGCAGTTGCAATGTGAAGCAAACAACTTACTCAAGTCACTCTGGCTGGGAGAGAAAGCAAGTGCTACCTTATTAAACCAAGCTAGATGACTCCCTTGAGCATCTTCATTTTCCCTTAGCACATATAACAATTTTTTGTTGTTACCACTGAAAACTGTCATTCAAAGGGCAGAAAATATATTAGACATATATTAAAGTAGTAACCCTGGACCAAAGATAGGATCCTCTCATGTTCAACGTTGCAAAAATAATGAAATATAGCCTAAGCTTGATATTACAAGGAATTAGACTCATATATAGTATAATGCATATAAATGTACCGTTAGGTAATGACTCATCTATTTTACACAAATCTCTTAAAATAAAGATCAAATTTGCTAAATGTTATGAAAAACCAATATTTTTCTATGCATTAGAAAAGACAAACTGATTTAGAAAATTATTCCTTTCTACAGCCTGTTGATGTCTCTTAAACATTTTCGTATTTAAACATCTGGAGCAGTAAAGATTTTAATTTGAAAAACTTGGCAGGATGCATTACTGTGGTTGCTTTAATACATATCCATCTTCCTACCAACCTATAAAAAAATTAGAATATTTAACATAGCCAGCCTTTGACACAATCTCAAAGATCCAGTAAAACTCCTGTTCAAAGGAAAGAGTCATTGAATATGCATTGTGTTCAACTCCCTACAAATACTACACCACATAAGCACCATCAGCTGATTAACAGATTTTCTAAGGAAAACTGAAAGCATAGCAAAGAAGCACTTTTCTTTGTAAAATAGTTCAGATTGTCTCAAACTCTTGAAAAAAAAAGAAAAGAAATTCAATTAGTGAAAATACTTAAAGCTGCATTTCATTATAAGAAAAACTAGAGTACTGATAAATCTATGTATATAATGATAAGCACAGTGTGGTCTTTTTTTGCCATGGCATTCAAGATTTTATATTCAATTTTTTCTCATACATTCCTTTTCACTTCATGTTCATTCCACATCTATTTGGATATTACTAAATCACTTTTGGCCTCTGCATAGTAAGTACAAATACTTAATCTTAAAAATGTAAACTTCCTCTTTAAAAAATCCTAAGGAACAACGATAGGATGTGCAATGGTAAATTAAGCGCAGTTTTGCTCATTCTGAGAAATACTGTCATAGAATCATAGAACAGTTTGGGTTGGAAGGCACCTAAAAGATGATCTAGTTACAACTCCTCTGCCATGGGCAGGGACATCTTCCAATAGACCAGGTTGCTGAAGGCCCCATCCAGCCTGATCTTGAACACGTCCAGGGATGGGGCAGCCATGGCTTCTCTGGGCAACATGTGCCAGTGCCTCACCAATCTCACAAAAAATAATTTCTTCCTATTATCAAATCTAAATCTACCCACTTTCAGCTTAAAGCCTTTCCCCCTTGTTCTGTCACTACATGATGTTGTAAAAAGTCTCTCTTCGGATTTCTTGTCAGCCCTGTTAGGTAGTGGAAGCTGCTCTAAGCTCTCCTTGGAAGCTTCTTTTCTCCAGACTGAACAAGCCCAGCTCTCTCAGCCTGTCTCCATAGGAGAGGTGCTCTAGCCCACAGAGCATCCTCGTGGCCCTCCTTAGGACAAAGTCCAACAGGTCCATGTCCTCCTTATGCTGAGGGCCCCAGAGCTGAATGCTGTCATTTCACTTCTTGTTTTCTGCTCATAGTAAATACTTTAAAAGTACAGGGGAACCATATTCCTTGAATTTTTACAAACCTGGATAAATACTGCTTATCTCAAATATGAGTTAGAATCATAGAATCATAGAATAGTTAGGGCTGGAAAGGACCTTAACATCATCTAGTTCTAACCCTCCTACCATGGGCAGCAACACCTCACACTAAACCATGTCACCCAAGGCTCTGTCCAGCCTGGCCTTGAACACTGTCAGGGATGGAGCATCCACAGCTTCCCTGGGCAACCCATTGCAGTGCCTCACCACCCTTACAGTAAAGAACTTTGTCCTTATATCCAATTTAAACTTCCCCTTTTTAAGTTTTAACCCATTACCCCTTGTCCTAGTGGTGGTAGTCCCTAACGAAGAGTCCCTCCCCAGCATCCTTATAGGCCCACTTCAGACACTGGAAGGCTGCTATGAGGTCTCCACGCAGCCTTCTCTTCTCCAGGCTGAACAGCCCCAACTTTCTCAGCCTATCTTCATACGGGAGGTGCTCCAGCCCCCTGATCATCCTCATGGCCCTCCTCTGGACTTGTTCCAACAGTTCCATGTCTTTTTTTTGTGTTGAGGACACCAGAACTGCACACAATACTCCAAGTGAGATCTCATGAGAGCAGAGTAGAGGGGCAGGATCACCTCCTTCGACCTGCTGCTCACGCTCCTTTTGATGCAGCCCAGGATACAGTTGGCTTTCTGGACTGCGAGCGCACACTGCCAGCTCATGTTAAGTTTCTCATCGACCAACACCCCCAAGTCCTTCTCTTCAGGGCTGCTCTGAATCTCTTCTCTGCCCAACCTGTAGCTGTGCCTGGGATTGCTCCAACCCAGGTGTAGGACCTTGCACTTGGCATGGTTGAATATGATACTCCAGTTATGCCAAATCTGTCTTGCCAAGAAATTTTTTTTTTAAGATATATGCAAAATTACTTTACCAACTGCTGAATTCCATGTATGCCTACGAAGATTACACTTTTCTCACCCACTTGTAGCGACTGAGGCTTAGGACTACAGAAGGAGCATCACTGGTCACCAGAGGATGATCACCAGGGCCAGCATGATCTAGGTCACCATTTTTATGAGGGCCTGTTTCACCTCCAGGACTGCAACTTCCTGGATGAGAAAGAGAGCGGGATGTCACTGACTCTTAAGCAGCCTATTTTGTGAAACAGAAGCATTTGACTTGTTTCTCTGCTCTCTGCTCTTTTCATTTCCAACATATTTTCCCTTCTAGTGTCTTCATCCTGGCTTCTAAAAGTGTAGATAGATAATAGGTAACAGTTTAAACATTGGAATATGAATTGCATACAAAATAGAGTGAATGTGAATCTAGGTTTCTGAAGCTTTCTGCTAAATATTGGTATTTTCCCATGAGCAAAAAAAAGGTTTGAAGTATTTCCATAGTTACCTCTGGTAAGAATGTTTTCTGGTTTTAACTGTTCATAAACTTGTTTATTTAATAGATAACTTGAAAAAAATGACTAGTTGTTAAGAATTTCTAAAATATATTCTCTTTTAGTATGAGTTATATTTTCATCTATGAAGATTATAAATTTTTCCATCCAGTTGTCAAATTGTTTATAAAATGTCTGATTCAAAGTTATAGATTACTTCAATATCTTGTAATTCTTTATTTCAAACCATAGTTTTAATATTTAACTTCTGCTCTGAAAATACTTACTAATAATTAATTTGTCTGGGGTGAAACTTTTCCCCAATTCATCTCCTCCATCTGCTTGCACATACTGTGAAATTATAATCAGCTGTAATTTGTGACAGAGACGTGCCAAACATTTCTAAAACAATTTGGAAAGTGGCAGACTGGAATTCTTGCCAACTTGCTCTCCGTGCAGATGCTACTTATTCTTCTCACTTTCCTCACCAAAGCTGAGTTTAAAAAAGAAATCTTGAAGTTCTGTTAAAGCAATATTTGTGGAAACCACTTCATACTATTTTGTTCTCCTCCTGAGTTGTAAGAATTTAAGGACTGAGTCCAAAGCTCATGGGAATCAGTGGAAAAATTCCCATTGACTTGACTGGAGTTAGCTTAGATGTTAGATATGTCTTCCACAGCTTCCAGCTGAACCCATTAATTATAGACACAAAACAGGCAGTATGTCTCCTCAGAGATGTTTTTACATTTACTTCAGACTCACAGGGTTAAAGATGTATTTACAGATATTAATGACTATTACTCTTAAGGTAAATAACTAGAATTTCTTTGGTAGTAAAATGGATGCAATAGATGTTCACAAGTGGGTAACTAGCAGTTATTTCCTATTTGTTCTAGTTTTTCTTGAATTCAAAACACAATACACAAATTCATTAAGGAAGATAGATTATGAAAAGATTAAACAAGTAATTAAACAAGATTATCAAACAGCAATGAGACTTGTGGATTATAGAAACTATGTTAAATTCCTCTCATGTGATCACATTATATTGAAGTTTCCAATTAGAAAAATGTAGGTCACTTGAAGTCACCAGTTTCAAATTACCTTAAATTGTAAAGCTGTGAAGGGTGAGCAACATCAGTAGTTAATCAGCTTGTTTCAGAGCCCAAAGTTTGCAAACTTTGATTCATGCACTTTGATTATTGTCAATAATCCAGTCAAAAGACTGGAACTCAAGTCTTCTAAGCCATCAGAATAACAAACCATTCACTTGTTTGAGGTGGTTACCCTCCTCAAAGCACAATATGTGACACAGGAATCCCATTTTATGACAGACTTGGAGACCATATAACATAAATACTAACAATAGTATTTAGAAGGAATCCTATTTTTTTTTTCTACATGTAGAATTTCTGATTTTTTTTTCATTTGGAAATTTCTGGGAACGTGTGTATAAAAGTGTAAAAAATTAAAATAAGACATAATTTCAAAATTAAAAGGAAGAAACTTTATGTTGCATTTCTCTCTGCTGGAACTGAGTGTTCAGTTAAATGTTGTTTTCTCTAACTTTCTCATTAAGCTGGACTTCATAGTTTACAATTCCAAGCAAAATGCATATCTGGGATTACCAAAGGAAAAATATCCAGAGTGCTAGATGGACAAGAAACTTCTGAATGCTGTAAATAGTCTTATTCCTTCACCATCTCTATCAACCCCAGGAAACTGTGCTGACTGGGAGCAGGGATGGGTTGCGGGAGGGAGCTGCCACTCAGGCTCCTCTGCACAAGTGCAGTAGAAATAGTCCCATATTTTTTTTTTCCCGTTTTTACCCTGCCTGCCTCTCCCAGACAGTCACACTGCTGTGGTTGTCTTGGTTTTGTGGGTTTTTTTTCCAGTGCAGACAAGGCCAGTGCTGAATCTTCAGGACACAATATTTATTAGGTTTTACCTCGGCTGCTGAGAAGGCTTATCACAGCTCTCCCATGTCTTAAAAGCAAAAGGGAACTCAGTCTCTCCCATTGCTATTGTCACTTGTGTTTGCTTTTAGGATAACAAACTGCATACATTTCAAGTCCTTAATTGTATGTGGAGCAAATTGTTTCTACTATATTGGGAAACTTTGTTTATTCAAGATGTGCATAGCCTTTTCAAGGTAAAGCTCACATCTACAGAAAAAATTACCTCAGACTTAAATGCATGCTATGGACTCTTCTAAAATGAGGATTTAACATACTAACAATGCATTTAGATATGATATTTACTTCCATTTTATAAGGCTGTACAGTTATATGATCTAGAGGCACACATATAAGAAATGTATAAATGGAGATTATAAGAGGAAAGCTGGTATACGAGGTGCTTTCTGCCAAACAGTTCAGCTGTAGGACAATGAGAGCTTGCCAAAATTTGTTAGAATTATTTTCCTTCTAAACCCCATGGTTTATAGTCCAGTTCATTTACTCTTCTTTATAATTTTAAGCCCAGACCACCTTTGTCATTGTGTGTAGGTAAAAATGGATTTCCTTTAGTATCGTGTGTACCATGCCTCTCATTTCAAATATTTTTTATTTTCTTCAAACAAATTGAAAATCTCTATCTGAGTCAAAAATAGCCACTGATTTATCACTGGACATCAAAGGATTTAACTGGATACAAACCAAATAAAATTGAAACCCAGGTTCTTCAAGATCTTGAGACAGATAGATATAGCAAACAATTGAGTTTATATTGAGAACTGAGACTTTTTCTTCTAGTTTCTAAAACTTTTGCAGGCTTTTCTGTAATACTGCAAGGGTTAGACTGTAATTCATGTTTGTAAATGAAAGATGCTTCTCACATGACTCCAGGATGCAGGACTGTTAAATTCAGAAATGTACTACAAGGCTTAAACTGCATTAAGTTAACTGGACTGCAAAAGCCAACTGTCTCACAGGAAAAATGATGTATGATCAATCAGCCTCTTCCTTATTCTAATTCTTTTAAAATACATTTATATTTGTTATCAAAAGTTTTTTCTTACAATTTTCCAAATGGAGAATATAAACTATGTCTACACATTGTCTAGTATTACTTTTACACCAGATTAAGAAAAGCAAGAAAACATGAGTAATATCTTACTAAGACAACACAGTGTGCTTGTCCTTTAACAACTTCACCAGGTCAGAAAACAAAATGAATATGACTTTCAGGCACAGAAAACAAATGCTCCATACTTCCATAGCCTTATGCATCACATTCACTAATGTTACTGGGCCACCTAATGACCCCTTCTATGTATTTGACTTGCATAAATATGTCAGCTGTTTTTTAAATAACTGATATATTATTAAACAGATTCACAGGTTTTTAGTAATTATCATGAAAGAAAAGAAGCAATGTTTTATGGCATGAACTAGCTCTTCTGGTGCAAGCTAGTACTACAGCTTGCAAAGAGAAGGCTCAAAGTTTTCAAAACGTTGGCTGCTATTCTACCAATCCTGCTACTGTTTTCCATACAGTTAATGAAATTTTAAAAATTCCCCTTTACATTTTCCATCAAAGAATAACTGATAAGAGCGCCAGCATGGCTTTAAGGGAAATGCCAACCTCTTCCATTTAAGGGAAATGCCAGCCGTTTTGCCCATACCTGCTCTGTGGCAGCTCTGTGCTGAGTAGCAGCAGAACATTTTGTTTGGTATAAGAGAACTGTGACTTCTTCGTGACGTGCCAGAGTGGGAGATTGGTATGGAAAGGGAAACAGAATAAGCACAGCATTTAAATTAATTATTAGATGCAACATGTCCCTATGTGCGAATAAAAATACTGAACCAAATTCCAATCTTACATGTCCTGGTGTAAATCCAGAGTCAATCCATCATATTCAATTTATACTGAAATAAAACTCTCAATGCTAAAACTTTCAAACATGAATTTATAACTGGTGAAAATATTCTCACCTCATCAGTCACAAGTTACATGGTTTACTTTCTCTAGTGGATTTTCTGCCATTACAACCAGCTTTGTCATTCTTATCACACTGCCTATAAACTCTGTTTATATTCATAAACAAAAAAAAACATCTGGGCACCTATCCAACATTTCCTTAACAAAGGATAAAATGCTGGTGAAGCTTGGGCATCTCCCTGTTCTGAGGAGAGACTGGTCAAACTGGGTGTCTCACGTGTCTGGGGACTCAGGCACAGAGTTCAGAGAAGCAGTTTGTGGAAGGAATAAAAAGTCTGGCTGAGACGTTTAAGGAGGGAGAAACTCTCTTAGCTGATGTACAATGCGGCTACATGAACAAGTTGCCATGAAGTAACAGAGAGACTTAATTTAGGATTTGACACATGAATGGAGAGGTGAAGTTTTAAACATAAATCTGGTGCAAATCACATGCTGAAAGCTTCATACAAACAAGCAGACTGTACATTTGAAAGTGTGAGAGGCACTGACAGACAGGCATTTGAAAATGTGATAAATGGAGTCTGGATTCATTCAAGGTGAGACTGGCTATAATTGGGCTAAACCAAAGAAGCTGTGAGAGTTTTCCCAGTTCTTTAGGATAATGTCAGTTTGGTTTGATATGGCCAAACTATTCTGGGGTTTATAACATTTTCATAAAATCTTTTTAAATATTTGGTTTTTTTTTTTTTCAAAGTAACGGCCTGTATAAACACTATTTTCCCAGGTAAATATAAAATATCTTAACACATTTTCATTAATGCACTGGCTTTCTCAAACCATGTAAATGTAAAGTTTCTTTCAGGCTATCAAATGTACTATGATCTAAATGCATAACTACAGTTATTTAGCTATAATAGTATCTAACACTCTTAAAATATACATTTATTTTAATCTCTGTAAGTTAACTAGGTAATTGTACACTCTGTAAGTGGATTTGTACAATTTTTATATCAGTATAAATCCATTTATAGAGTTAATATTCCAATGCATGTTTTTTAACAAAGGGAAAACCTCATAGGGTAAATCAGCACTGGAGCTGAATGTCGCCTACATACAGTAAATTTAATCCGTGTACGTATGGAGGAAAATGACAGTTCCTGGACACTATGTTTCATCATTTTGTGTTTCTTCTATTGAGAGGTTAATAAGAATATATAATCAAGATTAGATATATCTACAAAAATAAAAAAGCCACTTTTTTATTTTCAATATACAAAATACAAGCCTGTGAGCTTGGCAGCAATGCATAATCTGTTGTCAGGTGCTAAGCAAAAAGGCAACTAACTTGTAATATGAGGAAAGCAGCAAGTCACTATTTTGCAATTTTTCTCATTCATACAATTTGTAAATTGAATCAAAGTTGGTAATGTCTTCAGTCACTTAGCAAAGTTTGAATACTCCGGTTCTATATAACACCCACATTATCATACTTTATAAGATATGCTGACAGGAAACTGCATAAAGCAGAATATATCCCAAGAGTATTTAACACAGCATCTCACCAAAAGCCATTAAAGAAACTAAAGGCAAATTCTCAGATAGATAAATAACTGGATAAAAACTGGGGTAACAACTTTGCCGAGGTCACTAAAGAAATTCAAGACAGAAAATGTGAGATTCTGCTGTGAAGACTTCTGAAGTTTCTCATATAACAAAAGGTCAGGAGATTAAAAACAAATAAAACTAAAGTAAACAAATGTAAGTTGAGGTGGGGGGGGAAGTCCCTGGTTTTCCTTGTGCAATAGCTATTTCTGAAATGGCAGTTACTCTCAGCAGTGACAATCTGTCTTACAATAGAAAGTTTATTTTAAAAAGTAGTCAAAAAATCAAATCAAATTTAAGGGATTATTAGAAAAGAGTAGAGAAGAAAACATAAACAGCATTCACATCTTAAGCATGCACATTTGCTTTCTGTCTTCATCCTCTACCTTGAGAAATTATACAAAGGAAGGTGCAAAGGATGATCAAACGTGTGGGACAGCTTCTGTACAGGAAAAAGACATGATTAAATGGACTAGCATCCCTTAGCCTGAAAGGCTGTGGAAACATCAGTGAAATCATGAGTAGTATGAAGAAGGTCAATTAGTAAATGACTGCTCATTCTGTCTTAAAAAAAAAAAAAAGAGTTACAATAGATAAAATTAGCAGGTGGCAGGTCCAGAACAAACAAGAGGTGCCTCTGTAAAGAATGCACAATTAAGCTATGACAGTACTTGCTATAAAATATTGCAGATGGAAAAGTTTGCATGGTTTCAGACAAATCTGTGACAGGAAAACCTGCTTAGGACAATTAAATGCAGACACTATTTCTGTAGTTCAGCAACTACCTGAGCCACAGATGGCTGGAAAGTATTCTGCAGAATATCCCAACACATAATATCCATATCTACTTGTCCTGCTCTCGTGTACTTTCATTAGGCATCTGGTACTGGCAAGTGCTGAAGAGAGAATCCTAGCCTTGACAGAGGTGTGGTCTGACTCCATATGGGCATTCTTATGTTCTTATATCAATCTGCATATGATTTGCTAAATGGGAAATATATGTGCTCCTTTATCTAATTTGTTTAATTATTAACTCATTCAGAATACATGTAAGTTGAGAGCTCAGAATGACTTTTTTTGGAAGACCTAGCTTATGAAATCAGCACAGAGATTTGACAAGGCCTCAATAATATGTAGTAATCATATACTTTATTTCCTTCAGGTTATGCAACAGTAAATAAGATCTCATTAGTTTTGAGAATTATTCATATATAAAGACTCCCAGTGATTTTGTTGGTAGCAGTGGAACTTATTTGAACAAGTCCAGGTCAGAAATATTGGTTACAGTAATTTACGTACTCTTGAATGAAACAAATGCATGTGCCTTCTAGGAAACAGATTAGGTCTAGTTCATGGTTAAAGTTCCAGAAATGGCTGATCAGATATTCACGTCATTTGTTTTTATCCGAATTGGCTTTTACGCCATTTTTTTACATTCATGCTTTCACAAAAAGGAAATTTTGGATGGAGTGCATGCAAAGTTCTAAATCAAATTTATTTTCCAAATGTAATTTTTATACATAGCAAAGTTTTGGCATTCATCATTTGTAATGGAAAATGAAATTATGCACATCTTGAGTTTAAGCATATAAGAGCATAAAGACAAACATACACTGTCCATAAACAATATATGGTATTGAAGTCTGTAGGATTAGGTTGGACTTCCTTAGATGATTTTGTAGATTCTAATAAACCTATATACTTCTTTAATAGCATAAATATTTGTAAATGTGTGAATAGTAAATTTGCAAAACTATAAGTCTGGTCAATCAGCACAATTTCAGAGGCCAGGCTAGAACTGATGTTTATCTGTACCTAGCTGTGTGTTCATATATGTATTTATTTTACATATAATTGTTTTAATTTCAGCAAGAATTATAAGCAAAATACGTCACTGAAAAAGCAGCTTTTATCTGAAAATTGAAATTTAATTACATTTTAATGATGTTTATGCAACTCTATTGATAAATCCATAGAATTTGGTGGAATCAAGTAAAATTACCTCCATGTACCCATTTAGAGACACTATGTCATACCTAATTTACTTGAAGTCAGCAAAAAACTAATTTGTGTAGACAAATAGTTTGATTGTGTGGTCACATTGGGGAAATCAGATAGGAAAGAAGACAAAAATTTAGCTTTTAATGGAAAGGGAACTCTTACTTTTATTCACTATCATTCAGAATACTTTTGAAGAAAGTTCTGAACATCAAACTTGTCCACAGAAAGTCGCTGAGGCTTTTAAAACTTACAATGAATTTAGATAAAAGTTAATTTTACTAACTAAAACCTGCAAGGTCTTTCAGTACGATTATATTTAAGGCAAAGCAAAGAACTAAGCTTTTCTATAAGCCAAAAAATTTGGCTCCCACACAGATAGAATCATAGAATAGAATCATAGAATAGTTAGGGTTGGAAAGGACCTTAAGATCATCTAGTTCCAACCCCCCTGCCATGGGCAGGGACCCCTCACACTAAACCATGTCACCCAAGGCCTCATACAACCTGCCCTTGAACGCCGCCAAGGATGGAGCATTCACAACCTCCCTGGGCAACCCATTCCAGTGCCTCACCACCCTCTCAGTAAAGAATTTCTTCCTTATATCCAATCTAAACTTCCCCTGTTTAAGTTTTAACCCATTACCCCTTGTCCTGTCACTACAGTCCCTGATGAATAGTCCCTCCCCAGCATCCTTGTAGGCCCACTTCAGATACTGGAAGGCTGCTATGAGGAGGTCTCCACGCAGCCTTCTCTTCTCCAGGCTGAACAGCCCCAACTTTCTCAGCTTGTCTTCATACGGGAGGTGCTCCAGTTGCCTGATCATCCTCGTGGCCCTCCTCTGGACTTGTTCCAACAGTTCCATGTCCTTTTGATGTTGAGGACACCAGAACTGCACACAATACTCCAAGTGAGATCTCATGAGAGCAGAGTAGAGGGGCAGGATCACCTCCTTCGACCTGCTGGTCACGCTCCTTTTGATGCAGCCCAGGATACAGTTGGCTTTCTGGACTGCGAGTGCACACTGCCGGCTCATGTTCATTTTCTCATCAACCAACACCCCCAAGTCCTTCTCTTCAGGGCTGCTCTGAATCTCTTCTCTGCCCAGCCTGTAGCTGTGCCTGGGATTGCTCTGACCCAGGTGTAGGACCTTACACTTGTCATGGTTAAACTTCATAAGGTTGGCATTGGCCCACCTCACAAGCGTGTCAAGGTCCCTCTGGATGGCATCCCTTCCCTCCGGTGTATCAACTGAACCACACAGCTTGGTGTCATAGGCAAACTTGCTGAGGGCGCACTCAATCCCACTGTCCATGTCACCAACAAAGATGTTGAACAAGACCTTTCCCAACACCGATCCCTGAGGGACACCACTCGTTACTGGTCTCCAGCTGGACATGGAGCCATTGACCAAAACTCTTTGTGTGCGGCCATCCAGCCAGTTCTTTCTCCACCAAGTGGTCCACCCATCAAATTGATGTCTCAAGGATGTCGTGTGGGACAGTGTCAAACACTTTGCACAAGTCCAGGTAGATGACATCAACTGCTCTACCCCTGTCCATCAGTTTCGTAGCCCCATCATAGAAGGCCACCAAATTGGTCAGGCAGGATTTCCACTTAGTGAAGCCATGCTGGCTGTCACCAACAACCTCCTTGTTTTTCATGTGCCTTAGCATGCCTTCCAGGAGAATCTGCTCCAAGAGTTTGCCAGGCACAGAGGTGAGACTGACTGGTCTGTAATTCCCCGGGTCATCCATTTTCCCCTTCTTGAAAATCGGGGTTATATTTTCCTTCTTCCAGTCATCGGGAACTTCACCTGACTGCCATGATTTTTCAAATATGATGGCCAGTGGCTTAGCAACTTCATTCGCCAGCTCCTTCAGGACCTGCGGATGGATGTCGTCAAGTCCCATGGACTTGTGTACATTTAGGTTTTTAAGATGGTCTCGAACCAGATTTTCTCCTAGATAATCTATGAGGTTGATGAACAGGTAGAATACAAGGAGGGAATCAGACATTTACCTGCTAGAGTAGTTCACTACTCATTGTATTGTCATTGTGGTAGAAGTGTTTTGGAATCTGTTTTCTTAAATGACCACAAGTAAATGGTTACATACAAAGAGAAAGTCTCCAAATGCAAGGTGGTTGAAAAGGCTCGGGGTCAAAACCAAGCAAATGAAAAAAGCCATCTTGATATTTTGTAGGCTAGCAAGCTAATGCAGGTGACATATATTTCTGTGCCAGAATCATTGTCCCTGCCCATGGCAGGGGGGTTGGAACTAGACAATCTTAAGGTCCTTTCCAACCCTAACTATTCTATGATTCTATGACTCTATGTCAGAAAGAATTCTGGTGATATCTACTTGAAATTATCAACTCAATGATTCCTTAACGTTTTGACCCTCCAAACTGGAGTGATGTGAAGTCCGACCCTACTGCCAAGAAGCTCTAGCTGTCTGATCACCATGGCACATGGCATAGTCAAAATAGTAGATGCCACAGGTAAACTGGTGAATTATTAAGTAAACTTTAAAGCAGGTGGAAAAACTGGCCAAACTGCTGGATGAAAATGAGTACCACGAAAGTCCATTAGACAACCAGCTACTAGTGGCATCCTTCAGTGATTAGTACTGGGGCCAACAATCTTTGGCAATAACCTCGGCAATGGACGGGGTTCCATTCTCAGCAAGTTTGCAGATGAAGTCAGACTTGAGGAACAGTTGATATGCTCTACTCTTAACTCTTTTCAGCATTTTGAGATTGCTGAGAGAGTACTCTGCCCACTCTGTACAGTTTAGGTACTGATGTACTGAGTGCATACAAAGAAGGGCTACTAATGGTCAAACGATTAAAGCACATAATATGAAAGGACAATAAAAAAAACTGGGTGGTTCAGCCTTAGAAAGAGAAAGTTAAAGGGAGACCTGGTACCTTTATTACGCTACCTAATGGCAGAGTATACAGAAGACAGTGACAGAGTCTTGTTGGAAATGCCTAACAGGTCAAGAGGCAACAGGCACATGTTGAAACATGGGATATTCCAATCTCATATAAAAACAAACTTGCTTTACCATAAAGGCAACCACAACAGGATCCCAGAGGGACAGTGAAATCTCCATCCTCACATATACTCAAATCTAGACTGGACAGTGCCCTGAGCAACCTGATCTACTTTAAGCAGAATTTTGGACAAAACCTCTGAAAGTCACTTCTAATCTATTTTTTTCCATGACTTCATGTACTCTTTAGCACCCACCACCAGTCCACCTTCCCCAAAAAATTCATATAGACTGTAATGATTCACAGGATTTTTTTTTTTTTATTAATTTTTTTTAATACTGATTTTGTCTTCTATGACATGGTGAATTTTAGTCCACTGGTGAATTAATATGGTGATGTATTGTCCTAGCTGATCAAAGAGTTTAAAGAAAGGTATTTCTGGCTGGCTGATTTGATTAAATAGTACACTGAACTTAAGAATCTAAACAGAAAGAATGTTTTTTTCCAACAAGACTTACTTATGCCTTAAATATTTTTGCAAAGCCTGTTTTACTCAGTGTGGATTTTTGTTTAATGTCCCATGAAATTTAAATATATGATTAATATATTATAATGATTAATAAACTCTGGGATTGTTCATTGACAGTGATTTGATCATATGAACTCCTGAAAGGTGTTCAGAACAGTCTGCTTGCTCCGTATCTTTTCAAAAAACCTTCTTTACAGTGGAACATTTACAGTGGAACATTTACAGTGGAAATTGCATACAGACCAGTAAAGTGAGTAAGTTTCTAAGTTATACCCTGGCTTGCTTGCTGAAGAGCAAGGGTCAAGTTATTCACACAGAAGGGTAGGGTGCAGCTGTGGAACTCAGCAAAGGATACAAGCACAATAGGAGTGACATGCCCCACAGTCACATTACAGCCTGGATAAAAATGACAAGAAGTATGCTTCATAGCTGCACTTAGAAGTCAATGAAAGCTCAGTAGCCACTAAAGACAGCTTCTGATGGGGATGTTGTTGAAAGCAAAAGCTCACTTCTGAGTGGCCTCTGCTTCATCAGTTGTGCTGGTGCAGCATTCTTACCTGTCTCCACTTTACCTCCTAGAGTTGTGTATTAAAGTGTTATGCATGCTGTCAATCATACAAACATCCATACAATATGTGTCGTTATTGTATATCTGGTAACATCTTGAGTCTAACCTCTTTATATGGGTCTAGAGAAACTAGTCATTCAAAAATACCTGCCAGTTTACACATAAGTGACATGCACAATGAAAGTGGATATAACCTGTATTAAAATTATAATAATATAAAGTAATAATTAAACTATAAACTCCCAGCGTTTAAAATTAAACAAAGTTCAAAATACCAATGTGTTCTACTATTGGCCTCTGTAGTTGTCCTGAGCTCAGCAGTAGCAGTCATTTTTTCTCCTTCTTAGTAGCTGGTGCAGCGCTGTGGTTTTGACTTTCAGTCTGGTAACAGTGCTGATAACACCGATGTTTTTAGTTGCTGGTCAGAATGTTTAGTCTGACCAAGGACTTTCTGTGTCTCATGCTCTGCCAGGGAGGAGGGGAAGCCGGGAGGAAGCAGAGACAGGACACCTGACCCAAACTAGCCAAAGAGGTATTCCATACCACAGCACGTCATGCCCAGGATGTAACTGGGAGTTACCTGGAAGGGCTAGATCGCTGCTGGGTGGGGGCGAGGTATCGGTCGATGGGTTGTGAGGTGTTCTATTCTCTTCCTGTGTTATTTCCTTTATCACTATTATTACTGGTGGTAGCAGCAGTGATTTGTGTTATACCTTAGTTACTGGACTGTTCTTATCTCAACCCGTGGGAGTTACATTCTTTTGATTCTCCTCCCCATCCGTCCAGGAGTGGGGGAAAGAAGGGGGAGACTGCGTGGCTGACTGGGTTTAAACCACGACAGTGGTCCTTGATCAGTGTCACTTGTAGTGCTCACTTCTGCCTTCCAAATTTAATTCTCTGAACTCCTGCCCCTCCAGCTCTCAGTTTCACACTGTTGTACTGAAAGATCAGAGGTTATGTAAGAGGATTTCTGTTGAAGTTGGATGTTTTTATTGCACTACAAAGTATGGAAGCCCAGGACCAGAGCTTTCTATGACAGCCTGGGATAGCCTGGGATAAGCATGATCCGCATTTCTGCTGATCTTCAAGCTGCTTCAAATTGTTGGATATTCTCATGAGTACAACCTTTTCTTGTAACTGTCCTTCTGAGTAGCCTAGATGGGCAAGGACAAGGGGAAGCCATGGAGCTTTATCATAAGGCATTTCCATTAAGCCAACAAACTGGGGAGACATTGCAAGCCCCCACAACTAAGAGGAATCCCTGGGCTGATTCAGACTAGACAGACAGAAAGCAATAGTGAATTAAAGACAATTTTGTCTCCTTATATTCATCTTTGATGTACCCAGCTCAACTTTGGTACAACTGTAGGTTTAGTCCATTGAATTTGTATCAGAACAAAAAACAGTTGCCAACAAATCATTTAAAGACTTGTCAGACTCTGGGACTGAGGCAGACAAAAGCTCACTAGTGATCTTTATATACCTTGGTACCAGCATCGAACTGCTCATTAATCTTTCTCTAGAACAACCCTGTAACATGACCTACATCTTACTTGTGCTAATAACATTTCTATATATCTTGCTTCATTTCATGAATTCTATGCTGAAGGCTTCAGTGTTAATAAATTGTATAGTTATATTCCTTCTGACTGTATCATTCATGGTGTGTTGTTTTAGAAGCAAGTTACACAAGAGAGAATCATTTCGTTACTGATAAAACTGTTTTGACCTCATTAGCTGAGCAAACAAAAGTGTGTTTGAACCACAAGCCCCTGGGTGTAGCAAAACCTTGTCTCAGCCTAAAGCTATCTACTGCTAGAATGGAATCTGCTCTGCAGAGGTGTTCTTGAGACCTTGGGTGTCCTTTTAAGCCTCTGGGTGAATAGCAAGTGCTGAGTGGACACAGCACTGAGATACCTGAAATTAATGTAAGCCATGTTAACATATAAAAGTAAAAATGCTGCAAATGAAATCGCAACTGATTTGTAAACAAATAGAAGAAAATGTCCACCTAATTTTAGCAGAGGCCTCACTGCATCAATTTTATTGAAAGCTAGTTTTGCAGGGACAAATTTGTCAAATAAAATTGCAAATGTTTTTCAAAAGTCTTTATAATTTTGCTCTACCCTGCATATTACATGAACTGTAAACCAGAAAATTAACAAATCAAATCATAATGTTTACACATAAAATTAGTCTCTATTAAAATTTTGTAGACTATTTAAATTCTTATTATTTTTTGCAAGTTCTTGGAATTTTTCCTTCTACGGTACTAAATAACTTCTTGACTGTTTTGTGTATTTGATGATATTGATGAGACACATTTACAGTTACCATTTCTCTTAGACTCAGAGTATTATAGTTAAATCTAAACACAGTTTGGAACTAGCTCTCTTCAGATAGTATTAAAAACATTTAGTGCTGTTATAACTTCACTCAGGAAACAAGCTGATTCATTCAAGTAAACTGTGGTGCATGGGGTTTTACATCCCACTGAGCTATTAAGTTGTAAGATTGCCTATACATAGATGTTATTTTATTCAGAATATATGACATCAACACTTTTTTAAAAGTTTTGGGGACTAAATTAAATAATCTATGGTAACACTGGAGGAAGCCATGAATATTCACTCTTAGGGTCCTATTCTGCAGAGTGCTCACAGCATCAACTCACATGCTGTACTGTACAATAGGCATTCAGCTTTGTGAAGAGTCTGACCCTTCATGAGGGGAAAGGAATTATTCTCTTCCCATTGAAGCCAATTGTTCTTTGGCTGTTGACTGTAAGGGCATCAGGAATTTTATCAACAGCTTTTCAAATCTATTATTACAATCTTATGTATTTTAAACAGTTGTTCAAGTAGGATTTAGTCAAACAGTCAGATATACAATGACTACCATAATCATATCAACTAGCAATTTTTATCATTACATATTTTTATAATGGCCATTGCCCAGTGATTTTATAAAGGTGAAGCTATAGAATCATAAAATGATTAGGGTTGGAAAGGACCTTAAAATATGGAATTTTCTATCCATAATAGACTTCTTTCATTAACTTGTCAGTTAATGAGACCATTATGATCTGAAACCTGACTGTGTCTATCCCTTACAATTTTCATCCAGTTAAACTGTGTGCAGTTTTGTAATCAATGTACACAATTAAGCCTTTATGCCAAAATGGATAGTTCAGCATGATGTCTATGTTCAAGCTGCAGTATAAAGAGCAAGAACGGATTTACTGAGAAGGATTAGGGTGGATGTACAGCCTAATGCAACATGACTGCTCCAGCTCAGGAGATCTGCACTTTCTGTGGTGTAATAGCACTCTTCAGTGTCTGAATCTGGCCATAACAGACTGTGCTTTCTTAGTATAGCTGCACTTCCATTGTTTTACAGACATACACAAGCAAAAAAAGGCAAAAAATGGGGTATAATTGGGTCATAAACATACCACACTTGGGACTCATCTGTCAATGCTCATCACAGTGGGTAGGTGCAGTCTCTCTTCACCTCTTTCTATTGCTGGGGGCAATGCCATTAACCCGTTTCCCAAATCCCGTTCTGGTGGTTTTTAGTACTTTTCTTTCAAAGGAGGACAAAAGGAGTAGAGAAAACACTCTTGCCTCTTGTCTTTATCAAATTTGAAAAATTCTAAATCCTTTTCCCAGCCTTTCTAGAAAACAAAACAAAACAAAACAAAAACAAAAACAAAAAACAAACAAACAAACAAAAAACACCAAACACGTCAATGAGCGCTCTCAGCTTTGTCTGATGCATCAGACAGGTATCAACCAACAATCTGAACCTATTTTGTGCATCTGTGGCCTCTGCTAGGAGAAAGACAAAATAATCATCTTAAACTGGCCTGTAGTTATGTGGGAAAAGAGAGTTTGCAATACAGCTAGATGATGGCTAGCAAAATACTAGCAACAGAGCACAAAGAACTCATTCCTATAATGACAGAAGGTTCTGCTGAGTAGAATAAGGAAAGTATTCTGAGGCACTGATTATCAGGGAGCCAAAATCCTACCAGAGCCCTTTTTCCTTAAATATTGTCTCATTCAGTGTGCCTTCCAAATGAAAGAAATGAGTCCTTGGGGGCAATTATGCCTGACTAGACACAGCACACCAGCCCTGAAGTTAAGGGACTTTGTTCTGTAAATGGCACATCCTGATTTCTAGCAAATGTCTCAGACACATACGAACAGGTTAAATTGTAGCACAAAACCAACCAAGAATTGCAGACCAGCTGTGGAGAGTAAATGGAGTGATAAGATTATTACTGTATTGAGGAAGCAGAACAGAAAATTGAAATAAGAATTTGTCTGTGACCAGAAGCTGTAGAGACCCCGGTGTCTGGCCATTGACTAATATTATGTTTCCTCATAAGCTTCATTTATTTCCGCTGTTCATTGAGTTGGTTCTTACTAAGATTTTGAAATAGAAACTTTTTGTAGTGTATTGCTGCAGCACCTGAATCTGTGACAGAGTGCAGCTGCCCTTCAGTTTGTCAGAGACAGCAGAGGACTGTGTGTTCTGTTATTACTGCTATCATTTCATACACTGTTGTTTTAAAACATTTAAAAATCCTTTCAGAAGGTGTTTGTCTATTGCATTTCAATTGATGCTTTCCTTTTATAATATTTGAATGCGGCTGGAAAACCAAAGATGCTTGTGATCTGCCCAAATAGGGAAAATAAGAGAAGAAAAAAACATCATAGACATCATATTTTCTTTTTTGCTTCTTATTTTAGTTTATACTCACAAAATCACACAGATAGGATCACAAAGACAAGTTGTTTTGAGAAAAGCCAGAACATCATAAACTCAGATTGGCTTATTTCATGGTAATTCATTCATGTGAAAGTGACCTGTAAAAATGTTGTTAATGAAGAATTTGCCATTACTGGTTAAAAAGGGAATTTCTTGGTGCACTGTGCCGGAAACCAAGTCTACTTCTCAACGCTGTGTGTTTTCATGCCTTTCTCTCAAGATCTTATCAAGTACATTTTTTAAGCACATATTTTACCATTCTTTTCATGTTTTGTAAACATTTGCAATGATACCACTTGTGAACATCTTTGATGGTGCTTTTTAGTTTTACTGCAAAATGCTTAAGAATCGGAAGCCATGCTGTCTGCTGAACTCGATTCACAACTTACATCTCCATGTGTTATTGTTAGTGCTTAGTAGCAAGTAGAATTATCCCCATCTAGCAGGTGTAACACGGCATCTGTTGAGTCCCTTGCCCTCAAAGAGAAGCAAGCAGGGGGAGTCTCATAGCCAGAAAATTTGTAATTAAGTAAGGCAAGACATTAATTCTCTCTTAAATCTATGCACATGCTTTTTGTGGAAATGAACAAGATGTGTGGAGAGGCAGGTTTTCTCAATTGCCAGGGTTAATAATCATGTGCAAATACAGACTCAGCTGAACCCCACACATATGTCGTAATGTCTGCATTCATCATACTTTTTTTTCAACTGGATGTAAAATATTCATCCAAAATACCCATAAAATACTGACTGCAAAAATCACATTTTATAGCCTGCCCCGGGAATGTTTGCTTTAAATTGCTTTAGACTGAGAAAGTTTCGTTGTGATCAGGACCCAAGAGATATAAAAGGACTATAAAATATGGGTCATAGTGTGAGTTTATAAGCTAGGCTTCTACTTAATTTAAATTATAGTGGCAGTGTAAGAAGTTGTGGTTTTCCAATAGTGCTGTTATGCCTTGAGTTAAATGCTTTCTTTCCACCAGCAGCATTAAGTACCTGCCTCTCATGGAAGAGGTAAATGCCTTATGTGTGTGTGCCCTGTAATTCACCATTTGAGAAAAATAAAACTTCATTATCAGACATAAGAACAAGTGCTGCTGACATCTCATCTGAAGAAGCTGTGCGTGTATTTCAGTAGCAGCTCCATTTCAAGTTCCTCTCTGTTCCTGGATCAGTGCCAGTGTTCAAATCTCTGCCTGAAGCTGACACATGCTGCTTCTAAGAGGAGCAAGAGTTTAACATCTTTATTGAAAATTAAAGTGTGCCTTGTGATTGGACCAGATTGGATAAGTATAATTCTATGATTTATAATTTCTTTAGTTAGACATCACAAATCACAATTAGAAATACCATAAGATTAATCTCTTTTAAGTTCTGAGATGTATCTGCTCAACTTTTGAAGCACAAGGATATCTTAACAAAAGAGGATAGACTATAACAGATAAACTAGGCTCAGTAATCTTTTGCCATATCTGTTTGGTGGTGTTTTTAAAAGATTAAAATGACAGAAAAAGCCTTGATCAAATCCAGTAAGCTCTAGAGTTTAACCTAGATGTCTAATACCACAGTACATTATCCTGGCAGGAATGTCAAGGGGAAAATCAAAGCAAAAAGCATTTTATTTTACCCACTTGTAAGTCAAACTCAAGTAGTTCTGATTTTACTGATGCTTTAAATATTTGCTTTCTTATGTTTTCTTTAGCTTTGAGTATTGATTTACATGGAATCTCAATCTACATTTTTCTGCCAGTGGGTTAGACTTTTTCAAATAAAACACCTATCACAAATATGTTGACTTTGACAGGGGATAATTTTGAACAAAAAGTGGTCACATATGCTCTAATATGATTGAAATTTTCTGATCAGGACTTTGAGAAAATGTTTCTATTTTCCAACTTCTATATGTCATATCAGAAAATACAAAATGTCAGAGTCTGAATAAAAGGTTTTGAATCAAATCAAAACATTTTTTCATGAGTCTTTTGTTTTGCCTTTCTATTCTATTTTGCAAAAATCTTGAAGAATATGTGCCAATCAGAGAATTTAGTTATTGTTTATAACCAGTTCCTATAGAACTTAAAATAATTTTACAAAACATAGCTCTCTCTGTCATGATCTGCTACCCTTTTCTGGCTAAGAACATTTTTCTGTCCAAATGCTCAAGCTAGGTGGCAGTTTTAGCTGATTAAAATGCACAGAGGTGTTAAGTGTGGTTGTTCATTTACACGAATTACAGTTCTGTCTTACCCTCTGTAGAAGTTGTGAACATGTACCATATGGGACAGGGGAAATCAGGGTTGAAACCATGTCTCTGTTTATTGATTTAAAGGTGGGCCATGATTCAGTTAGACCTTTTAGAGTAGGATAAATTTCAGCTATCTTGGAATTAATTGTAGGTATTCCATCTATCATATATCACACATTGATATATGATTCCAAACATTATAGAAATTTGTCTTTTATGTGGATTAGATGATCTCAAGTGTTTTCTCTGAGTTTTCATAAAAAAAAAAAAAACTTTATAAAAGTCTTTATATTTAGGATATACTTATGTAATTGTCCTCTTCTCCACACTGCCTTTTTGTCTGTGCAACTCTATTGAATTTAGTGTGATAATCCTGATTTGTGTCACAGCTAAGCCTCTCCTAGCTCTTTCAATTCTAATTGCTCAGAAGTAGAAGGATCTGACAGACTGTGTCCAGCCTCCTCTTGCTGATAACACTGGTCTTTTCTTCTCTTCCCTTTTCCTCCCCTTCTTAAAAAAAAAAAACCAAAACAAAACCAAAAAAAAAGAGTTGCAGGGTAAGGTGGCCCTAGCATTATAGGTGTTATAGAGCTGAAAGTACTTTTACAAGGTGCTGCCCATTTACAAAAGTAAACTGTAAGCATCAGTAGGAGATGAAGGGTCTTACATTATAGCAACAGCTTGTCCCACACTAGTGTTAACGTGGTGTCTGAAATGTCCACTGCAGCATTCCGGCATTCTCAGCATTGTACAGGCTTCGACACTGAATTATTGTACTTCCTGGAAGAAAAGATAGAGGTTATAGAAGATAAAGGGAATGTAACACAGAAATGACCTGACAAAAACTGAGTGTACAGCTCACTCTGGTTCTCAAGTGAACAAATCTTATATTCATTCCCCATCTGCAGCAGGCTTCCCTGCCTGTGAGATCATGTTAGAGTTAAACCTGGAAATCAAATTTCATGCCTAAATGTCTGGAAACATCAAAAATAAGGCCCTTAAATTTGCCCTCGGTTGATCTGGGTACAGCCACACTGCATACTTCATCAGGATCATTATCCTACCCTCTTCTTTGCAGGTGTCTAATAAAATATTTCTAGCATTATCCTCACTTGGCTACGCCATCTTCACACAATGATCTCACTACATCATGCAAAAGGGTGTTGTCTCATTTTATGTCATAGTCCTCTGTTTGTAGCAAATGGACACTGACTTCCTCAAGAGATCTAAATTCTAAGCTGCAGCCTTTTTCTATCATTTTCCCCAGGGCCTTTGGACCATATTTGGGAGCCCTGAAAGGGCACAAAAAATGTGTTTGTCCTTTGGATCCAGCAATCTGAATGCCTGAACAGAATAGGACTGAATCTTCTCCCCCAGGCTTAAGGTATACTTAAGGAACTTGTCAGCTCCATCCATGAAACATTTGTCTCAAAGACACTATCCCCAGAGGGCACTTAAAAGCGGGAGAACCCTTTAATGATTTGTGAATGTGCTGATATAAGAGGGGAGGTGATTTTTAAACATAAAGGAAACATTTCAGGAGACAAGCAGCAAACTCTTTGCTTAGCAAAGACAAAAGCTTTTTCTAATGTCCAAGGCAAAATAATCTTATAGGGGTATTGACAGGCTGAGAGAGTTGGGCTTGTTGAAGTCTCTGGGAGACCTGATAGCAGCCTTCCCATACCTTTCTATATTAGCTGTGGGCAATACTGTTACCTTTTCAAACTAGTACAGGTGGCATGCTGGCTGGTGGGAGAGGGAGGAAAAGGCAAGCCATGCCAGCTGCAGGACACAATGTACAAGCTACCAGAAGTCTGGGTATGTAGGTTGGGTAACCTAGAACAACTTGGCATCAGGTCTCTGAACGGGAATGGGATGTATCAGACAATGAACCGCTCGGAAAGGTACACTGCAGACTACTTTTTGACCTAACAAAACTCAAAGCTGTATCAAAGAGCAATGTGGAGCAATACTCCCTTTGTTTGTATCCCTATAATCAAAGGAAAATCCTTTCAACAATGAGGTACAGTGAATAATACAGAAAAGGAAACCCCTTTGGCTACAAGGCATTCAGGCTGCACACAATACCTTCAGGGATCACTGTATTCTTCAGAAATTGGGTATCTTTATGTTTTTAAGAATTATTTTTCCTGTTCATGCCACTGTTGTTTTGGCTATTTTCCAGATTTATTCTTTTTTTTTAAACTATCATCAGCATACAATGACATGGTCACCTTGGATATGGCAAGATTGATTTAAAACATTTCTGAAGTCAGAGCCATTTCCTTTAACTATTCAAAAAAAAGTAGAATAAATTTGTTTCCTGGATGCATGAAAATTCAGATGAAAGCCAGTTTTCATATTATTTCCATATGGTGAATCTATATACAAAATATTCAGGTTACGACGGTAGCTTGACTCTGAAACTAAACACAAACATCAGTCGCTAAGGAAGGAAAGATGGATTTTTATGTGCTGTGACATTTTTAAACTTGTACAACATTGCAAATGTAGGTGTTAGTTTTTGCAGTCTGGTGTATTTTTAGACCTCTAAAAATTTTGGGATCAGAAATTGCCTTCTTTCAACATTTTGCTATATCATGGCTTTTTCTTTGTAACTGGGAATGTTTAAAACCAAATTTAATTATCTCTGATTTCTTCTTCCTGATATTTCTGTTGAAAAGATGAAATGAAAAGTAAAAGAGGTAAAAGATAAAAACTGTGCATGTACACATTAAAAAATACAGGCAAAAAATGCTGCATGTTTGTTTTTCACCAGGGACTACCTTGATTAAAATTTGTTCCTGAATTTCTGCTAATGTTTCTAATCAAACAATGGCTTTCTGTGACCTTCAGTGCTAGCAAGGCTGCAGATCACTTTAAACTCTAAATTACTTCACCATCCTGTGACAAGACTTTACATTTATTTTTAAATACGACTGTTATGTAGTTGGATATTCCAAATGAAATTATGAAAGTTGCATAAATTTGTGTTCTGTGTGAACATCAGGACATATTTCTTGACTTATTAGAATTTCAGTAACTTGTTAAAATAGCGAAAGAAATGCCTTGTCCTCAGCACATTTTGAGAAAGCAACAGAAAAACAAAAGATCTTAGAATTTTAGAGATTAATATATTTTTAATGTTTGAAGTCGTTATTTATGGTAAACATTTTCAGATGGTTTGCGTTCACTGTAATAGCTAGTGGAAAGAAGGTTTCCAACTGAGCCTTTATTAAGAATGTTTTTTAGTAAGATTCCTTCTGATTTAATATTGCAACTGAAATTGCTTGATACCCTTCAGTGCCTGTGATTGAATATTATTTTGAAGACAGGCTTTCATAACTTTTTTAAAAGAAAGGAGGGGTACCAGTGATTGTCTGGGGGCTGGAGGATGCAGATGGAAGAATGAAAAGGGGAGGAACATAAGGGAAGATCTTATTTTCAGAATTTATCTGTAATGTCTCCAGCATGGTTAGTTTGATTTTTTCTCTTGTGTTCCAGACCACAGGTGTTTCCCATTAAGACAAGTGAACTGACTTTACTGATATCCTGCAGAGCTGTGGCACAGGATACCTTCTATGAACTGCCAATAATTATTTGTCCTGGCTTTCTTTCTGGAGATTCTACTTAAATTGGTTCAAAAGCTGGTAATCTGTTTCATCCCTGAAGATTAACCCCCATGAAAAAAAAAAAAAAAAAAAAAAGAGAGATAAAAAAAAAAAAAAAGAGAGAAAAAAAAAAAGAAGAGATAAAAAAAAAGAAGTGGGCTCCACATAATAGAACAGAATAAAAGAGCACTGGTAGTATCTTTGTTAAACTAGGGAATGGGTTTTAAAGTGTGATAAAAGGAGACTTTGGAAGAGCACTCAACTTGTAGCGCCGCAAATAATACAGTTCTACCAATTTCCTCAAAGCCTACACTACAGACAATGGGACTGGTGATAAATCTATACCTGGTAAGACCTAAAGCATTTATTGTTTACAAATGCATATATTATAAAACATTCTGACTGTAATATCAGCTCTAAGTAGTTACTTAAGCTATAATAAGATTTACAAACTTCATGCAGCCTTCCATCTCCCGGGCAATACCACATGGACATCCATCCATTTATTTCATGGGTCTTTGGATCATATCTTTCATGAAAGATATCATTCAATATTATATTTAGGTGTAAGTTCTTGCACTACACTTTTTGTATCCAGGTTACAAAGTGAAAAATCTCTTATTTTCAGCACTCTGACCACAATCCCAATAGTCTCAAATTTCCTCTGAAAGCTTCAGTTCAGCAAAACACTTGAAGGCTTTGCCATGTCAGGGCCTATGAGAAGTGCTGCTTCATAGGAAACTCTCAGAACTTTCCAGGATAATTGTCAGAAGACCAGAGAGGACAAAAATTGATTGCCTTTATAAAATGCATATTTATGTCTGTGTGAAGAGCTAAATCTTTTAATTTAACTGCATTTAGTATTTGTCTGTGACATTTCTAACCACCGTATAATTGAGCTTGGAAGATGAAGCCACACTGTGAGCTAGCCGTTTAAAAATCCTATTCATAATGTTCTCAGTTATACTCTCACTTTGAGTTTGGCATGATCTTGCATAGATAATGCATCTAACAAAAACCCAACTATCATTCAGTCTTCTACTATAACATGGGCTACTGTGCATGGACATGCAAATTCCTTTGTTATCTGTATGATTTACAATGAATAGATTTAAGAGGGAAATTCAGCCAAATCCTGATCCCATTGACATTGAATTCAATAGGAAAATAGGTTGGAGAAAAATGCTATTAGCTGATATCTATTGATATGTAAAAACTAATTGAGTCCATCTCTTCTTTGATGCCTCTCCTAATAAATTTGAGTGCATTTTCCATGGGCAGATAAAACCAGTGTATTTTATCTTAGAATTTACTATTGTGCGGTCACTTAGCTCATATATTGCATACTTTTTTGATTTTTATGTTCTACAATAGCATAACTTCAGAACAGTACAGCACAACAGAAGCCCCAAGTGGTATTGCTACTTGTTGGTCTCCAGAGAACATTAAACATTGGACAAGCACATTGAGTTTTAAAAAGTAAAACTAGTAATGAGACATAATTTAATAATAACGGGTTGAAAATGTAAAATGACATGAAAAGTGTTGATTTCCTCTTTTCTCTTCTACATTCCAAGAGACACAGGTTATGAATATGCTGCAATTAGTATTCAAGAGTGAGATAGTTTCAGCCACAAGCTCATACATGTCAGTAGGTCTCAAGCCAAAGGACAAGGTTGTCTTCATACTGTCAACGGTGCAAATGTTTAGATAAGATGCTGAGGTAAGAGTTATCCAGAGAATAAATTGTATCACATCATGGCCAACCCCAAACATACAGACAGAGACCAGGTGGGGCAGGCCATCTTTGAAAGCCTGAGCTATCTGTAATTATGCTAATTAAGGTATTGCAAATACTGTTGCTGCTGGTAGTGCTAGTAGTATTGGCCACAGCAGTGTCAAGCCTGTTATGAACTGTCTTGGGTTCAGCAGTAGCAGTCATTTTTTCTCCTTCTTAGTAGCTGGTGCGGTGCTGTGTTTTTGACTTTCAGTCTGGTAACAGCGCTGATAACACCGATGTTTTTAGTTGTTGCTCAGTAATGTTTAGTCTGACCAAGGACTTTCTGAGTCTCATGCTCTGCCGGGGAGGAGGGGAAGCTGGGAGGAAGCAGGGACAGGACACCTGACTCAAACTAGCCAAAGAGGTATTCCATACCACAGCACGTCATGCCCAGGATGTAGAACTGGGGGCAGTTACTCAGAATGGCTAGTTCACTGCTTGGTCGGACTGGGTATCGGCAGGTGGTATTGTATTCTCTTCCCTTGTTATTTCCCTTATCATTATTATTATCAGTGGTGGCAGTGATTTGTGTTATACCTTAGTTATTGGACTGTTCTCATCTCAACCCATGGGAGTTACATTCTTTCGATTCTCCTCCCCGTCCCTCTGGGAGTAGAGGGGCGGGGAGGAAGAGGGCGAGTGAGCGAGCAAGCTGCGTGGGTCTTAGTTACTGACCGCATTTAAACCACGACACGAACTCTCAGACTCACTGAAGCAGCTGGGTAAATGCACAGATGGTTTTCCCAGAAGAATATATATGCTATTTTTCTCCTCAATACTATTCATTAAAGGTACTCCAAATATGTGCAGTCTGCAGACATCACTGTCCGTATGGTTTAAATATATCAACATATTCCATTGCTAACATCCTCTTCTAAAAGGTGGTAGTTCTTGATGAACACACTGTGAGTAGTACCTACTTTGCAGCAAAAGCTCTTACAACTAAGCATCAGACATTTTTTACAAGGACCCGAAACACAAATTAGAGAGACCTATAAGGATATGACTATATATTATGTCCAATTATTAAATACTTTTTCCGTCAGGTCGAGTGCACTTCTATTGAATGATTTCATTCATTCCAGTCCATCCATCCAGAAATTCATCATATCTGAGGTAGGTTACAGTTAAGACATTTTTAAATGGTACAGTAGAGAGCTAGTACCTCTATAAGGTAACAAGAACAGATTCTGTCAACCCACAAACACTGATACAATCTCCTGTACCAAATAGTCCCTTGTGTAGCACTAGGTTACTTTCAAACTCACATCAACTTCCACTGATTTCATGGTGAATATTGGAATTCTAAGAAGAAAGGGTCAAGTCGTTGATGGAGTCAGCTGTCATTCTAAATATAGTACAATTGTGTTTTGTTTAATCATGATAATAAAGCAAAGGGAAGGGGAGAATAAAGGAAAATGAAAAAAAAAACAACAGTGACCAGGGTTTTAGAGCAAGTCTACACTCTCATTTTAGTTTTACTCATGAGAGAGCCTAGGAAGCATGCATCTCCCTCAGCCCCAGCCACTATACTATGGTTCACTTTCAGAGTAGTCTCATGATTCATAAACCGGATCTCTTTCACGGGAAACTCAACTGGAAGAGACAATCCAAGACTGCAGTGATCCCTAATGTGATCCACATGCTTATTCAGTTCAGAGCATCGGACTAGACCTAGTCCAAAATAGTTTCCTGAAACACATTCAGGAATTTCGTTCTCCAGCCCACTCCTGCTGGGCTGTGCTACCTACTCCTCACAGAACCTTACTCATCTCTCACGAAGAAGTCAGTCAATTGATCTGTGAGTTTTCTGATTTTCATGGGTACAAGATCATTGATCCCATGACAAAATGCTTCTAAAGCTAAAGAAGACAAAATATAATACACCAATGGCTTAATAAGGAGAAAACAACAGGATACCTAGAGCAATCTGGGTCTTCTGCTGCTGTAAATCAGCTTCCCTAGGTTGATTGTAGTGGAGTTATGCTGATTTACATTATCTGAGGATATAGTGCAGCAGATTCCAGTAATTCAGATGCTGATTTTAGCTAGAAGTATGCATATTATAAACACATGTTGGGGCCCTAAGGGTACTTCTGGTAACA
This sequence comes from Psittacula echo, assembly GCF_963264785.1. Lineage (NCBI taxonomy): Eukaryota > Metazoa > Chordata > Aves > Psittaciformes > Psittacidae > Psittacula > Psittacula echo. Next base: position 15,005,000 of record NC_137740.1, read on the forward strand.
TTATTGATTCTTTGAGAAAAGTATGCTTGGGTCACTATAGTTTGCACACATGTATGTTAACATTATTGGAATTTAAGACAGTTCATCTCAAGCTGAATGCCTTTTCATATCTTAACAACTGTCAATCACAAGTAACAAACTTCCAAGTAGTATCTAGCAACTTATAATGACTGATAAACACAAAAGTGATAAAGAATGAAACACAAGGAAATTAAATTCAAATAGCTTTTAGTACTGTGCATGCTATTTTTATTACAGCAGCAACATCTCCAGACACTTGCCATTACTTTTTGCTTCTGCTTTTCTATTCACCTACAACCAATTTAACATGTTTTTAAGCAATATATTTGCATCTATATTTTAAGCAATATATCTGCAGAGGATTTATAGAAGGACTATATATAGTTCTAGAGTTTTAACTCGTCAGTCAAAATCCACTGAAGTAATTGAAATTTCTTTTAACTTCTTTTGGCTTTGAAGGACTTACAATATTTTGCTACATTTAAACCATAGATGAAGAGCTTTAAAACTGATGAGGAGACCTCATCTTGCTATTATAAATATGCTGATATAACATTTTTAAAGGGTAAAATTATACCAATAAAGCCAAGGATGTAAATGCAGTTGTATTGTGTAAAAGATTATACCAATATAGATATTACTCTTCTTATATGTCAAGTTGATATTAAATACCTTTTTACTGACATGATTGTGCCTGCAGTGGTGGTAGACCATGTTGTGCCCTGTACCTCTCTGCTTCTTACTGCCATCCAGGCTGGGGATTCAGCTGTGCCAGAATCCCTACCTTTGTCTCCTGGGCACCACCACACCACACCACAGAGACACCTGGAAATGTAGAAAACATGCTTAAGAGATTTTATTTTTTTTTTTAAGATGATGGTTGAATAGTGTTAGAAGAAGATGAATACCTCAGTTGAGTCCATAGGTTAAGGAGTGTATTTGAAGGATTTTTGAAGAATCAGTTACTGTGGTAAAAGAGCTATTTAACATAACTTTATCACTATTCTGTTATCAAAAGACCAGGAATGTGATGAAGTAACTCACAGTATGATTTAAACCCAGAGTAGGAAATCTGATAATAAATGAACAGAATAACTATTACAGCTTTGCTAACATGCAAAGTTTCTGTCACTTGACTGATTTCCCAAGGCTTTCTGCTCTTAAAAGTTGGTAGAGACATTATAGTTTTATTCATTTAACTATCCATCAGCAGTTGGCAAATCTCAAAGTGACACTTATTTTGGCTTCTATTGATCACATTCTTTTCACAGCTGTTCCTTGAATTTCCTTTACAGATTTTATTAAATTTATATGAACATTGAATCTGTGTCAAATGTGACCTGGAAATGACCCTAAACATAATGAAAATCAAAACCATTTCACTGTTTTCATTACTAGATTTTAACCAGTTATTTCAAAATGAGATCTCTCCAAAAGGCAGGTTTTTTCAGAGTTAAAAAAAATCTCTTTGTGTCATAGATGATGAAATGGACACACAGTGAAAATGAAAGGGCAGAAAGTGCTGACAGTAAACAGAAAGCAAGGCAGCGTATTAATTTTGTCCCCAGTAATACTTTTCAAGTACTTTTTTATCGATTATATATCTTAAAGGGCAAATTCTTACTTTTTGCATATGAAGTTCATTACATAAATTGGGTATCTGGCTTGTAGATTTTTTATAAGCTAGCAGAGAGGAGGGAGCAAGGAAAGAATAGGGGAGAAGGAAAAGCAGATTTGCATAAACATGCATATTTCCAGAGCCAAACGTTTGAAGGAGTGTTTTTTATAGTTCAGCTGGGACAATGCTGGTTTGTACACTTCCTTTGGTGTTTGTTTTAGTTGGGGTTTCTAGGTTGGGGTTTTTTTTTGTGGGTTTTTTGTTTGTTTGTTTGTTTTGCTGGGGTTTTTTTTGTCTTCAAGATTTACACTTTCAAGCAAAATATTTATAAATGGAGTCCCACTTGTCTGCTTTGAAAAAGAAATGTACTAAGAGCTCGGTTACCGGAGAACAGTGTAATGAGTTCAGAAAACATATGCTTGAAATTTACTTTAGGTTTGCAAATTTTACAGAGATTTTTACCTTCTGGGAGTAATGCAAGTGCTTTACCCTCTGAATTAAAAGGAGAAAAAGGGCAAAAATTTAAACTGTACAAGCTGATACAAAAATAGTGTTCTTATAGGAGCCTGACAGATTATTTCTTGGATCCATGGATACAGTCATTGATATCCAAACAACTGATCAACGTCTAAAGTTTTCAATCTGTACACATAATATGTTTTTCTACATCATCCACCAGTCCAGTTTTCTACTTTGATGATGTTCTCAATAACATTTCCATATGATTAGGCAGGACAATCAAACCTGTTTTCTTTCCTGAGTTAGTGCAGCACCATAAGCTCATGGTCAAAATATCTACTTAACCTGGCTGGTATTAAAGCAAGGGCAGGTCTCCACTACCATACTTTCTCTAGGCAGAATTCATGTAGGCATGCCAGAAATAGTTTTAAACCAGCTGAGTACCCAGTGGTCAATTACCATCAGTCCAGAACTCAGACTATGTCACAGCCTCTTCTCTCCAGCCCTTCAAGAGCTGAAAAGATCCTCACATCATTAGCCTGAGCTTAGCTCAGCTGAAATACTCTGCAGGCAATTATCAAGATAACTAATTTAAACTTCTTCAGATATAACACACAACCAGCAGCTTCTGCCATGGCTGTATGACGCAAATATTCAATAGAAATTCATTTGACTTAAGCACATGCTTAAAATTAAACAGGCATATAATATTTGCAATTAATTCAGATGTAAAAATCTTAGTTTGTATTGCTAACCCAATAAACAGTAATGGTATGGTGTTTGTCTACTCCTTTAAAGTAAGAGGAAGCTCCTAGAAGGACAGTAATTGGAAACAATTGAGAAGCATCCCCAACGGTAGTTACAATGACTGTTCAATCTACTGTTACATATTTCTAAGACTGTAGGACAAACTTCTCACTAAAGATTAGGCATTTTCTTGTAATGGTATTCAATCTACTTTATATCTGTCATCAGCTGAAAACAGAAAAGCTGGAGGAGTCAAATGGAAGAAGAAAAGAAAATGGCTATGAGAGAACAAGTAATCTGAGGATAAAATGAAATATTCACAATGCAGGGTCAGCTCTCTATTTTAGGGAACAGACCTCAGGCATATGCTAGCAAAAATTTGTTTGCAAATTATGGACTTTGAAAAAAACAGAGCAGATTAAATGTACAAGTGATAATTTCTAGTGTGACTCTCTGTGAGAAAAAAAAAAGGCAGAATTTTGCACAACTAGTAGGTGTTGTATTTGCCCATGGGGAGACCAGCAGTTGAGAGAGAATTACAGTAGTCTAGCTTGAAAAAAAAAAAAAAAATCCAACTGAGCTGTTTGCTGCTCTTGGCATTTTAGGTTCATTGGAAATGTTTCATACCTCATCACCAATAATGACAGCAACAGAAAATATGTTCATATTATAAGCCTTGCTAATGACTTTGTTGTTGCTGAAAAATAAGGGAAAACTGATTTTTATACACTGGCACAGGCTGGACAGAGTAAAACAAAATTGAAAAATTAACAGTAGATAAATTAATTTCTTAAAAGCTGAATTTACAGCTATACATATATACTATTTTCATTTATGTTAAACAAGTTAGATATTCAGCATAATCTGAATAGTATTGAAAGAGCTCATCTGGTCAAATGCCATCATTTCTCCAATAATCTTTGTAAGGTTATCTGTCCCTTTAAGGCTTTGGCTGCAATAAAATATCCCTTAAGCATTCTGACAAACATTTTGCCAATCAGCTGGATATGTTTTAATCAGCCTTAGTGAAAGCATGGCTTCCCTCTCTCACACAGCCTCTTTCCTCTGATGTTTGTTAGCTAACCTGTTGTTTAATTAAGGACTTGTCTTGGTTATAAGCTTAGACACTGACTTCTTATTAATCACTAGCTAACGTAATACAAATCTCTAATGATTCAGTCTAGCTTCTTTGTCATCAAAGGACCTCACTCTGTTATGATAATGAGTTTTTAAATAACTTGAATCTCTAACACCAAGGCTAAACTGAAGACCACCCGAATGGTCCCAGAGCTGTCTGAAGATAGGAGCATTGGGTCTCATTAGTAATCAAATTGCCATTAATATTTTCATTTGTATTTGTATTTTTGACAATTCAGAATAGTGCAATTTTTGCGAAGTGGCAACAAATATTTCAAGCCATTTACACATTTCCCATCCTGGGCTGAAACCAGCTATAGTGTGTCCAGGATTTCAGCTCAGTTATTTTGCTTCTGATTCTCCTGAGGAGCTTGCATTTTCCAAAAAGAAGTAACTTTTGTATAAGTGGTTAGAAGAATTATTGCTTGTAAGGGTAGTCCTATCTTTTTGGCAAAGCACAAAAATGCCTTACATCCTTTTTAAAGCAAGCTTGTAAATTACAGAGGGTTTTAATATCCCTTCGTATATTTCTGATATTTTTATTTCAGTAACTTACTTTTTTCAGACCTTAAAGAGAATTCAGAATACAAGGCATTTATTGATGCTAGCATAAAACTAAGACATAATCAGAGAAATAGGAGCAAGACATAATGTTGTCTACTATAGCAAAAATCTAGCATGTATAGTAAAACTTAAACATTGGTGCTATCCCTAAGATATCAAACCTAGTTCCAAGGTAAGTATTAATGTCACAGGAGCTGTTACAGGATATAAACCAAAAAGACTGTACTACAAGACAATGCCAAAATATGTAATTTGTATGAGCTAATAATGTATTTATAGCCTGGAACTGCTGTGGTCTTGCAATCCTGGTTGATCACTGAGAAGTCTTTATTGACTTAATTTAGGAATTTATAATAGCTGTGCTTTTATTTGATTGAACTGAAATTTTGCGATCAACTTCTTTATGATGTTGCAATCTTTGGAGGTTTTTTAATTATTCAGACCTCTTTCCTCACTACATGGAACAGTTAGGATACAAGGCTGATCATCTGAAAGCACTGTTTTGAAGGCCTTCCATAACACAGTTGCACAAAATTTATGTAATCATAGTAACAGCTGGTTCTGTTTCCAATTTATTAAAAAGAAAAGAAAATTCTAAAGGAGCAGAGTACTGTTTCTCTCAATGAAATATCTGCATAGGTCAAGCAGATGCTTTTCAGTGCATGTTAATCTGACAGATGAATGGTAAGAGCACATCATACAGACTTATGATTGAATTCACTGAACAGAAGTAGTAGCCTATAAACATTTGAATTAGGAAATTAATGCCTGAAATATCAGCCACAGAATTTCACAATATTTCTTTCGTATCAAAGGCAGATAGCAGTAAACAAATCCCTTTTCTTGCCTGAGACAAGGTAAATGCAGGAGCCAATCTTGAAAGCCATGCCCACAGAAGGGTTAGCAGGATGGACACTGGGGAACTGCCAAGAGAAGAATGTTTCAGTGAAACAGCATTTGAGGCTCAAAGGCCACAGCTGTTCTTCCTCTGACTGCAGAATTCAACCATACACTGTTGAAATGAATGTAGTACACAGGCTAACAGTTAACTCACACTCCCTATTTTGGTGACAGTAAAAGAAATTTTGACCTACACACATATGTAATGCTCACATGACCCAAAAAGTTTCAGGCACCTTTATAAAGTTATATACAAAATATAATTTTTAAGCCCTCAGACAGTTCAGTAGACAGAGACACAATAAATACCTTTGTAATAAATTCCTAGTGGTGGTTGATTTCCTTTACTGGACAAGATATCCCATTCCCATGCGAACACAAGAGATGCATGTACATTTAATAAATGACTTTGTTCACTCTTACAGCTATTGGCATTTACTTTTCCTATTGTAAAATCAGAATAGAAATAGGAAAAGGGGCTTGAACTGAAATATTAAATGCACTTTTTCATGGGACATTTTGTTGGCTTTGGTTGTATCTCCATATACCCTGACGTTTGGGAAACTTGGTTCACATTATTGCAAAGAGTATTTTTTCCTCTTCAATGGGGTTCAGATAGAGGTTGTATATTCTCTTAAGTACAATAAATGTCATGATGCTCTTGGGTGGCTTTCCATTGTATGTGGTCCTGTACATCTCTTGCCAAGTTTTGACTGTACATTCAAGATTTTTGGACAGGGTTACTGGGAGGAGACTGACTGGATCACTCTCTTCTGCTGTATGTTTTAGGAAATCAGTTCTACAATGTTAAGTTCAGGAAGCAGAAGAGACATCTCTCTACTATATTTGTAGTTAGAAAACAGAGTCTCAGATTACTAAGTATGACAGATTTTCTGCTGCGCAGTTGTAGTTCCTTCACCTACCTCACTTTTGGTAAAAGACTGCATGCCATGTTTCAAGACTAACTCCACTATTAACAAGAAGATTGTCTTTAAAATGTAGGATATATGTACTATTTATCACTCGTAATAAGGACTGAAAATTAATTCAATTGTCTCTCTATATCCTGTAATTACCGAAATGTGTGGAGTTTTCATCAAAACAAAAAATTTTGAAGTAAACTTATTGATTTTAAAGTACTTGTATGGATCTGCAGACTTCATATTCTCATCAAAATTATGATAGCTCTGATTTGTCTTCTCTTCAAAATTTAGTCTATAGTAAAAATATGCAGTTATGTGTTACTGATCCTACACAACATAATTATGTCTGAATTTCCATTCTTGAGGTCTTCATGAAAGACATTCTTAATCTGTTCTATTTTGTGCTAAAATATTTCCCAAATGATCGCAGTATATGCAGAATATAATGTAGATACACACGTACCGAATTGCTTAACCATGAATTATGTGTATAGATTGGTAGTATTTACAAAATATGATGCAGGAAATTTGTTTACTCCAGACTAAACAGAAATAAGGAATCCCAACTTACTCCCATACACATACAAACATGCACAGATGTAGAGTAACTTGAAAGAGTACACAAAGAAATGGCTTTTTGCCTTGATATATTTTATGTGCTATTAGGATTGAGTTATAAAACTATGTGTTAATGGTCCCTACCTCATGAATGCAGAAAGAGGAAGTTCAGTCTACATAATATTCACCAAAAAATACACAGAACATAGAAACATGCATTCAAAATGTGAATACATGGAGGGAACATAACATAATAATGAGAAAACATCTGAAAACAATTATAACACTAGCTAGCAGGGAAATACGTCATCCCTGCCTCAGCATGTCTACTGGGGACTTTTTTGTTAGCATTTGAAGATCCACACACATCTGTGTGCAACATTCTGTGCAGAACCTACTGCTGAAATGTTCAGGAAAAATTTTGTCCAGGAATGTTTTTACATCTGTCTAACAAATATCTGAACTTCATTCCAGTATGCCTACCTTAAATTATGCTAGAAACATTTAATTAGATTTTTAATGATAGTATATATCTTTAAAATGCTGTTTACATGTCTTTGGAAAAAGTCCTTCCACTCTGAAAGGCCAAATCCCCCACATGTGATGGCTTCCTGCATTTAAGCGTTGATTTCCCATTTTATCCTACTGCCCTTTACTTTCTCCATGTTCATTTGACCTTCAGCATCTGACCCCCCAGCTCTTGCTTCAGATCATTGTTTTAATTCTTGCTGCTTTCTGTATGTACTCTCCCTGTTCTGGGTGCATTCTTCAAGAAGAGGAAAGCCAAACAGCTAGCAGGATCAGAAAAAAGTGAGTGGCCAAGGCCTTCCTTTCAGTGAAAGATCTGTTCTTTTTTACCCTTTATATATTTTGACTAAGATGTTCTAAGCTACCATGTGGCCACACAATATTAGCAATGGAGGGAGGATTTATTACGTACTAGACATGATCTCAGTTTCAGGTAATGTGAAAACAGTGCAGTCCTAGTTTTTTTGGTATTGAAATCCAGACTATAGCAAATGATGGAAGGAAGGGCAGCAATTTCTGTGAGGGGGACAGAAAGAAAAAGACATAAAGCAGAAACAAGAACCTAAATTGCAGATTACATCTGGAAACTTATATCAGAAGTACTGCTGCACAAACATCGATGTTGACACTTGGTAGTCACACTTTAAAAGAAAGTTATTTGTTTTTTCTTCTCTTTCTTATCTGAAGTAATATTAGCTTTAATTAAAACAGTGAATCATTGCTTATATTTTAGAAGTGGTAATTTTAAAGCATATTCTTTAACATCTATTTATCTGCACTTTTGAAACATACTTCCAAATATTTTTAATTTAAGTTAATCTTCCCAAATCACAGCTTCACACTTATCTATAAAAAGAGAGTCTTGCTACCACAACCATGTTATCATACAGGGCTTGCATATACAAGAATACTAGGAAGTCAATATGAAATTACCACGGTATAAATTTAGAACGTGATAACAATAATGCCTTATTTGGACCTTATTATTTCAAAGCAAAGGTACCTTTTTGCAGATTAGGTTAATCCACTTCTAGAATTCACACAAAAAGGTAAAGAAGAATAGCCTTTGCTGAATAGGTCTGCTAAATTAGCCATACTGTACTTTTCCTAAAATTTGTAAGCCCTCAAAAGTCTTATCCATGCTTCTGTATTGACAGGAGTGGTATTCACCAGCAATGTAGTCTGACAACATCACGACATTGCATTAAATACATTCAGATATGAATTAATTATGAAAAAAATATGTTTTTGAATGGTGCTTGTAGCCACACAGGGATATAAATTCCTTTAAAATCTGTGCCTTAAAAACACCTACTGATTCCTCCAAAGTAATCACAATGCTGTAAAAAATTGCTACTGAATTAGCCTTCAGCACTAATAAAGATAAATATAGCCCTGGTGGAACACTATCACATGAAAAGGTGTCTTCATCTCATAAATATTCTTCACCCTCAGTGTAACAGAGTCCTTGAGAGTGATACTATTGCTGTGTTATTAGCAGGTGTTTTGCATGAAAAGTGAGCATAATAGGCATTAAAATAATTGGATCCCAAACAATCTCATATTATGAAGAATACTATCCAGGAAATCTTACGCTCACATCCACACTTACTGATGAGTTCTCTTTAATGTTCTGTTGCATTCAAAACATTCAAGTTAAATACAGCATAATGCTTCATGTGATGAACTTCTTAATGCCTTCCATGCTCTGACTCCTCTTTGATATTATTTGGAGCTGGAAAGTTTCAGTCTTAGTCTGAGCTGTAATCCATGTATCTGTCCCTCTACAAACATAGCATTATCCCACTCCAGTTGCACATATACAATTTCAGTTGTCGCTAAACTTGCAGGAAGGCACTGATCTAAACTTGAAATGTTTCAAATACACTTGAAAAAATCCAGAAAGATCTATTGGTATGGGACTCAATATTTACTAGTATTCAAATATTTCCAAGGTAGATTGACAATGATATCAAAAAAAGTGTTCATATTTAAACTTTTCCTCCAAAGTAGACTTTTAAGAGATTTCTTTCTGCATGCATCTTCCACTGTGAGATCATACTCCAATCTTTCCACTCAGCCAAAACACTACAGAGCCCTTATCCCCTCTTGGTTTATTTGGTTTCATAGAAGTTGTAAGAATTCAATTTTTGATTCTCTTCTTAATGTGCTTGAAATTGGCCAGTGAATAAAAACATCAGTAAGTGATCCTAAATAGACATATACATCAAGTGATTGTGGAGACATAGGAAAAGAGAATGAAAGCAAAGCAAAAGTAAAGAAGACAACGTATGGATGTGCTCAATAAAGAAACACAGTCTACCTTTCTATCTACAGGTTTTTATTTTCTGTTTTGGAGCAAAGAGCAAGCAGTTTTTAGGAGACTAATGACAGATCACTAGAAATAAATGGATCTCATCTTAAATGACAAGCAGACAACCTTGTCAGAAGAATAAATGTATCTCTACTGACAATACTTACATTAAAATGAAAAAGTTTCTAGGTCTCACAAAAATAACAGTGTACTAGTAGCAGCAAACAGATTAAACTCTAAGAACTGCAAGAAAAAGAAACTGCATTAATGAAAATGCTATTAGAAAAACAAGTTCTGAAGGGAAGAGACAAACAAAATGAGGATGAGGAAGGAAGTGGCTTGGAAAGTATCAAATCCTATTTCACTGAATTGAATAATGACAGAGGACAAGTTGAGAGTGATGGAAAAGTCATGGTGATGGAGATCACAGAAAGAAAATGACCAGTATTGTAGAGGTAAAACTTGCCTGACCAATTTGGTGGCCTTCTATGATGGAGCTACAGAACTGACAGAGGTAGAGCAGTTGACATCATCTACCTGGACTTGTGCAAAGTGTTTGACACTGTCCCACACGACATCCTTGTCTCTAAATTGGAGAGACATCAATTTGATAGATGGACCACTCAGTGGATAAAGAACTGGCTGGATGGCTGCATGCAAAGAGTTGTGGTCAATGGCTCAGTGTCCAGCTGGAGACCGGTAACGAGTAGTGTCCCTCAGGGATCGGTGTTGGGACCGGTCTTGTTCAACATTTTTGTCAGCAACATGGACAGTGGGATTGAGTGCGCCCTCAGCAAGTTTGCCAATGACACCAAGCTGTGTGGTTCGGTTGATACGCTGGAAGGAAGGAATGCCATCCAGAGGGACCTTGACATGCTTAAGAGGTGGGCCAATGCCAACCTCATGAAGCTTAACCATGCCAAATGCAAGGTCCTACACCTGGGTTGAGACAACCACAGGCACACCTACAGGCTAGGCAGAGAAGAGATTCAGAGCAGCCCTGCGGAGAAGGACTTGGGGGTGTTGGTCGATGAGAAAATGAACATGAGCTGGCTCCGGTGTGTGCTTGCAGCCCAAAAAGCCAACTGTATACTTGGCTGCACCAAAAAGAGCGTGACCAGCAGGTTGAAGGAGGTGATCCTGCCCCTCTACTCTGCTCTCGTGAGACCTCACTTGGAGTGTTGTGTACAGTTCTGGTGTCCTCAACATAAAAAGGACATGGAACTGTTGGAACAAGTCCAGAGAAGGGTCACGAGGATGATCAGGGACCTCAAGCACCTCCTATATGAAGACAAGCTGAGAAAGTTGGGGCTGTTCAGCCTGGAGAAGAGAAGGCTGCGTGGGGACCTCATAGCAGCCTTCCAGTATCTGAAGGGGTCCTATAAGGATACTGGAGAGGGACTCTTCATCAAGGACTGTGGTGATAGGACAAGGGGTAAGAGGTTCAAACTTAAACAGGGGAAGTTTAGATTGGATATAAGGAAGAAATTCTTTACTGTGAGGGTGGTGAGGCACTGGAATGGGTTGCCCAGGGAGGTTGTGAATGCTCCATCCCTGGCGGTGTTCAAGGCCAGGCTGGACTGCCTTGTGCAACATAGTCCCTGTGAAGCATCCCTGCCCATGGCAGGGTGGTTGGAACTAGATGATCTTAAGGTCCTTTCCAACCCTAACTATTCTATGATTCTATGATTCTATGATTCTATGATTCTATGATTCTATGGCTGCAGAAAAGTGAAAGGCTTCAGGAGTGCAAGTTTAGGAGTATGAACAGTTTCTATGTAACCTGTCACAGTGCTGAATGGCAATAAGTAGAAAGAAATGTGTGAGATTTCTGAGTGAGGATTGATAGACATGCACAAGACAAGATTTTCAGCTGCTATGAATCCATGGAAGTTCAAATACATATTTTAGGCCAGCTCATAGCTGAAGATCCAACAGCACTGCTTGCAAAGAGATTCACTCACACTTTGAATCCACAGTTGCCACCTGGAATGGCAGGTAGCCAAATGCATGAGAACAACCTTAACCCAGGGAGAATAAACATGACAAGTTCCTAAGAGTAGTGTGACTCTTCTTCTCCAGTGAGTTTCACAAAGCACTTCCCACCTGTGAATCCGGGCCATTATTCTTAATTGCATATAACAGAGAATTTTAGAAATAAACTAACACTTCAAAATCCATAGCCACTGAAGTTTAAAATAGAAATATGCTTGGTTTACTGAGTCATTAGAGAAAGCTTGTGAAAAATTAAGCTATTTTTTATTTATATAATATCATAACTGCAGTCTAAATTTTATTGCAATATAATATACCAAAGATTAAACCAAATCCCTGTCCAGAAAAACTTATGATATAAATAACAAATACAATAACTGGTGAAACATACCAATATTTCATGCTTAGGTATTTCAGAAAACCAGCCAAAACTAATTTTATAAACTTTACAAAACAATCCACCTCTGGGATTAGCAACAAGCATGAGAAATTTCAGCTGAAAGAATGATTGTTTCAGAAACTTAGTGCCAGCTGAAAATAGAAACCAATAATGAAGTGCCTTGTCGACCATAACTATTATAATGGTAGCACAATGTTATAATGGGAAAACATCTAATTGTTTCTTTGTTTATTTCTTTCTTTAAAAGTCTCTAAAAAGATGGATGAAAGACAGGAATCCAGCATCTGTCTTTGCATAAACCAACGTAGATACGTTTTAAATACAGCTCTTTGAAAATCATATTGCAAAATATACCTAAGAACTTTTTCAAGCACTCAGCTTTAGTACTCCTAATAAATATTTCCTGTCTCATTTTAGGCAGTCCAAACTTTCAAATCAACATGTTGAAATTAACTCAATTTTTAACTTGCTTTGTATGAATGTTGTGGTTTAAGCCCAGATGGAAATAAAGTGCAACGCAGCCACTTACTTTCTCACCCCACCCCACCACCCCCATAATGGGATGCGAAGGAGAATCAGGGGGAAAAAAAGTAAAACTCATGAGTTGAGATAAGAACAGTTTAATAATTGAAATAAAATAAGATTTAATAATAGAAAGAGAGAGAGAGGAATAAAAATAAACAAACAAACAAAAATCCTACCCAAGTGATGCACAATACAACTGCTCATCACCTGCTGACCAATGTCCAGCCCATCCCAAGCAGCGATAAGTCCCTCCAGTTTGTATACTGGGCATGGTGTTCAGTGGTATAGAATATGTCTTTAGCTGGTTAGAGTCAGCTGCCCTGGCTGTGCTACCTCCTGGGTCATTGGGCCCCTCCTCACTAGCAGAGCATGGGACACTGAAAAGTCCTTGATCAGGGTGTTACTCAGCAGCAACTAAAATGTCAGTGTGTTATCAACATTGTTCTTATACTAAATCCAAAACACAGAAGTGACTAGGAAGAAAATTAACTCTATCCTAGCTGAAATCAGGACAATGATTTAGTGATTTAATCGGATAAACACTTGCTAATGATGAAAGCTGAAGACATGAAATAGGATCACCCAGCATCCCAACAGACAAGCTTTTCAATGCTTATGAGATCTGGTCTCCTTAAACTCTTTTTAAAATGACTAGTTTCTCCATGTTTTAAACAGTTCCAAGAATTTGCATGAAAAAGATGACCAGTTAGTGAGGTAGCCAACCAGATGGTACTGTTAGCACAAGATCACTTGTAAGCAAAATGGCAAGGTGGAATTTGTTTTCTGAATTTGCCGAGGTTTATTCTCCAGTGTTAAGGTTGCACTGCCTGCTTTGCTTTTGCATAAAATGCACACATTCTCTTTACTTAATCTGTGCACATTCTGTTCTATAAAGCTAAAAACAACCTTTCTGCTCTGTTCAGTATTCTCCTCCACTTTTGCAATCAGCTTACACCAAGATGTACAGATAGAGAATGTTCATACTAGATAGGCTTTAAATGTTCGCTTTGTTTTCTTTGTACTTGAAATAAGATGGTTTTTTTTAAAGTTTTGCAGACTTCTGAAGGAATAAGCACTGTTTTGGGATTGCCCCAGTTTAGAGCCTGTCATTTGCTGCAGGTGGGTTCAAATGCCAGGGATGGGCTGTGAAGCAATGCTGCAGCTGAAGGATGAGTTGCCTTTGAGCATCAAATCCACAAATCAGCTATCCAAGAATCACACGGGAATTGTGGCACCACCATTCTCTGTATTGGTTCAAATCATGAACTTCAACCTCACTCTTCAGTAATACAAATCTTGAAACTTGCAAAGCAAATGACATTCCAGGAAAAATTCTTGTGCAGGAGCCTATTTCCTGATAGGGACAAAGACATGGATCACTTTGACATTTTACAAATATGTCTTCACCAGGATGGAAAGTCCTTTGAAAATACTTTATTTGGTATAGCAACTAAGTTTAAAGTAGTTGCTCTGTACTTGCAAAAATATCTACAGACAATAAAAGGGCCACATTCTGGAGATACTGAGAACCTATGATATTCAGAGATTTCCAGAGAAGTGCAAAAATTAAAAATTTCAAGACCAAACCCTGACTAGCTGCTATAATACAATAGGCCTTAAAAAAGAACAGAAATTTCCCAAAGCATATCTACATTAATATGGTGCTTAGATTTCGGTTTTAGTTTTAAATGATGTTCCTGAACCAAAGAAAGTCCTGAAACATTTTAGTGAGACTCATTACCAGAGTGGAAGGACTAAGCTTTATACAAGAACCTAACATTTTCTTTTGGGCAAAGGCATTTTAGTCGATATATTCATTGGTTAGCCAAAACTAAATATAAATTCTTCACCAAAGAAACATATTCCCTCTTAGAAAAAAAACTTTGATGTCACCACTGTGGCATTTTAAATTCTATATGCAATTCAGTTTTTTAAACCTTACACTATTCTAAATCACTCTGAGATCCTTCAGATTGTGAGCTCCTGTGACAGAGACTACCATTTGTAAAGAATCTAACAGAATGTTTATCTGTTGCCTTTAGGGCCTCATAGAATAATAGTAACAACACAACAAAAATAATAGCAACATTGACAATCAATTTGAAAGGTAGGATATGATATATAAAATTATCATAAAGTAGTTTTGAATCAGCTGTAAGTAACATTGTTTTCAAGAATATTATTGTGCAATAGCTGATGCATACATTTTTACACCTATATCCTATATCTCTACTGCAGTGTCAGTCACAACCATTTGCTCTCATCATCTCCCTAGCTGAAATAAAATTTGATAGAAAACATTTCTTTGGGGAAGAAAATAGAGACATAACATTGCATGTACGATCACACAAAATTCATGGGAAATTCGGTCTGCTAAGAGTTGCTTAAAGAATGGATGGTCATTTTATGTAAATCTAACTTTTTATAGAGTTCAATCAGCAAATTTCATAAAGAAAGGTGTGTTCTTACAGATGTGAAGAACTGAATACGTGTGCACAAGGTCGTAGAAAGGACAGGTTCTTATTACTGCCATAGTAAGAGCTGCTTCATAGTGGCAAATTACATCTGCCTAGCAACAACAGTGAATTGTAAAAGTAAAATACAGCACATTAATGTGATGAAGCTTGTTTCCCCCATATCAAACATCTTCATTAATACTCTTTTTCACTGTATGTATCTGAATGAAGAAAGCAATTAGAAAGCTTCAGTTTTCATGTTAGAGCAGGGAGTATTTGATCAATGGTTTCACTCATTGAATAATGCAGTTTTATCCTAGCCCAAAATATTTAAAAAATTTATGTTAAAGTCAGTTAATACTTTCAACTAAAAAATAGTAATTAGTGAAAAATTTACATTTTGTTTCCAAACAGTATTTTATGGGAAGATAAAATTTTTACTAAAACATGCAAATTAAACAAGATATTACATTCAAGTCATTTTCTCTGCTTTTCATTTCAAAGAGAAATCTGGAAAAAAGTTTTGTTTTAAAAATTCCGTTCAGCCAACAAAGTGAAAAAAAAACCCAATTATTTGCACAGCTCTACTTACTAATATTCTATGTGGAACAGTAGAATCATAGAATAATAGAATAGTTAGGGTTGGAAAGGACCTTAAGATCATCGAGTTCCAACCCACCTGCCATGGGCAGGGACACCTCACACTAAACCATGCCACCCAAGGCCTCATCCAACCTGGCCTTGAACACCGCCAGGGATGGAGCATTCACAACCTCCCTGGGCAACCCATTCCAGTGTCTTACCACCCTCACAGTAAAGAATTTCTTCCTTATATCCAACCTAAACTGCCCCTGTCTAAGTTTTAACCCATTACCCCTTGTCCTGTCACTACAGTCCCTGATGAAGAGTCCCTCCCCAGCATCCTCGTAGGCCCCCTTCAGATACTGGAAGGCTGCTATGAGGTCTCCACGCAGCCTTCTCTTCTCCAGGCTGAACAGCCCCAACTTTCTCAGCCTGTCTCCATACGGGAGGTGCTCCAGTCCCCTGATCATCCTCATGGCCCTCCTCTGGACTTGTTCCAACAGTTCCATGTCCTTTTTATGTTGAGGACACCAGAACCAGTAGTTTGGATGAGTAATCTTATTTGTTCCCACATGCCGCCTTCACTTGCTTATATATCTGCTGAGAAATAGCAACCTTGATCTTCCAAAGTCCCATAGGTTTCAACCTGACTGTCTTGCAGTAGCAGTATGGACTTAGTAGAGAATGTGGCTGAACTAAAATGAATATGTACTCTTCTCACATGATGGAGGGTCTCCATAGTAATGAAGATAAACATTTGGAAAGACACATCACCATTTCTGAAGAAAAACATACAGTTTGACTTTTATAAGTCATTTCAAGTTATGTTGAAAGTTAGTTTTCTACATAAATATTTCTCATAATGAAATACTATGAAAGTGTATGAAATCTAATGATTTTAGAGGGGTTGAAGATTTCTGTTTGTACAGTTTCTACATGACTTCACATGGACATGAACATTGTATGACAAGGAAAGAAAAAAAAGAAAGAGATAAAAGAAATCCAGTTTTAGCCCAGGGTTATGGACAAAGGTTTGAGGTAAATGTCTGGGATGTAATATAGTGCACCTGTGCAGTGAAATGTCAAAGAGGCAGAATAAGTAGACAGTAATGCAAATGTGAAGATAACATAGAATTTTCAGAATCAATAAATAAACTTGGTGAAATAGAAAATAATTATTCAAAATCCAGACAGAAATCTATATGGGGGGCAAATTGGCCTATGACAGATTTTCCAATCCGTATTCTATTCTGCTTCTGCTCTTGGCTACTGCTGCATTCAGGATGACATAGTGCTTGGATCACAAATGCAGGTCCCTGTATGGTTTCTGTCTTGCCACTATATTTTTAAACATGAATAAAAATGCACAGAAATATGAAGAAGTATATGAAGGAACAAAATACTCTCTGGAAAATTTTCTCAACAGTGAAGACATAAGGAATGACGAGTCAGAGAGGCAAAAATGTGACCTGATTTCACTCATTGAGGCAGGACTTATGAGTTCTAACTACTAAACTACCTGTCATTCTTTCTTTTCCATTTTAAAGTCATTATTATTAGGAATAATTCCCACAGTTATCAGATGAATCTCTGCTCATCTTCATCAAACTGATTCTACTTTCCCAGTCTCAGGAATACTTTTGCTGAGACTGGGAAATATCAGCTGCTGCTTTTCTAAAAATCGTTCTTTTAGGAAGCCATATCTTTCTTTGCTACCCAAGAGTAATATTAATATTTCCTCCTTCACCCTGGGTGCACCTGTTGTTTTTAACTATGAGTATCCTAGTCAGACAGAGGTTTTCCCACATTCTTAAAGATTATAGTTTCATAAGCCACAGTTTTTCAATGACACCTTATATTGCTGGAAAAAGTTAATTTGCAGCACTCATTTTCAGCTCTGGAATGTCCTCAAATAACAGGCTTTCAAATTGTGACAAGTTTATACCCAAAGAAGTCTGAATTAGCATGCCATTTTTTACATCTCCCTTTGAGCCCTGCCTTGGTGGGCTCTAAGGCACCTGGCCTCCCAAGCAAGGAGAAATAAAAAATAAGTCTCTGCAAAAATAAAAATTTACATAATTTATTTTAAAAGTTTTTGGGTTGGTTGGTTGGTTGGTTGGTTGGTTTTGGTTTTGGTTTGGTTTGGTTTTTTTCTGGATTGGAAGTGCTGTATCTAGAATATAAGATGGCATGTTGCTGTAAAAGGCTTTTGCAAATATATGTTTGGGACAAACTACACAAATCTGCATGCCTTCATCATCACAGAGACTAGATTCCTCCATACTCTTAATTTTCCAAATTTAGTAAGTATTTACTAAAAAAAAATAATATCTAGTTTGGGACATAAGACATCTGCATTTAAACTCCACTAAAATGACTTCAGGTACATAAGAACCTTGAAAAAAATATTGTCCTTATTTTGCAAAAGGAAATATTTTACACCAAAGACAAACTGGCAGGAATTGTGTGCTGCGCTAGTATGAAAGGGAGATGGAGAGGAGCAAATATGGAAAGAGGGAAACTCAAAGAGAAGTAGAAAAGAACTTATAGAAGAATAGAACCTAGAAAATTAAGGCTAAGAGAAAAAATACAGACTAGTGGATATGGGAAGGATAACAGTGGTGTTCCTGGCGAAGAAAATATCCTCACCTCTGGAGTTTTAGAAATGAACAATAAAATCATTTCCCAGTAGCCTTCAGAATCCTATGTAATAATACATTTTCACAACAATACATTTCAGTAAGAATTAATGTTCAACTCTACTTAAAAATATGAAACTGAAGGTTGAGAGCACGGGAAGAACTGAATGCCACTGGACCCAACTAGCTATTCCTTTATTGCTTTTGGTATTCAGACGACATTTACTCTTACCCTTTTTTAAAATCCTGGGGGAATCGCTGAATTATATATGCACATATATATCCAGTACAGAGAGCTGAAAACTACAGTTTGCCTTCAGGGCCTGCAATTAGGTATTTGCTAAGTCAGCTATATGCTGCCGGGGAATCAAGGAAATCTCCATTAGAATGCCATTATGACCTGCAGGAAAGCTATGCATTTCTAAGCACCCTTGACTACATATAATCTATTATACTCCAGAATATTTCTCTATTTTTGCAGAAACATTTATCCTTAATGAATATTATTGGAAGTTCTAATAGGTTTGTTTAGATCAGTATAAATGCCCTTCAATCATCTGACCTAAGGTGGCCCAAACTGGGCAGTCATCTGATGGGTCTGGCAGCCTTCCCTATTGCCATGTGGACCCTTTGACAAGAGTGGGTTGAGCACAATTCACACAGAACTGCTGGAATAACTGTTTGATAAGACAGCAATTATTTAAAAATTGTCAGTCAAATCAACATTAACTCTCATGCCTGGTTTGCTCTCTGACCTTCAAATAGAAACGTTTGTTCACAAACAGCTGGTTCTTTTAATCTCCACATCACTGTTGTGTGAACATTTATACAAAAGGCATAAAGGGAGCAATAGAACAGGAGGAAAAGAACAGAGCTTGATCATTCCTTGAAAAATTTTATAGTGATGTTCTTGGTAATTGTAATCTGCACTTGGTTTTATATACATATCAGGGTCTAAGAACGAATAGGAAAGATTAAAATTGCTGCCATAAAGCATAAAAGGAGTTTTTCATTAACTTGTAAAATAAATTTACAAAATGTGTTATGGAATCTTTTCACCCATTTGGAAATTTTGGCAGCATGAATAGGTAGTGTAAAGTCCATACATAGTAACATGCATGCAGAACTACACATGCACATGTATTCTAGGTATGTATTAAATATACACAAGTAAAAGTTCCCACGTGATCAGAGAGGATTTAGTTAACTGAAGCTGGTGAAAGTGACCTGAGTCAATGTTTTTTTTCCTTGATCTGAAAGAATTTTGTAGAATAAACTACTAAATTTCATAGAAAAAATTACAGGTTCTAGAAAACCCTCATGTTGGAGGAATCTCCTGTGGGAGAAAATATCCTGACATACCAAACATGGTATCCAATCTATATAAACACTTTTATTCTACACCATTATTTTAATTCACCTACTAGAAATTGTTATGTGGCATATTCTTATCTTATTTAATATTATCGTATATGACACTCTGCAGCATAAAGGAATCTCCAGGTATGCAGAAAATTTTGGAGCACAAGCACAACCTGAATCTGCCTGTTCTGGCTGCATTAGGAAGCACGCTTCTCTTTAGGAATAAACCAAAACACACAAAAAGCAGTTAGCATAATCTAGAAGGATTCCATTGCACAATCTAGGCCTTCCATGAACACTACAACAACAGCACCTCCAGAACCTGTCACTTCAATAGTTCTTGGGAAAGATACAGAATAAAAGAGTTAGCATTTTCTGGTCATTACCAACTGCTTTCCTTTTAGGTTGAATCTAACATTTAATATATATCTGTACAGTCTGCAGAGTTTTCTTGGTAACTTCAACCCTACAGTACTCATATACCTACCAAGATCTATAACAATGTGGAAAGTTTGTGTAAAAGTAGACAATTAATTTCTTATGAATTGAATAACAGATTCAAGCCATTCAGCTGAATTGTGTCAAATGTATGAAACAGAGAGCTGTGTTACATAAGTGATAGCAGAGCAAGGCACTCAATCTAAAAAAAAAGCATTTGCTGAAGGAATGAAGTGTATCTAGATATCAAACATCATTGCAAAGAGGTAAGAAATCAAGGATTTTTACATATCTTTTTCCAAGTTTCCCAATGCACTAACCCACAATTCAGACTAATGGCTTGTAAAGTTTCTCCTTTAAAAAACAAAGCGGTCTTGAGTTGTAGCAACATAAAATGTCTGAAAACAGCACATGCCATTTTTATACTTGCATAACTTAGAGACAAT
The DNA here is from genome assembly GCF_963264785.1 of Psittacula echo. Lineage (NCBI taxonomy): Eukaryota > Metazoa > Chordata > Aves > Psittaciformes > Psittacidae > Psittacula > Psittacula echo. Next base: position 15,025,612 of record NC_137740.1, read on the forward strand.
TAAACTGACTTTTTTCCCATAACATAATAAAAAAAAATCCACTCTCAGTTTAAAATCTTTGCCTGCCAAATGAAAATCAGAAATATTTTAAGGAGTGAGTTATAAATCCATGAAAATAAGATATATAATAGAAGCCGGTACAGACCTGTAACTACAGAAGTGCTAAAGAGGCACTAGTTGGAATACAAAACATCATCAGCTAACTTATCTCTTCATCATGTCTCTTGCTAAGTGTTTTGTTACTGTAAATGTTTTAGATTGTTGTATAATTTATGTAAATTATTAAACACCTGTTCTCTTCCCATAAAACAAGGATATGGAACAATCTCTTCAGTTTAATTGATTCTTGGCTTGAGTTGTCATTATTTTCTCGACAACTACAAAGAAACTGTAGTTCCCTAATGGTCAGATATTGCTGGTAAAACACAGATGTTTAGAATCTACTACTCTAAAACTGATATATTTTTAGTGATTTTGTTGAGGAAATACCATTAAAACACAATTAGTGAGTCAGTGGTGAAAAACAATGACAGATAAGTTCTCACCATTTGAATTCCCCTTCCTTGCAGATGTGATACTGCTGGATAATGCAGTTTGGTCGGTTGGGTCCTACCTGTGTTTTCTGGTGCATCTATCAATAAATTGTTTTAATGTGTTTCTTCCATAAACTGTTATCTGCTGTTTCCATCAAGACAGTGCTTCTGAGAAAATGCTTAGGAGAAGGGAAGCTGCTAGGAGAAGGTAAACTTCTGAGTTGGAGGTCATGCTATTAGTTAAGAAAAATATGCCAGGTTTCATATACAATTACTTTTCCCCTTTGTCTATGAAAGCAATTATGATTTTGTTCATATCGTCTTGCAAGCTAGAGTAGTTCTGTGTGATCCTCTCTGAGTCAACTTGGAGAACCTTCTTTTAAGAAGTGCATAGCTGCCAATTGCCACTCAGCCCTGGGAGAAGAGGGCACAATGCCCAGTGATCATAACCTGTTCACACATGGGACGAATTCACGTGATCATAATCATTAATAAAATTCATGCTACCTGTTTACTGGATCCCTTTCTTTCATTCTGTTTAGCTACATCACCTGAGATGAGCTGAAACAACTGAATCCAAAGACACAACTTGCAGTTAAAACACCCTTGTAACATCAGTGACAAGGAGCTGTGGTTTCTCAGCCTTCTATGTGGCGCTGGCTTGGGATTTGTAATGGAATTCCTGTAACTCTAAAATACAAAATGGATAGAATAACGAATAATCACAACTTATTGGAGGAATTAGATCCATTCACATTCTAAATTTTGGTTTAATCATAGTCATTCATACAAGCTTTTTGCTTTGTATCTTCTGATGGATGACTTCAGTTTCTCATTTAATTATTCAACCAGTTCTATTTTTTTTTATTTTTGCACACTGACTTTTTTTTTTGTTCCATTTTCTAAATTTACTCTACGACATGGTGTTAGACTTTTACTAACAGTAAAATAATAAATATTAAAATTAAATCATATTTTTATTACATATGCAAAGTTCTTATTTGGGGGATTTTAAGTTTGAAGATTTTAACCAGCTTTTAAATGTCTGATCATTTGTTGATTCTGGCCTCCCACGCTGTTAAGTACTCTGTGGGAATGTACAATCTGGAGTTCAGCTGAAAAGGGATAATTTTCATACCCATATATTTCACTTGTCTAACAAACAGAAATCAAACTGAATGCACTGCACTCAGTGAGTGGAAGAACAGCGATTCAGCGTGGTGATGAAGGCTGGCACATGCTTGAAGGCTCAGTTATTAGAATTAACCTGATTTAGAGGAGAACTTGGCTGCCTTATTAGAGCATTGCCAGACCTTATGTTGAATACAGAAGGTAATAGATGACTAATCTGAGCTTTATTGAAGTTTCATTCTGCTCTAGCTGAAGGGGACTGAGCAAGTGAAAGGCGGAGAGGTTTCTGAAACAGAAACCATCACACTTATGAAGTAAGCCAAATTTAAAGTTTCAAGAGTCGTTTCTATCACCTCATGGCCCTTGTTAATTTCCTGAGTCCAGGTGGGATTACAGTAAGAATCATAATATTATAAGAAATTTCTTTTACTGTCAAAACTGTGGTAGACATGGTAGACATCTCAAAATTTTCATTAAATGTAAAGAGCAGTGTCCTGATCTCCTAGCACTGCATGGCATTCATTCTCAGGGATGCTAGTTCAACTTCCTACACCCGTGCTTTTATGAGTGACTGCATCCTGAGCACAGAGTCTAATACAGGAATTTGGTCTTTCTACTCTTTGCACAGCACACAGCATATGTTCAGATCTCAACACATATGTGTATACTCTTTTAAGCCTTCTCCCCATGCCAGATGATTGTCTTCAGTTTGACAGTAATCCCCTTCTCTGGGACATAATTCTTGTCTTTAATGTGGAATGAACCTAAAGCTGGAAGACATCCTCTTTACTTCTATAAACAGTTTTGGATGAATGCAGCTTACCCTTGACAGTTTTTGAGTTTGACACTTTTTAAGTAACAATGGCTCCTCAGTTTTAGCTATGTTTGCATATTAATGTACTTGAGATGTAATAATAAATATATCTAAATAATTATTAAATATAATAAATGTAAATATTGTACCATCAGTAAAGTCTTAAGGCACAATGTACAAAAACTGTTCCTGACTATTTGTCTCCAGCATCAAAGAGCACCTAAAAGGACATTGAAAAAGCAACATTTTCTCTCCTGTCTAGCCACTGGAGGTGACCTAAAAATAAAATGTCTGCTAAACAAGCTACATTTTTTTGTTGTAATGAAAATTATTTTCTGTCTTCCTATCACGGTAGCATGGGTGATGTTATCTTTTGGTAGGTAGAAATGTTTTCTTTTTCAAATGAGTTTGGTTCTGCATAGCCCTTAGTTTAAGACTGTAGAGGATGTGCTGGGCAAACATGTTCAAATCACTTCACACTGATGAAATCTCATCTGAAACACAGCAACTTTTTAACAGAGCACAACACTATCTGTTCTCTCTGACTAAAAGAACTATTTTAAATAGAGATCTCTCACACATACATACAGCCATGTGCCTTATGTGCATGTGCATACACATCAGCCGCTCTGCAAGTGATCCTAACAAGAATCATTTTTAACGTACTTAGAGTTTGAAGCAGAACTTCTCTGATTCTCAGCTACACTAGAAATACACAAAGAGCTAGCAATTTAGCACAGTATGCTTTGTAATTAGTTTAATCATTGTCAGCATGTAACTATAAACTAAATACCAATTAGTCATCTTAATATATCGATGGTATTTTTCTTAGTTGTCTTTTGAGTTAAATATTCTGTGGAAGTAAGATGAAGTCCTCTGTGAGAAAAAGGAAGGCAACTTTCCACATTTGTTAAGATATACAAATACGGGAGCTATTAGATGCCTGTTATAAGAAAGCAAGTTTGGCATCATTTACAAATCAGCAAAAATGGAAGGATTAAGACATTTAGAAGAGCAACTCTGCAAATGTTTGACAGCAGTGAATGAGAGATTAGGCTGACTGCAGCACTTGGTGCAGGATCTGGGGTTGGAACTGCTCCAGAGCTCAGGGGTCTTCTGATCCACAGACCTAGCTCAGATCTTACTCAGGTTTTAAGTGGCTGAAGGTGATTTTAATATCTGTTAGATTCTCTGTGTAGAACAGAATAGCAAGTGCTTAAAAGGGTGAGAGAAAAAGAGTGTCATCTTCTTATACTAGTGTAACATATGATTGGAAATACCATTCCTTTACAAACTGAGCCTCTCTCCTCAGGTACTCTCATATTTTAATTTTCTTAAAGTAACACAAGATTGCCACAGTCTGCTAAGATAAGCAATGCAAAGAGATTTACCAAAAGAGAATTTGACCCAGTGTAGTAGAAGCCTTTGGTGGCACTGCCAGTAACATCCAGACACAGCACAACTCTTGAGATGTGAGAAACTGTCCCAAGCACAGCAGCCCAGTGAGCCACTTTGAGAGGGTTAAGCAGCTCCTGTTGCCTCTGGAAAGATTAGCCAAGTAGTGGAAGAAGTGTCTGCTTGAAAAACTGCATAGCTGTCTTTCAAGAGACAAGGGAGCTACAGGAAAAGCTGCAAATAGAATAACTATTCAGGGATAGACTGGCAGGGAGTGAAGGTCACAGAATGGTAATTAAGAATAGAAGTGGCAACAACAGCAGCAGAATCAATTTTACCTGACCAGAACAGATCCAAAAATTGGCCTTTCTTTGTACCAGGCAAGAAATTCTTTTTATCTCCTTCTCATCTAATGGACAGAAGTAAGGAAAAAGAATTGGAAGGGATTTCCCCAGAGACCAGGTATTTCCTCTCCTGCTACAGCAAAGGGAAAAGAGTTTGTTTCGTTCTGTTGTGGTGCAGTAATGCTTAAAAGGACCTGGTTTAGGAGAATAAAAATCACTTCCAGTCATTTATGATTTATGCTGAGACAGCACAGTGCCAGCATTTCCAGATGTTCAGAACTCTGCTGGAATACAAAACCTATTTCCAAAAATTCCTGGGGCTAGAAGTGCAAATCTCATTCACACTCACAAGATCTTACAGACACAATACCTTGGTGCTATCACAGCACTGCTCATAAGCACTCACCAAGTTGGAGGAAGCTGCACACCTCCATGTCCTATAAGGCTCTTCAGGCTTTCTAAAACCTACAGATCAGATAAGCAGCTTGTGTCAGTGAGCTGTAGTTTCCACAAAACTAAATCTGCTTGGCTTCCATGTCAGCTATTCACCCATTCAACTGTACCCACTTACTTCCACTAGGGATCTGTTCCTGATCATCAATGAGGACAAATTCCTTGGGCTTATCTGTGCTTCAGGTTTTGTATCCAGCCTCCCATGTGTTCCTTTTTCTATCTGTAGGGAATTTTGCCCATGCCCTACTTTATTCCAAGAAAACTACATTTTGGTGCTTAATTTTTGTCATGCAAAAGAGCTTGCCACAGGAAATTTGAGATCTGGGATGACAGTTTTGCCCTGAATTGATTTAAAAACACCACTAGGCAAATCTTGATTTCTCAATGGACATATTCACTGTGCAGAGCTATTTCTTCTAGTGTGTATGCATGTGCATACATACATATACATTTGTTTCTGTATATAAACATACACTTGAAGTCAGAATAAGGAACACAGAAAACCTACCATTAAAACCACAAAGTGAAATTAATCTTGAGGTAGAGCTTATTATCTCTTGCAGTCAGGCCGTTTATTTCGGTCCACATGAAAGCCTCATCTGAAAATTTGTCATCAATATATTTTTCTATAATGCCGTCATCTTTACTCTGAAATATTTAGATGCATATTTAAATGTGACCTCTGGGGCCACAAAGAGAACAGGAATAATGAAGTGGTTTGAAAGTTATTAGAAACACTGTTAGAAGTCAGAGAAATGACAGGACTATTCATAATCGTCCCTTTGCATGAAGCCATTTGATTTTGTGGTATGAAAACTACAAATAGTGTTTGTGAACAAGACATCTTCAAATTTGGCATGAGAATGTGTTCATTATTCCCTGTAAGTAAGACCCTATTATGAGTAATGATGTGTCAAAAGTCACAAAAATGTTGAAATTCTACTTCAGCTGAAAAAATGTAGTGCACAATGAATCTATGTGTGAAATGTATTAAATCCAGACTAGAATAGTATTTCTGTCTCCATTAGCAACAAGCACCCAAGAGGATGCAGAGACTCACTTAAAGAAAAGATTGTTTGTGATATGAATGACAATTTCCCAGAGACACACCAAAATGGTGGCACAAATATTCAGCCAGAGTCTCCTCCCCTGTTCCCAGTTCAAGTGGCAAGCCCTGCATTGTGGTTTCAGCTGTAATAGTTATTTTGTTCTCCTTCCTAGTTGCTGGTGCAGTGCTGTGTTTTGGCTTTAGTCTAAGAGCAGTGCTTATGTTACACGTTTTAGTTGTTGCTGAGTAGTGCTTACCCTGATCAAGCACTTCTCAGTGTCCCACGCTTTGCCAGTGAGGAGGGGCACAAGAAGCCGGGAGGAAGCAGAGACAGGACACCTGGCCCAAACTAGCCAAAGGGGTATCCCATACCACAGCACATCATGCCCAGTATATAAACTGGGGGGAAGTTACCTGGAAAGGACTGATCACTGCTTGGGTCAGATTGGGTATCAGTCAGCGGGTGGTGAGCAATTGTATTGTGCATCACTTGTGTTTATTGTTTTTTTTCCTTTCCCCATTTAGTTTTATATTTTCTTACCTTGTTATTTACCTTATTATCATTATTGTTATTGTTATTATTGTTATTATTTTTATATGATACTTTAGTTATTGGGCTGGTCTGATTTCAACCCATCCACCTTTTTTTGATTTTCTCCCCATTCCACATGGAGGAGTGGGGGACTGGGGAGGAAAGGGAGGGTAAGCAAGCAGCTGCATGGTGCCGAGTTACCAGCTGGGCTTACCATGACACAATGCCAGCCAATCATCCTCATATTATTTATTACTCTATTTTTGCATGTAGAACGTTTGCATTAGCTATTAGTGGTGATTCAGTAGCACTGCAGTTTGAAAGTATATAAGGTAAAGTTTACTCCAGAGACCTCACTTTACCAGCAGTTCCTCTACATTTTTCATTCTCTCTAGTAGCCGTCCCACCTATGATTCTTTTCACTGTATTTGCCTCTTTAATGAAATTTTATGCAGTTGTCTGACAATTCCAGTTATGCAAAGATTTATTTTCAATGAACAGTCACTTGAATAGGTGCAGGCTACCTGAGAAATGAAACTATAGCTCTCTTGGGAAAATTAAAAAAAAAAAACCAACATGCAGGTGAAGCTTCTAGGTATGATAATGTTACTAACTGCAAAAGAAGCATAAGAAATCAAAAGTTTCACCATTCATAAAGAACATTGATTCCCTGTGCCTAAACATACATGAATTACTTTTCATGGTATTGAAGTTCATTAACTCAGATATAGGTCACTTGAATAAGTAAACAGTCCTTCTAATAACTCTCTTCAGGGACTAAAACCTCTGCTTCACCTAGGACCAAGCAGTTTTCATGCACTTTTCTTTAAAGCTAGGATTAAATGTGCCTATCTCTATGTATCAGAAAACAGTCTTGTTATTAATAAAGGATGTATACAACACTAGCTTATTTGTTCATTTATGTTCTATGCATGTATGTTAAATAACTTCATTGATTCCTGTTTCTTATTTCTGTTTCCTCATTTCAGTTAGTTTTATAGCCATAACAAATTGCATTTTCAGTTCAAAGTCAGTTTCTTTACTTTTTTTCCCCTGCTATTCTTTTCCCTTAGGTTCCAAAAGTTTGAATCTGATTTTGCAGATAAACATTCCCAACATATAAGACCCTGTTAACAGAAGTTCAAAACAAGAACATAAAAACTTTTTGTGAAAAAGTGCACTATAAATGTGAACAGAAGTTTTACAGTTTATTTTATTGGGGGGGGGGGGAAATCCCAGATTGCAGCTACCTAATATTTCGGATGCATAACTGTGGTAATGACGACATTTGCTTCTATAAATTGGAGTCAAATGAAGGTAATTTCCATTTTCATGTCATCAGTCTTTCAAACTTGAAAGTCCACATTAGGTAACTGCTTCAGTTCTCCAGAGCAAGTCCAAGAGTTCTCTGTAGAAGAGAACAGAGTTGCGCTGAGGGGTGTCCTCCAAGGTATTTAACTTTTGGCATAGATGTGTGTAAAGCAAAGGAACAGGGCTTTTGTCTAATCCACAGCATATATTTTATTTGCAGCTGATCCTTTTACTCCCTGTAATAGGAGCTAAATCTTCACACCTGACAGATCCTGACAAAGGCCTGGGGACTGAGCAGTGTGCAGGCTTAGCCTCTTCCGTAGTGGTCTGAAAAAGCCCTGGCAATCCAGTGTTTTCATATTAAACCTTCACAAGGGAATCCACCCTGAAAACCATGAGGAGTTTTAAGTCTCTTTCTCCCTTTTCACAGTTAGACCTAAAACTGCTGTTGCCCCAGGACTCTGTGTCTCTAGGACTCCTCCACAGGTTATTTTTATCAAACCAGTTTGAAATGGGCCCCCTTATAAGCTTACAGCAACTGGGAACCTGAGCCAGAGAAGAATGGCAGTTAGTTATTAGCAAGGTCTTCCAAGGCAGCCTAAAGGGGATTATCCACCAGTGTTTGAATATCTAGCTATCAATTCACTGCAGTTCTAGCAAGAAAGAGGAAAAAAAATCTAGTAAATGACTAACACATGTGCATAGAGCAGAACCTTAGCTCTAGATGTACTAATAACTGTGACTTCTTGTACAATTTTTTTTTGGAAGAGGTCAGAGGAATTTAACAAACAAGGTACTACCAGGCTTCCTGGTACTTGTAATTACAAGAATGGGCGATCTTTCATTTTAATAGGTCACATATGTTTTTTCCTCTTGCTAGCATTTCTTATGAGCAGACAACAAAAAACCAAAATTAAAACTAAAACCAGGAAAACATTGCCATTTAAAACTTTTAGACTAAACATTAACATTGCTGGTATGCTAGGAGAAACTGGGACAAATCTTGCCCTAACTCCAAAAGTGCAAAGGGCCAGATAGCAGCAGCATGATGTGTAATAAATGAGATGTCTGGAAAAGGTAGGAAAAGGACAACAGGAGAAGAGGAGGCATTGTAGAGATGGGGAACAGTATAGTTCGAATATAGTTCGAACAATACAGTTCGAAGACTCTTTGTACAGGGGTGTCTGAAAACCCTGTAGGTATACACAGCTATTACTGCTTTTCCCTAGCAGATCTAGGGGCAATAGAAATATAGAAAAAATTGTAGTTAGTCAGCTGCAGTAATCTCTTTTGGGAAGTGCTACTGTGGCTTACTGGCTGTCTTAGCTAATCCTTCCTTTTTCCATGGAAGATCCTTGATTTTGTGCTTTTATATATCTAGGTGTCAACTGAATGTGAGATATAAGGTATAGATTGAGACACAGAAAAAAGATATCAACGTTCTTAGAAAAAAGAACAAACTAACTCTTATTTTTCTTTAAGTGCTGATATATTCTACAGACAAGGGAATACTAAGAATAATTGATGATCAGCATGGTCTTTCCTTGGTAATTACTACAGAAATACTGAGTATGGATGCTTTCATTTACACTGAAGATTTTAAGTTCTTCCTGTGTCTATTAAGACAGAATGATTGTTATTACTACTACTATATATACATAAAGCTCCATTATAGTTGTTTTTCACTGCACATCAACAGCTTATGCTGAAAAACTGGGAGAAAATAAAACTAGGAACACAGCAATTGTTACACATCAAGCAGGATCTTGTTATTATAATGTTCTGTGCTTATGGAACAAACTGGTAGAGAAAGTATTTTGCAAAGAATTGTACTTCTAAAAACTATCATTATTTAGTACTGGTACTGAAATAATTGGAGAAAATATGTTAGTGCTGTAAATAACTTTTAAGAATATTAATGCTTTATTAGTAAGCCTTTAACAGTACCTTTTAAGAAGGCTAACATTGAACCCCGCATCTGGAGAGGATTGAATAGCTTGTGGGGTTACTAGATGGCTCTATATGGAGTCCTTTATTCTCCAACTTCCAGCTCCAATCTGAAACCATCTGGCCCTGGCAGAAGTCACCAATGAGCGGCCCTCTGGAGAGGTGTTCCCATCAAGCGCAAGCACCACCACGAGTAATTAGCACCCTTGTTTTCTGCAGAAGCAGAATACTGAAAAGCTGAACACTATTCATTCAACCCCCACAAGAGAAGGAATTTCTGTTCCCTGCTCAGGTGTGTTTCAGATCTCCAGGATGTGAGCACCAACCTCTCTGCAGGGTCTTTGGCTAGAGGTTTTTGCTCCCAGCTGTCTCTCATAGCTGGTCCTTGGCCCTGCAGGGAGGCTACAGCCTGCTCAGCTGGTCCATGGCATGAAATCAGGCACCAAAGCATGCTGATCAACTGCCAGAAGCTGGTTTAGGTGTTAGACCTCCAATGGTTTGAGCATGGAGATTGAGAGAGATGTTGCATAAGCAGTGCAGTAGCAGAGCTCAGGAGTACCATGCTTGCAGGTCACTTTATCTCGTCTCTTATAATGGCAGGTTATCGTGCAATGATAATCATTGTAGCGGGGATGACAGAGGAGACGGTCATGCAGAACTGACACTGTAAACATCAAACCAGCTGCAAGAGTGTGGGGTATGTGGGGTCAGGCAAACAGTGGTAAGTTCTGCAGATAGGGACTGCCCTGAGTCCCTGGTGTTTGCTGGCTCTCACTCTGTCATTAGCACTTCTGCTGTGGACAAGATGAGATGCACGTGTCAGAGATCCTGCTGGAGATGCTCCTTTGTGACCCAGGCTTTGGGCAGCTGCCCTGTGTGTGAGACGTACTAATAGCAGTAACAAGCCATTAAGTTGGAGTGGATTGTTTCTCATGGGTGTACTACCACTTTTCTATGAGTGAAGGCTGCTCCTAGCACCTCATCATTGGCCCTTCCATACCATATTTTAGTGTTGGATTTTTAGAAGAGAGAAAGAGGCATGCAGACTCTGCTCTAAGGAGTACCTGGCTCTCTTCACACAAGTGCTGGGAACCCATCTACCCCACTGAGCATTTTACAACATGGCCCCATGCAATTTTGACTGCCAAGAACAGCAGTGACAGCTGGTTTGGTGCTTACAGTGTCAGTACTGATTGTTTCAAACCAGAGAGGAGGCTCACCACCAGGGCTGTGCTTTGCCTCTGTCTGCACAGTACACATTGTCAGTAAATCATGATTTACTAGCATTTAGGGCCTGATCCTACAAGGTGCGGATATGGCATATGGCACACACAGAGCAACCTCTTTTCACACACCCCCTAAGAAGTCAGCAGTTTTTAACTTTTACTTTTCAATGAAAAATATTGCAGGTATAATAGACTAAATTTTGTAATAAAAAGTGAAAGGTAGCAGCTAACACAGCACCATTTAAGGCTGCATCTGGAATACAATTGCTGTTTAAAACCAGTGGGGAAAAACAAGATATGGAGCATCAGAAGAGGGCTTAGAATGGAGACCTTTAAAAAAGAAGAATGTGTTATAAATAATAAAAACCTATACAGTTTTACATGATATAAAACAAATTCTGTTTCAGTGCCTTGGTGGCATTAATAAACCTCTCAGCTTTATTCTTCTGTTTTATGAGATCGCCAGCACTCCTCTATGGAATTGCATGCTTTTCCACCACAATGTAAAAAATCATGGAGACAGTTTTTCAATATTTTGTTATTGTTTGACCTACAGATTAATATGTCTCTTTAGAATTTGCATCTCCCCTATTGTCTTAGAACAAATCACAACACAATAAATGCTGTTTGACTATAGAGTATTGTGTTACATTTTGCTACTTGCAGTATAGTTACGACTGGCTCCTGCATCAGCAAAAATGATTAGAATAAAAATGTTAAGTTTTAGGAGCTCTGAGATTGCAGTGAGGTTATAGATCAGAAGATATTTTCTTGCACTAGTGCCCTTGGGCTCTGGAAAACAATCTGGCTGTTAAATGTTAATTTCTAAATTAGTGAAGCCTAAGCCAAATGGAGGCTGGTTCTTCAGGCTGGAATTACTATGTTCATGAAAAGAAAATAATCAAGGACAGCTCTGTAACATATTTTCTGCAAAATCTGAAAGAACACAAAAATACCCATGTTCAGTATCGATTCAAGGTGCATTCACAAGGTTTGCTTCTTTTCATTACTATCACTTTGGGGAAAATTTTCAGTGTGCTTTATAGTTCTACACTGAAATCAGGAAAAAAAATACTGCTTCACTTGTTTTTCATGTGAAACCCAGTAAACTTTAACTCCTCTAACTTGGCTGTTGCTTAGAAAATGTGATCCATTGTACGTCAAAATCATTTTCAGCCTGAGGATCATCAAATAACAGTTAGTAATTCTAGAAAGGAGAGACAAGTGAGAGCCTGGGAAGAAGTGATGAATAACCAGGACTGTTCAGAGCAAAGAAGCAGGGCAGGAAGGAAGCCCAGGGTGTTTATGTGAGCAGAAGAATTGGAAGAAAAGCCAGGAGAGCTGAGGGAAGTTAGTCAGTGTAGCATCAGAAGGAAAGAGAAAAATATTAGGGATTCTGTGCAAGGAGGGAAAAAGTGATAGTGCCAGAAACACTGTGCAAGAAGCAAAGGCTACTTGCACTTAGGAATGAGAGACCTGTCAGAGAGTTTGTGTATGAGACAGTGATGCACCACCTCTAGTAGTGGGACAGGACTACAGTCACTAGGGATCAGATGCCTGGAGAAAGCAATGAGGAAGAAGCAACACATTCAGGTTTTGAGCCAAAATCACTGGTAAGTCTATATAAAAAAAAAAAATAATAATAATTCAAAGAAGCTTTAAGCAAGAACAGAAGCATCAAACACGATGGCTTTAAGTTATTTGCAAATCGTAGATATTCCTCTTGCGCTACAGCTGAGGTATAGAAATAACGATAGTCACTGAAAAATTAAACACAAAGCAAGAAAATGAAACCTGTATGGATACATAACCATCCTTAACTACATGTGTTTAATGAGCACACAGCTACAGTCATGCTCATGGGATGAATGATTTTCACAAAATAAAAACAGCTGTGGGGAAATTTTCTCAAACTGTAATAGTAACAATGAAAGCTGTAAAATTAAAAGATGTACCTTAAAATATTATTCAAGTTGACAATCCATATGCAACTATCTTTTTATACCAGATACAGCTCAATTAAAATGCAATTATAAGTACAATATTTGCTCCATATTTTGTGCATGCTCTGAGAATAGCACCAAATACTCTAATATAAGTTTATCTTTTTAATGAGCTTTGGGTTATTCCATGAACATGTGTATCTTAATAAGGACTGTGCATTATATCCTCTATGGGACATTGAATAATGGCTCAATGTAGACATGGCAAAATAACTTGGATAGAGTGAAAGGAAGAAAAGTAGAATAAGAATGATGGAAATTTGCATACAATAAAGTTTCAGCAATGTGATGGTGGGAAGCAATGTGACTTTCAAGCTCTGAATGGAGAGGAGTTCCATTGCAGAAGTCCTCAGAGGCAAATGAAAGTCTGATTCCTTTTGACACAAGGTTTGGCAAGGAAAATTATTTTCCTGCTTGCCAAAGTCACTGAGATTTCCAAAATTCCCTTTTTCTTCCTGAGATGAACTAGACCAGTTAGGGTGAAGCAACATGGAAGAAATTAAAGCACTCTCCTTACATTAAGGACATGAACGTCACATTTCCATTGGGTGGTATTCACCCATGTTAGTGAGTAACCAAAACTCAAGGATATCAGTAATTTGGGGGTTTAGCACTATTTTGTTGGACATAGTAAGTCTTCAATACATTGTACACATTTTGAGGCCACTGAGAAAAGGTAGAAAACATCATGCAGGGTCACCTACAGAGCAGATCAACAGGATCTAATTCATTGCTTTGTGAAATTCTTAGATCCTACAGCTCTGATATTTGCCTTAATTTTTTAATTGTGAGGTAGTTCACTTTAATCTTCTCCCCTCTCCTTCCTTCTCTCTCCTTCTTTCACTGCTTTTCAAAGCTGATTGATAGGTTTATTCTTATTAAACTGCTACATTTTGACAAAAAAAATATTATCTCACCTTAAAAATTAGCCATCTCAAAAAAAATCATGGTCATTATGAAGAATGTCAGCATTAGCAACTGCAGAAAATATCACTGTTATGTATCACAATTATTCTGTCTTTCCCTCTAATTTTTTTTTCAAATACATAGGGTACAAGATGTCTTGCACACCCTTACAGCAACTGTCAGCAAAGATTAACCTTTTAAGGACAGCCATTGCGTGTGTGCCATTATTTTTTTTTTCAATATCTTTTCTTTTTGTAGTAGTTCTGATCCTGTCTTTGTCTTTGTTTCTATTATTATGCCATTATTATAATCCCACTGAGGCCTTCTCAAGTAGAATTAAAACAGCACTTAATTACTGGAATTACAAATGACAAATATCACAGTTTTTATCTGGTCGATCTTACCTAAACTCTTCTGTTTATGAACTTGAATAATCTTGAATCAATGACTTCTAACTTTTTCCAAAGATTTAGAGACTTTCCAAAGACTTCTTTTTTTTTTTTTTTCTTTCTTTTTTTTTTTTGGCTGGTTTTTTTTTTTTTTTTTGGCTGTATGTGCACTCTCTATCTGGCAACTTTGTCACTTTGTCTAATTCTGCATTACTTGGTGCAATGTAACTATTGCTGTAACTATTTTTCTTAGCACACCATCACTAAACACTCATTTTCAACTTGTAACTAACAATGGGTTCGTGCATCTTCAATAAAATCACCCCAAATCTTTACTCAGAGTCTCGTATAATTCTACCTGTTTAATTCTGGAATTTTTCTTTAGCTCTGAAGTTGGCTTATTTAGTCTGAATGCTTGAAAAGTTTAAGCAAATTTAAGAAGATTCATTTTCATCATTGCTGCATCTGATGCTTAGATGGATAAACATGACCTGAGCATGGAAATAGCTGATTCGTTATCTAAACAAGGCTCTGTACATTATTCTTTGATACTGAAATTGTGTGGGAGAGGAAAAAGACAGCACTCCCCCAACCAGTTTTTTTGTATTAAACATTTCTCACCTTGCTGCTTTCCATTCTTAAGTTGTCCATCCAGCATCTCTGACACTAGTATGCTATCTATTATTGTAAAGCAAATAACAACAAAATATTCTAAGTCTCTTAAAAAAATAAAAATAAAATAAAAATAATAAAAAAACCCACAACTCTGTGGTAAGGCTAACTATAATATGAAGTTAAACCCCAAATCTCTAAGGCCTTCTTACTTTTAGATACCAGCGGGCCTGTTCAGATGACTCCAAGCACAACAGTAGGTCATAATTTAGAGCATCTGAATTGCTTTTAATGCACTGAAAAGCAGAGATGTCTGAGCAGATGTGATGCATCTGTGCTGTGTATTATTTCTGCTATTTTAAAACAGTTGCATTATGAACACAACTATGAAAATAGTCTGATTTTTTTTTCCTAAATGCTTCCAGTCATGCATGTGTTTATTTCTTCTCAAAGGATTCTCTGAAGAATACCATAATTAGCCTTGTACTGAAATACTATCCTGTAACCCATTGTTTAGGAATATAGAATAATTTGAAAATGCTCTTATTTGAAAGCTTCATTTTCCTTTTATTCTGGTCAGTACGCAAACTTCTAGCTTTTGTCTTCCTTCTCATTTGGCATGAAGCAAATTTCATAAAATATTAATTTGAAACTTTTTCAAAATCAAGTGATTGCTACAGAGAGGAACTATATAGAGTACTGTGAATTGTACTGCAGTGTTTTTCCTAGTGATTTCTCTTTTCTGTTTCACATCTATATGATTTCCACTCCAGTATCAATTTTTCTGAGCTTCAGGAGCCATTTCTGACCTGCTTCTAAACGTTTGAGATCTCTTCCCACAAAGAATAATTCAAAGTAGAACTTTCTGGTGGTACTCTGGAGTTTCCATAGCTATTTTTTCCCATTGTTTTAATTTAATTTATCATTTCATGCATCCCAAATTCTTTTGCAGTCTGAGGCACACAAAATATTGAAAAAAAATAACTATAGTTCAGAACATACTCACATATACATTGCACAGTGTGTGAGAAAAAATAATTTGTTTATGAGTGATAGGCAAATATAAAAAGAGGGCGGAAAGCATGTGGTTTAAAGAATTAATGCTTTAGGAAAGGATGTTTTTATGAGCAGGTCATAGCTGCAATATTGTTCCAGTCCAACCTCCATCACAGTCAAAGTTCTATTTAGGCTCCAAACTCATGCTAATTTCAAAAAGAATTAAGGAGCCTAAATACCATTACAGGTGTGGGTCTGAGTCTTACTTTTTTTTTTCCTTTTTTTTTTTTAATTATTGAGCTATAAAATGGGGATAATGGCACTTCCTTCGCTTCTCATGCAGTTACACTTGGGTATTGTCAGGATGAGTACAGTGGAGAATATAAACTGCTCAGATACTACAGTAATGGGAACTGTAAAAAAAAAAAAAAACCTAAAATAGAAAGAAAATGATAAGAGTATATCATAAAAGTCTGGTGAAATTGAAAAAGACAGTGAGAGACTGTCATCGGCCTGGGAAAAATGTCTGGATAAGCTAATGGATATGAATTAAGAAGCTCCTGTGCTATGGAGAAAATTTTAAAAGACTAGGGAATGCACCTGAACTATTGGCTTTTTATCCAAAATGAGTCTGAAACAACTGCCAAACTGCAGAAGTTTTTCTCTACCTATTGCTAGTTTTAATGAATAGATGTTTGCATATATAATATTGCATTTTATTCTACATAAACATATTCAATATAGAATCATATTACAATAAGAAATTCCTATTGAAGGATCACATTCTAAACTGAAAATATTTTCATTTATTTCTATCTCAGAATCTTTTGTACATGAAAGTATTCTAATAAATGTGTATATTTGTGCATGAAAGAGACATTTGTAAGAGAGAACATTTCCTCTGCATTTTGTACAAAGAGAGGAATTCATTCTTCACTATAATGTATTTCCATTCTTACACATAATTGGCAATTTGTGAACATATTTGAAATTAATTTTTAAAGCATACATCTCAGCTTGTAGACTCAAGTTGCAGGAACAAGGTTTGTACTTCTTTATCAAAATTAAAATGTATTTAATTGGGGGAAAATATTTTCATCAAGTTTAGATGAAAAAACTTTTTTATAAATATTCATAGTAAGTGATATATTTGTAATGTAACACATAAAAATAATAAGATTTAGGTGATGTGTTTCACTGATATCATATGCAATTTGAAAATGAGGGTTCATTCTGGTTGAACAAGTATGGAACAGGTTGAAAGTGTTTTCCTTTGGCCAGATGTTCAAAACCCTTGGAAATTTTTTCAAGCAGGCCTTTGTCAAAGCAGACTGAAGTTTCTGCTACAGCTTTATTTTGGAGGAAGGGTTTTGGCTGTAACTTGTGCAATCCTGAAGGAAGAAATCCAGAAAAAACAATGTTTCAATAAGATGTAGGGTGAATTTCAAAACTATTCCAGGTCCCAAAAGAGGAGCAAGCTTTGGGTTTGTATATGTGCCTGACAGGGCAGTATACTCATCTGTGGTGACTAAGACACAATGATTCATACAATGAAATACTGAGATTTTTCATTTTTAGAGAAGACACACCACATCACAGCTCACTTCTGATGTGTTGTGGTTTAAGCCCAGCCGGCAACTCAGAACCACTCAGCCGCTTGCTCACCCTGCCCCGCCACCCCCCCTGCTCCCAGAGGGATGGAGAGGAGAATCGAAAGAATGTAACTCCCATGGGTTGAGATAAGAACAGTCCAGTAACTAAGGTATAACACAAAACCTCTACACTACTACCAATAACAATAAGGGAAATAACAAGGGGAGAGAATACAACAGCTCGCCACCCGCCGACTGATAGCCAGCCCAACCCGAGCAGTGATCTAGCCCTTCTGGGCAACTTCCCCCGGCTTATATACTGGGCATGACATGCTGTGGTATGGAATACCTCTTTGGTTAGTTTGGGTCAGGTGTCCTGTCTCTGCTTCCTTCCGGCTTTCCCTCCTCCCTGGCAGAGCATAAGACTCAGAAAGTCCTTGGTCAGAGTAAACATTACTTAGTAACAACTAAAAACATCAGTGTTATCAGTGCTGTTCCCAGGCTGAAAGTCAAAACCACAGCACTGCACCAGCTACTAAGAAGGAGAAAAATGACTGCTACTGCTGAACCCAGGACATGAAGCAATAGAGAAGGGAAGACAGAAGGATTTACCTATGCTTTCTTTGCCCCTCCAGTTGTTCCTTGAGGAGTAGGGATGGGGGATATCAAGGTATGATCTCTGCCTAAGTTCCCCTTAGGTATTGTGCATTTGTCTTTACAAGGTTGAAAATATGGTGCCAGAAACAACTTGGCTTTAAAAGGATTTTACTTAATTTCCAGTAGGTACACAACAAATTTTTGGTCTGCAAAAAGATCATGTGAAAAATCAGTCAAAAATTGTTTTACACATTCTTTTCCTAACACTGTATTACTCAGTCATTTACAGGGTGTCAGCAACATGGCAATCTGGTTTTACAGGAACTCATAAGGTGTTGTGGATTTAACAAGATAGATATCTACATCTAAAGAACTGAGAGCATTATCAAACATCTCCAAGTCCTTTGGTGGATTTCATGAGATCATGCATGGAAATTTGTCATTGCTGTATGTCAGCCATCAAGCACTGCTCTTGTATTGTTTTGGCTATTAGAATAACAGCTTTCAGAGCCAATTTACAATCTAAAATAATTCACAAAGCAGCAGTGCTTTGTACCATAAAAATAGATGCCAGAGATAATTGGGCAAGGTGGTGTCATGTCACATGTGTGCAGTTCATTAATTAACTGCTTGAAACTGCTATAAAATAATAGCCATTTCATCAAGATGAAACTACAAAAGTGCAAATAAAATAAAATAAAAGTGCACTAAGAAAGAAAACAGAGCAGCTTGAGTATCCTCAAGTTGCTGTTCATTTTTACTGCCCTCTTCTCTGGTCTTTCTGGTGCCAAACCTGAACCTCAACTGGTACCCCAAAGGCTTTTAGTTTATATTGCTTCTGGCAAGGCCCCTGTTTTCTGTGTGGAATGCAGAATCAATTTGAATTTACACTTAGTATTTTAAGTGCACAGTGATCCTGATCCACAACTGTGCCAAGTTTACACTTACAGATTATGAAAATTGTGCCAGAAAGTTGATGGGCAACCTTCACCAAATCTGACAGGGAAGTCTGGGAGTTTATTCTTTTGAGGTGCTTTCTCTGGGGTCAGTTTTAATTTTTGCAAAACATTTACAAATCTTCTTTCCTGTAGATTCCTTTTGTGTTGTATTCCTCTACCTTTTAAATACTTACATGAAGAAAATCCAAGATCTTTGCAGCCTAGTTTGGTGTGCCTGATGCTGAATGTTGAAACAACCACTGCAGAATCTACCACAGCCCAAAAGCTTCTCCAAAAGTGCAGAGGCAGCAAAACCCCACAGAGGCTTGAGTCTGTGTTTCTCACATCTCAGTACTCCCCTCACAGATCCTGACATAATCCCTCTCTGTGTTAGAAGGTTAATTGTTAAGACTGAACTTTGTACACTGGAATGATGCCTCCTGCCTCAAGGGTCTGTGTTTGTTGGGGTTAATTTTCAGTGGACTATTTATGGAAGTTTACCAGCTGCTTTAAAGAGAACAGCTGGAGTCAGAGTCTATGAAGAAGGCCTTATTTTTAATTAGCTTTTACTACAAAATATAAACTTTCAAAAATATTATAAACAGACATTAAAGACTGAATACAGTCAAATCTTAAAGGCTACGCATGGGCAGGAATTCTAGACTAGTATAGAGATTGCTTTTATTTTTATAGCATAACTGATGTACTGGCTGTCTTTAAGAGAAGTAGAAGCCATATTTATCCAGTACACTGTGAAGATTTTAAGTATAGGTATAGGTATAGGGCAGAGTCTTCTCTGTCTCAGAGTGCCCTGGGGAAGGAGTGGTCTGATGCTTCTCATCATCAGAACTTTTTGCAGTCTACCATAAAGAATATGTGCACGGACATCACTAGTGTTTGCCAGTGTAAAGCACTGCAAAATAATCCTGACAAAAGGGAACCATGTCCCACCCCACCCCCAGCCTACACAGTGACTTTTGATCTTGACTCCACATCATGTTTGTCTTTGCAAGCAAATTCTTGTTAAATAAATACCCTGTCTGTCTAATCAAAGATTTGTAGCATGTATGAGGCTTTAAGTACAAAGCACTCTATTTATTTTTTTTAATTCACTCTTAACTTGAATTATTTGGATTAACGGAAGGCAAACCAATCTACAGTGACACATGATGATCTGAGAGTGATTATGCAGTACATGTTAAAGAAAAGTAGATAAGTGTTTTGTTAGAATTATTAAATGTATTACTAAATGAGACCTGGCATTGTGTGATGAAAATGAGAATATCTGGGTAAACAACAATGATGAATTTCTCAGTATTATACCATACTTTAGCCTGTTTGGTCTCTTTTAACTTCAAATTTAGCTTTGTAGAGTAATGCTTCATAAGGCAGCCCATCATACCATTATTGAATATATGCAAGAAGAAAAAAAAGTAGCCTTAATAGGATCCAAGGTTTTTCAGTGATTGTTCATGAGCTTAAAAAGATGAAATATTTCCTTGTCAGTGCTTATTCTACACCTGACATTTCTCATATTTGATCAGTTAATAGTTATTGTCCACCTTGGTACTTTAAAAGGTCAGATAAAAAAGGGTTGGTAAGTCTTCTTGAATTGACAGACATACTGGAAAAAACTGTCCACATCTATATATCTCTCTTTTGAGAGGCATAGATATCAATATTAGCACTTATCACGAACATACTTAGATAATACTAGCAACATGTCTGGATGCTATCCAAACAAAGATCTATGATGTAAGATTACCACATGTAATATTTTGCTCTTTCGAGTTAGATTAAGATACTAAATTCTACTACATATATTTCTTTTGAACTCATTCACTACACAGAGGCTGTTCTAGCCAGACTACTTCTAACAAAGCTAGTGAAGAAATAGAGAAAATTTCTCAAGAAACATTTGTTAAATATATTTGGTGGTTTTCCAGTTGTAAAGAAAAAAACCCCAAAGATTTGAACATTCAAGGTTCTCAATACAGAGCATGTATTCTTTCTGGAAAATGTTCCGACAATTTTTGAGAAAAGAATATGCAGATAATTTCTCACACAAAAGTGATGCAGCTTCAAGGGTTTTTTTCATTCTTGTTATCACTCTCGTTCATCTGAGTTCTGCATTTTGTTCTAAAATGGACACAATAACTACATTTTTAAACTATTACTTTGGCCCACATGCAAGGATGCTGTTCATAGTTCTCAAATCTGCACAAATGCCGAGAGCCATTCTGTCACAATTGCTAAAGCATTAAGGACAGAAAATAAACAAAAATCATGGAACCAAGTGAGCAAGCCCATTAACTCTCACAGTTTGTTTTTCATGCAAGTCACCTCTCATACACATTTATAATCTACTTATTTCTATTCATATTTCTTGGTAAAAGTTAAGAACCAGGTAGGATTTTAACCTATATCTCCTCCCAAAAATAGCATATAGGAAGTATAAAACTTGAAAACATGCAGTGAACATAGAAGTATTACAGAAAATTTGCAAGCTCTGTGTTTTGCAGAGGGGTTTTGTGTTGCAGTTCCCCAACTGAAATACCAATTCCTCTAAACTGCAGACAGACCTTTATATTATGAATATAAGTAAAATGGCAAATTCGAACACTGCGTTAGAAAATTTGCCTGTATGACCTGCTATATACATACACATTGACAAATACACCCACTGCTAACATCTGAGTCCTTCTAGAGAGAAAAAATGGCTATCATTTTGCATTAATAGCATTAAGAGAGTTGCTTTTTTAAAAGCAAAATTGAAGGAAAAGGCTAAGAAGTCAAATTTTAGTATTAGCACAATTTTATTATACTTCATTATTTCATATCTCTCCATGCATTTTTTCATATCTCTCCATGATGTTTCTTTTCATCTATCTCCTTTCTCAGCTAAATAGGTATAATTGTTGTAATCTCTTTTTATAAGAAATCTTTTCTTTTTGCTGTCCTTTGCTAGTACTTTTCTTGCTATATCCATTTTTAAGGTAGGATAACCAAAAGTGAACATAGCACTGAAGGTAAGTACCTTCATTTGATATACTGGCATATATAACGGTTATAAGGTTTATGCAGAATATTAGTTACGCGGTTCCTTTTGTTCATTTTTCAAACTTCATTCATTTCAGGACTTCAGATGTTCAGAAAAGTGTATAGGTAATGGATTATCCCCAGCTCTACGAGAGGGCTAACTGCAAGATAGATTCATCATGATCAACAGAAACAGACTTGGTCTGTCTGGCTAATTTTTTTTCCTATGAATTTGAATAGAGATTTTAGCAACTTACTTAGGATATATGCATAAATGCTAAACATAAAACACAAGTGATGTGAGGTTATAAGCACTATATATCTAGTTTAATTATTGGTTTATTTGAAATTGATCCAACTGCAAGAGAATTTTTTCTTACATTAACCCCATTACTCTCCTTTGCAGATGTAGGGCATGCCTCTTCTGCACAAGGAAGTATGGTAAAAAAGCATATGAACTAACACCAGCCTGCCCCAACATGCATTAAGTCACTGTAACATTGAGAAAGCAACTACAGTTCAGAAATAGCTTTGCTTTCTGGTTAGTTCTTGCTCACCTAAAAGTTCTTACTCACCTACAATATTTACAAAGTGAAATTCTTTTGATTCTGGCACTCAGACACTCATTAGGCATTTCTCACTTAAATGCACTCCACTGCAAAGAGTGGGCCATGGACTGAATATCTTCCACTTTACTGTAACAACTCAGCTTTAAATACGAATGGACTTCCAACTTTTTCTGTCTTCCTGTGAATCCTTGTCCAGGTCTTCGTACTACAATATGTTCTGATGTCTCCTGAGAGACTATGTTTGAGCTGACAAGTCCTGCACTAGTCAGAAAGCCAGCACTTCCATGGTCCACTAGAAAAGTATTACTTTCTGAACAGGGCATGAAGCAGCTATTAGGAACACCAGTTTTATTTAATCATTATTCTGTATCTGGCCCTACAAATGCAGGTATGAAGCCTGACCCAGGTCTTCTTGAAATGAAAGGTAAATTTTTTTTCCCATAAATATGAAATTATTCACTGAGAAGCTGAATACAATGCATATGGCACAGGGCTCTCTTAAAATACTACTCGTAGTCAACATCATGTGAAAGATGCTGGAGTTAAAAGGATTAGTTCATCAGCTGTGAGCCAGTATAAAAGGTAATCAATATTAAAAGAGACATTTCACAGGAAAGTATCCAAATCCAGTCATACAGAACAGAATACCAGGCAAAGAGGGTGTCATGATGTTTGCTCAAACCTGGGATCTAAAGCCGTGTATGATATGATCCTGTGCTGCAGGAATTTCTCACTTATTTTTCTGTACTTCCTAACTGTGGGCCCCACAGCCTAATTCCTAATCAAAGGATCCTCTTAACCTGACCTACCATTTTCCATTTGTCATTGTAAATCTCTGAGTATACCTGGCATTCCTTGAACAATTAATAACCCCACCTCAGCCTCTGTGAGTGATTGAATTTGTTCACATTAATCTATTTTGCTGTCCAGCTTTTGTCTCAAATTCCCCATACTTGTTCTGTTATCTTTTCTTTACGATTTGAGCCCATATGTACCACTGGTACTATTCATCTGGGTTCACAGTGAATGGTGATCTCAACGTCACATTCTTCTTGCCCAACTCTTTTTCTCCAATGTAAAACAAAACAAGACAAAAACCCCTTTTCTTCTATTAGGAGTGTGACAAATAAGAGATACAACAGTTGGTGCTATACTTCCTCTCTGGCAAACATTAAGAAAGTGGGTGCTTGTCAGAGCTTTTGAGTAACAAGCTATCATCTGTCACACTTTCAATAATTATTCTGATTTCCAGAAATGAGGAAAATCCATCTAATTTTTAAGTGAGGTGTATTAAGAAATCCACTGGATAACTAAAACAACACAAACTGGATAAGGTCTCATAGTTGACTGAGACTTTGATGCACATGAAGAAAGTAAAAAGATGGTGATAGTAGTTTCTGATCTATTTCAGAATAAATTCAATCTTCTGTCTAGTTCAGATGAAAGAAATATGCTCTGTGTTCATTATCCCTACTCATAGTTGAGCACAATCATCTGGAAAGGACGCCACGTGTAAGCATATCACCCTCTAGCTTATGCAAACACAGTACACAAGTCTTTTTGACATTAATTGGATCCACCCAATCCTCACATGGAGGCCAATTTGGTACAAAGAAAATTTGTGCACTTTTCACATGCAAGACTGAAATTCCATATCAAGTTGATGCAAACAACATTCGCTAATTAGCAGCTTCTGCATTGTCACCTCCAAGATAAAAGTTACCAAGCACCCACCCTCTTTTCCTAAATCATTCTTTGGCAGGCAGTGTTACAGGCAACGTAAAAACAAAACCCCTTTCCAAATTGCTCCAAGGTGACTTCTACCTAAAGCTCAGCAAAACTGCCAGTTCAGACCACAGGGAATCTTCATCTATGATGCCCTCATCACTTTTACTTTGCAGAATTCACTTTAAATTAAAATAGAAAAAGACATATTTCGTATGAACTAAAGTTTAACTAGCCAGTTTTATTTTAAGTAGTGCAAAGTAGTGGCTCTGTAGAGGACTGAACTGCTGTAAAACAGTTTCAGATTATTACACTTTACATAAAAAACAAACCAGAAAGAGCAAAGCTAATTAGTTTGCAAAGACAGAGGCATGTTAGTTGCTCAATAAACATTCCCTGAAATAACATACACATAGACCTTTTGACATAACATAAAAAAATGCAAGAAATACAGTAATTAACAAAAGAGTCTAAATACAGTGATATGATGTGTAATATGGACTACACATATGGACAAATGATGTATGTAGTCCATCATTTCATATCCTTTTTCTCAGTTACACTAGTTTTTTGGATTTTTTTTCTTCAATGGACAAATTATTAGTCCAGAAAATTTCCCTGGAAAAAAAACATGTCCAAAATATTTCACAGAAAAGACAAAAATGGGAGTAATACAAAGGTCATTGCTTGTTCTTCACTTTAACTGTAACCTTCTTGTAGGAGCAGGGAGATACTGCTTTTTTTATAATGACTGTGTAGTAGCTACACAATAGTATTGCAGTCTGCGATCGGCATTTTTATATGTGATAGCCATCATCATTAAGTCACACAGAGATGCTACTACAACTCAAAAACTACAAAAACAAGCAGAAAACTGTTTTCTCACACAGTCACAGCTTGTGTACACCATCATCAGCTACATTCCTTCCCTAGTAAGAGAAAATAAGAGACACCTAAGTAATATACTTACTTGACAGAGACTGCAGGCAGAAGTAAAGGCATAAAAAGTTCAAACACATGCAAGTGCTTCAAAGGGAAATGTTATTTCAAGAATCAATATCTTATGCACACATCTATATCAGGCTTTTTTAAATATATAAATTAACTATTCTGACAAAGTTGTGGAGATTTTGTATGTATTCCCAACATGCTATCAAAAGGTAACTTATGTTCCATCATATATGGCAATTTCACTATCTTTTATAAAGGGAGGAAAAAGGAAAACAATGAAATAGTCATGGTGAAAATGAGATTATATGGATATACGGAAATGCTGATATCTCCCTATCCAGAGATATTTCTAAAAATTAAAAATAAACTGATGTTGAATCACCAAGGAAAATAGGGTAATGTAAAATAGAAGAGTCCATGACCATAGGATATGCTGATATTCACCAAAGAGTATCTTCCTGGACATGCTCATACTTATGGGATACACCAACGTATCGTATAAAAGTCTTTTTCAAGAGTTGGAACTATTTGTTATTTTTTCTAGTTTGTTCTATTATTATGAGCGGTTTTTTTCAATTCTCAAGATTCAAAATGTAGTAAAACTCTTACCATTTTCAAAAATTACTTTAATAAGTTTATTTATAGTTTGATGAATTTTTAAAAAGTCAATAATTTCACAATGATAAAAAGATCTTTAAAAGTGACAATTTTTTAAAGCAGTTTAAAATATTTAGCATTCCAAAAGTCATATTGGTACTAATTATATAGCTCAAGAAAAGCAAACAATACTATAGGACTGCCTCGGCAGTTCCTTTTCCTAAGAAACTACCAAGTAGAGCTAGACTGAAGTTATTTTACCTAAAACAGTTTCTTAAAATATATCCGCAAAAATCATAGAGAAAATCCTTTCTCTTTTTCAATTGACTTTTACTTCAAGGGCAATTCTGAAGGCTCATAAGCTTTAGAGAGTTCGCTTACAGATATGCTTTATCCTAATGAAGGTAAAATTAGCTGTATTCAAGGTTTTAACTGATAAGAATGTCCTCTGTTAATTTTACTTAAAGTTAGCTCTATGCGGTTTTAACAAGGTAAGTAAATGAGGACCTGGGCTCTTTCATGGCTTCCAGGGAAGAATACTTTCCTGGGGGATTTCTACAGTCTTACCCTGACAACCTGACTATTAGCTATTGGCTGTGACCCGCAATGGTAGCATCTATGATAACTGTGCCTCTTAACTTACCACTATCACGGTACACCAGCTGTTTTCTAAATCTGGAGACTGATAAAAGTTTAGATGTAATTATCAACCTCTGGCAATTCTGTAGTGTTTTTTAATCCATGTACATTTATATATCTACCTACCGTATAGCGACATACATAACAGTAGCTCTGTTTTTGTTTTTCAGAGATGGAAAACAATTGACCAAATAATTTATATTTTCATATGGTTTATGAATAAGTAGCCACAGGAATGGACGGATAGGTGGGTGGGTGAATTCATGAATAGACAGGTAGATACTACTAATGTGCATTTCTATGTGTGAGTAAAATGGTATTGAATTGCTTTCTTAAAAAAAATAGAAGAAATAAACTGAATGTCATCTATCTTAAACCAATAACAAAAACCTTAAATGAAGTCATCTCTACAAATGCAGTTCAAATAATTATAAAAGTAAAAAAGATGTGTTTATCCTAAAAAAATTCCATGATCTCAGGTGATTAGATGCTTAACAGACCTCTATTAATCCAGCCACCCACATGTACTTCTCTGCTCCACTGCATCTTTACTCCCTACTATTACATAAGGGAACTTAGGTTTGATTTTCAGCACTTTACCCAACAAACTTCTCCCTGAGAGAAAGCCATTCCATCAATATGGAAGAAATACAATAAAGCAAAAAAAAAAAGACAGATGATCTGTCAAGCAATGAGAGTCTTTTCTCCACTGGGAGAGTGTACCACTTCCACAGCACTCTCCAGTCCTTCCTGATCAGGGAGCTGGTGTTTGGGTCACTTGAACCTAGTGTTATTTAATATAAAGAATAATAATGGGTATTAATCTCATGTGATTAATGCATATGAAATCTCACATCATATTTATTAGGAGTGCAAATCATGAATTTCTAGCCTAATAGGAAAGATTAATTGAATCAAGTGTTTAATTTCCTCTCTTCAAATCATATCTTGATGATTCATGAATTCCCAAGCAAAGTAATTTGCATTATCGTATCATCAAGAAATACAGTTAATTGTTAGAAAGATAAGATTGGGAGACTAAATTTAAGTTCCAAAAGACTGTATTTTGTTCAAATGCAGGGTACATGTAATGGGTACAGTAAGCTGACAAAGACAAAACGTTTGATCCTATCAGAAAAGCAATATCACTTCTATTTTCTGTAACATGAAAGTATGGATCTTTCAGACCACTCTGACACTACATTGAAGTCTCCTTGTTCTTGTACTGTGCACACCAGGAAATGTAAAATGTTAAATAATCTCTGAAACTGCCCTAGAAACTCAGGTTAGCTTATTATAAGGTTGGTGGTTTGGGGTTTTTTCTCCCCATGTTTGAAAAACTTCTTTGTTTCACTAAGGGCAAATCTCTTGTGTTTTGTAACGTTGTTATTGAACAAGTTTAATGATTTGCTGAGGACCTCATCTAGCAGCATTACCAAGCAACATGATATTAGAAATGTATGGTGATGTAGGCTCTCCTAGAATAAATGAAAATATTTTATTCAGCTACCAAGAGGGGTCTCCTGAGATCAAATTAGAAGCTAGCTGTGAAGGGAGATGTTTAGGCATGCTCTGGAATTATTTATCAGCATTTTCTGCCTGTGTAAATTAAACAAAGGAGAAAGAAAACAAGGGGTTTTTAAGTAATCTGACTGCTAATGATATTTCTGAATTATTCTCAGTTTAATAGTTAATTTGCAATGATAATAATTGTTCCTGCCAAAGCTCCAATAGTGTCAATTCTATCCTTCCTGAAATGAACTTTCTTTAAGACCTTTAATAGACAAGTAATTGCAAATTTATGGTGGGCTTTGTTAATTTTAAATTTGTTTTCTTCTTGACATTTCTTTTAATTTAATTCAATTTTATTATATTCATCAGCAACTAGAGAAACTGACTTAAAAGTCCATTAAGGCAGAATAAATGTTTGGGGGGGTTATATTGCACTTGTTTATCTTCATTTATAATGAGTCTGTGCTTCCAGATAGAACAGAGGCATTTTAATTATTACTTTTTAACAGTAATGTGTGCTTTCCTCATACTCTTTTAAGATAAATATGTTTTAAATTCTTCTCACCCAGCTAGAAACTGTTATTGTGATTTTATTACTAAGGTACTATAATCCACCCTGCAAAATATTTAGAAAACTATGAATGTGTTTAAATGGAATACTCAGAGGGCTAAACTTAAGCATTGTTAAGCCTGTACAACAAGCCAGTAGAGAAGACAGTTGGTCCGTAACGGAAAATAATATTGTGATATATATCACAGATATTCATCATGAGTGAAATGCAACTCTATGAAAAATCTTGTTCTAGCTAATTGTAACAAAAATTTCACCCTGGACTTGTCCACAGAGGACACAGCTATCTCGGAGTTGTAGTTTGCTGGTATTGTCAGACACACTGCCAATAAAATTATACTTATTTGAGCTTCTCAGGGAGTTTCCATTGTCAGGATCTTCTGATTTTTTGAGTCAGGACAGTCAGTTCCTTAGGACTGTGCCAACTCCTGTATAGCTGTGACAGCCTGAAGATATCTGGCAGGCCACGGAAAGCCCTGCAGAGGGTCCTCTGGAGGCAAGTACAATGACTTCCACTGCAGGAATGTAAGACAACTTGAGCACTGCTCTCCTTGTTCTCTCCAGCCGAGGGTTAACGTGTTCATATTCTGTGCCTTTTGTTACAGAACAACTACCACTGGATGAAACTGCCTCCCCAATCACATTGCCTTGCTGGAGACAACAAGGGGAGCAGTGATCAAGTCATCTCACATTCCTGTAGTGCAAGGAGTTGTACTTGCTCACGTATTTTCAAATAGCAGTAGAAGAAAGGAAGCATCTCTGATAAGCGCAAATATTACCTGTTATTATAAGTGATTTGGTATACAGCTTGCTGTTGTCTTGCTGTAGTGTCTTTTTGGTTCCAGCCATGGATCAAGATGGGTGATGTGAGCCAGTAAAGTGAAAAGACTGTCCTTGCTCCCCAGAACGTGCAGTCTGACACTGGTCAAGATATCTGAAAGACATTGATTTGCTCCATAAAGCAATGTGCTATTAGAAGCTCCATGGTCCCTTCAGTGTCTTTTCTTAATGCTTAGTTTCAGCCCCTACCAAATGTCCACTGCTAACTTGAAAACATCTGAAAATGAAAGTATGTACTGGAAAAACTGATAGTCTCTCATACGCTAATATAACAGAATGAACAGACTCCCACTTTTTCTTGAGCTCTCCATTTTATGAGGGAGAAAACAAGAAACATTTCTTGGCTCAGCATCTCCTCCTCTGCATTTCTGCCAAACAAAATGCTTGACAAGTGCAATTTTACAGCACATGCTTGATGTGAACATACTGTCACCATGTTTGGAATTAACAAAAAAAAGTTACTTGGGGAAAAAAAAAAGGTCGTGAAAAGGTTTTGGTTTCTTGCATGTCCTTGCAGTTTCCTTCCTGCTCTCATTTCCTTTCCAGATTTCAGTGAAACAGAAGTTGAATATCTCAGAAAAGTAAGGATGCTTTGTGGCTTCTGCTGAAAGTGCAGCAAACTGGTAACCTTTGCAGGCTGCGGCACAGGCGCTCACAGTACAAGGTCTGCCACAGTAACTGCCTGGTGCTACTGCTCTTACAGCCCCAGCAGGCAGGCAGCCCAGGATCAATCTGCAGATTCCCTTCTAAGCTCTACAGGTTGTCCTTGGAGTCATTAGACTAAGCCCACCTTTAACTGGAGGATATTGGCAGGGCAGGGAAAATTTTATGCTGCTTCCCAAGCTGTTCTGGCTGCACAGAACTGACCTACATTTTCCCTTGTAGAACTGTCATTCTGGCACTTTTTGCAAGCACCAGAGATATGTCTCTGCGTTATACAGGTGCATATTTTCAACAAAGAAAATAGAAAATCATCTTTATGACCTCAGAATTAGAGATGAAGCTGTAACTTTTTGAGCTATAAACCCTGCACATGTGTAGGATGCTCTGCACTGTGGTTATGAGTCATAAGGCCTAGCTCAACTTTTTTATTTCCTATATTTCACTGTGATTATGAAAGAAAATATACATTATAAAATAATGTAGTATGAAGTTCTCTTTTCACTGAATCCATGACCATTATATCCAGCCTCCTTGTGAGCATATGTAAGTCAAATGGATATGAAGGTTGGAAAGAACTTGGCTCAAAACCTGAAGTTCCTGACTCAAGTGAGTATACATTTATTTTCTTTCCTTTTCCCTGTTGGCAGGGAGGGGAGAGAGGAACCTGAAAAAAAAACCCAACAGCCAAGGACAGAAAGAAAGAAAACCTGGAAGATTAAGCTTGCTATGCAGGATTTGCCTCTGTGCTATTCACTAAATCCTTCCTTCCCAAGGGAAGGACTGATCTGATGCTATGCAC
Source organism: Psittacula echo (assembly GCF_963264785.1). Lineage (NCBI taxonomy): Eukaryota > Metazoa > Chordata > Aves > Psittaciformes > Psittacidae > Psittacula > Psittacula echo. Next base: position 15,056,284 of record NC_137740.1, read on the forward strand.
ATTCCCACAAAACCTGTCTGAAACACGCCATTTTCATTAGCTGTTCAGATATTGGTGAATGTATTTAATGAGCCTTCTTCCTCAAATGAGATAGTGTGTAAGGAAAAAATTTAGTTCTTGTGGAAGATGAAATAAATTTTGCTGGAACAATTTTGGCATTTTGTCTTGTCTGGCATCAGAGACCCACATTCTCATCACAAAAGGCCAGCTGCTACAAATTTGGTTCACCCATCCTGTGTTCTCTCAACTTGACTGATATAACTTAATAAAACCTTCTTCACCAGCCTTCTCTGTTCTCCCACCTCCCCATTCCTGGGAGTGTCTGTAAAAAAAACACCACTGGTCAGATTATCTCAAGCTATTCTGCTTCAATCATATCAAATCACTCCTTGATTCTTTTTATCAGTGTCCATTTTATTTTTTTTTTAACAACATCAAATTCAAGATCATTTCCTGTTCGAAGTACCACAAAACTTCATTAAAAATCACACAATAAAGCTGTCTCTTCAGTTTCATATTTGTTTTTTTTTTATTCTTCATTCCTGTTTGTCACTGCATTCTTTATTGCATTCTTTAACAGCCCTTGTTTAGGCAACAATGAGCTAATTCATGTTCTCCCTGCGCCCCACCCTTTATCACCTTCTAATCCCCCCATAAAATTATTTTCACACAGAAATTCCTATTTTGTTTTCCCTGAAAAATAATCTTGGCATACCTTAAATTATCAGCACCTGTCTTTGTGAAGTTTGTCTCTAGACCATATGAGTGCTTCTCTATGCTCTCTATATTTGGCATCATATGGAAGTGATTGATTATAATAATTACAGTTTTTACATACTTTACTTAACTGCTTTTTTGATGATGCTCTTAATTTGGTAGCAATAGAAATAAGATATGTCCTTCTCTATGGATTCATTACCGTAATAGTCATTAAGAGTTTAAGACATTTATTAGAAGCAGGGAGTTGTTTACAAATTCTGTCATTGTACAAAACAAATAGTGTGGAAATACATTCGAAAAGCTCCAGCTCACAAACAGATATGACATACTTCCAGAAATATGAGCAACATGTGTGGCAATATTCCTAGAAGAGATGACTGCTGGAGGTAGGGGTGGTTCCCAAAAGGTACCAGGCATTCACAAGTTTTTGTGTACTGCTAGCACAAACGATGCTTAGTACCTGATAACATCAATGCTCCTTATATCACATGTGAAAACATGGGTCAAGATATTAAATTTTATCATGATATGCTCAATTTCAGTGGCCTGTGCCAGAAGTTCTCAGTTCAGTCTGTAAATAGCCAAACAAAATACCATGTTGAGCTTTGCATTATTTCTCACCCATACTTGTTATTGTTTACTTCCACAAATCAAATTAGTTTCCTATTAAAAGAAATGTCTGTTACCTTTAAAGCCACATGAAAAAAACTTGAAAACAAGCCAACATAAACATTGGAGAAAATGTTGGGATTCTGTATACTGTATTAAAGATTTAAAGTATGGTTATTTTTATTTCTTTATCTCTTCCCACTTTGCTTTCCCTGCCCTCTTAGGTAAGACCACAAGATTTTCTCACTAGAATGCTTGGTGATCAGCTGCAAGATTTTTATAATCAGAACAAAGGTATAATAACCTTACTATTAACATACATCCAGTCAAGATGCAGCCTGAAAGAATGGTAACTTAAGTGTTAATTCCCCAGTGGAAGGATTGCTTCTTTATCCTTTGCCTATGGGGGACAGGGCAAAGCCTTATCGTTGGACAAACAAGGAACTTCAGGGATGTGGAAGAGGAATAGGTGAAAACGTAACTGATCGTTATCTTTGGCCAGTAGCTGCCAACTAGATGCTCCTGTAATACATCAAGAGTTACTCAGTAACGCGAGGCTTCCTGCTAAGAAGGAGTAGAGGAGGTTGTCTTCAGCCAGAAGAAAGTGATATACAACTATGTTTAACTCTGTTTTCACTCTGCAAAATTTATGAACTTTTACTTGTCAGGCAGGACAAGATCCAATAAACCAAGTGATCATTTTGCTTTTAGCTTTGCATGTTTTTTTTTTTTTAAAGCTGAATTAACTAGGCTCAGTCTGCAGCTGAGATAGTCGTATCTCAACTGCTGCACAATATGTTTCGTTATCTGATTCTGTAGAGCAGTAATAAAAGGTCTTGGACTCTGCTTTATGCACACTTATGCCCCTGGTATTGTCATTTAGGAGACTGCAGATCTAATATTTTCATTTTCCTACCTGGTCACTTGTTTTTCCTTCTTCTCCTCCCAAACTTCTAAGTAAAAAAATGAAATCTTTTGGGGGGGGGGGGGTAAAAAAAAAGCAAAACCAAAACAAAACAAACATTTGTATCATTTTGCTGTTTCAGACTAGGAACAGAGTCGGTCTATACAGTTGCTGCACAACACATGCTGACAGAAAAATACTAATGAACTATGGGAGCAATTAACAAGAATCATCAATGTTAAATTCCTTTCCCAGAGTGAAAGAATAGATTTCTTGATAACCTGAGAACTATATCAAAATTTTGAGCATTATCCACTCTTTTGAGAGCTCTGAAACTGTGGGGTTTTTTCCTGAGTTGATTTTAAAGGAATGCTTGCCATTTTCATGACACCCATTTTATTATTTTATTTCATTTTTTAATTTAATTTAACTTATTTTATTTTACTTTATTTTATTTTATTTTATTTTATTTTATTTTATTTTATTTGGGCTTTTTAAACAAATAACCTTAACAAAACAACAACAACAAAAGAAAGCAACAGATTTATCCTGATATGCCATAGCTGTGGTGAGCAAAAATGGTCAGGCTTCCCATGAACACACCTGAAATCTGCTGGTTTGCTCCATGTTGACAATGGAATGATATGAGAAGTGTAATGAAAAGGAAAAGAGTGAGATGATAATGCAGATGTATGTGACTTTTTTCACCGAGCTGGGCCCCAACTTTAATAGAGATGTTGTCACCATTGTCTGAAAGGCTAATCTAACACTCTAGTTCAAGTAAGAACTGCACAGTCTAAGTGGCTAATTGTTATTCTTAGTTGGCACTCCAGTATACTGACTCCATGATGAAATACAACATTGCAAGATTGTAAAACATCTCAAAAAGAAAACTACAATCAGCAGTTCTGAGTCATATCAACAAAAGCAAGAAAACATAGAGACAAAGAACTCTCCATAGTCTGATTTTTCCATGTTATGTCTGGGTATTGCAAGATTTTCTAATACAACAAAATGTTCACTGAAGAGCTGTGATGTATCTTTGCCTCTGGGGGGTGAGCTAAGGGAAACTCATGTATTAAGTTTCAAGTTCTAACAGTGCCAGAACTTAAGTACAGATGAACCTGTCACTACACTGTGAAGGAGCAGTACAGGTTTCAGCCAAATATACTTGGCTTTCTTTGGCTGAGTTTCAATAAATTCTGCAAGTAGTAAATTTGCTACATGGGATTTCCCAGCTCTAAGTCTACAGAGAGATTTGACTCAAAAAGACTGATCGGCCCAACTTCAGCCAATCGCTTTGGCTATGAGCCCATACCTATATCTTTCAGTCTTCTGGTAATTTTTGATACAGATAACCTCAGGTGGCATTACCTGCTTTTTGGGAATTTTTTTATGATATCTCAGGGATACTCATCTTTCATTAGCTTTTGACAAAGGTCCACCAAAATAGTTCTGCTGTCCTGCATGTAATTAGCTGCCATAATTACTCATACATACTTCTGGCAGCTGTATTAATTTCACACTGTCACTATCCTCCAAAATAATTGACAAATTTTAATATAGCATCAGGAAATGTTCTTGATTGGCTCAAAGAAAGACAAGACTTTGTCTGCATATGTGAGACTTTTTCACCTGGAAATATTTGGAAATATATTAAGCACTGGGGAAAGGGAAACAGAGAAGAAACTCTTCACAGTTTTAACAGGATTTATTCTGAACTTTCTCTTCTGTTTTCATCTGCCTGATTGGAGCATGGAATGCTCAGGATCCAGCAGTGCTTTCAAAAATTAGAAAGAGCAATTAAATTAATGAGTTTGTCAGAGCAATAATAATTATATTATTTCTATATAGCATGGCAGTATCTGAAAGCCTCAACTAAGAATATGGATCCATTTTGTTAAGCCTTGGAGAAAAACATAATGATGTTCTCCGCTCTCCACCCCAAAATTTAAATGGGTAGAGCAAACAATATTTCAGAAAGGAAGCTCTTACTGTTATTTTATATAAAAAAGAATAAGCCATAGACAGACGAGTTACCCAAAGTCACAGGAAACCTGTGGCAAAGTGACAGAATATGCCTCCCCCAAGCAATGTGCCTTAAATGCAAAGCTATCCTTCTTTTCCAGGCAGCAAGAATTCCAAGTCATGCTACTCCTGATAAAATATGCAGACTTTCTGAAAAGGAGTGATTTTCAATTTACTGATAAATTAGTAAACATGATTCCTGTGGAAAATTGGAAGGATATTTTTGGAAATAACTAACATTAAAAATAACAAATTTTTCACTGCAGACATAATCTATACAGTATTTGAATATGAATTGATAGTCCAAAACTGTACAGTTAATGAAAGTAAAATATGTTTCAATAATATTTAGTACATCTGTAATTCATAGAGCCGTAAATGCAGATTTATAGCCAGTATATCATATACTGGTGAAATGTCTGCATAAAAAACCGTGAACATTTGTGCTGTAACAACTCTGTCAAAAGAACATCATGGTGATCATTTGGCAACACGTACATGTTGTCTGATGAACTTCGCTATAATTAATTATTACTGCTAATGAACATTTGATTAAATTAATTTTCTAAAATATACAAATGATTAAGTGAGAATATGAGAAAATTTACTGCACATTTTGATAACAGTAAATTCTATGTGACATTTCCACATGTTTAATATAATGAAATAGTAAAATCATATCCCTTTATAAAAGAATTTCTGAAGAACCTTTTGGAAAGCTCTGTTCTAATATACGTATACCCAGGAGTCATTTGAATGAGCTTAAGATAACCACAGTGCCGACCCTGTGATACATCCCTGTCACTATAAAATGCTGCAGAAGAATATTAGCAGAAAAGAAATAACACCGGAGTGGTGCATAGTAACAGGAGATGTTGCCTTCAGTTCAAATTCAGGGCTTAGTATAAGAGAGCTTCATACCTCTCAAAACACTTGTTTAAGTCAACCCTGACTTGTTTAAGTCCACCATGTCCATTGTACATTGCACTACAGGTTTACCAGCAATGAATGGGAGAAGAATGCATTTTTATTGAAATCAGAACACATAGAAATAAACAACTTGAAACAACTCTGTGACTTATCTCTTATTATTATGACCAATTGATCAATGACAATGATCAATTACATTATGATCATTAAAATATTGAACTGGTCCTGGGCATCAATTTGCTTTTGTTTCAGAATATTGATCCTAAATTTGTACTAAGTAGATTTTTTGGGTTATAGTTCCACAGAGGAAATTAATTTCCTTATATTGCATTTTACAACTCAAAATACACAAATGCTTACCTGCTCTCTGAGACTGAGAAAGAAAACCCAATTCCCCTGCATGATAGTCATTGCAGCACAGTTTCTGCCAATGATGATGGTGACTCTTGGAATGTGGTAGCAAAACACAAACCCTAGAAGCTGTCATCTCTCTCCTCAACACGTGGGTTTATGTCAACAAGGATTCTGTATAGTTCTCCCTGCTGGGCCAGGCATAAGGCACATTCAGAAGCCCTCCTTCACATTTTCATAGTCATCTGATACTGAAAGTCTTTGTTAATAGGCCAAATGAGTCAGAAGGTTTGGGGTGGAAGGCAGAAAAAAATTGGCAAAAAGACAGTTTGATCACACAAATCACTGTTCTTCAGGAAATCAGGATAAAGTGACTTTTTTTTCTGTTGTATCTGAACTGCACGTCAGATTTAATATATGAATATTGCTCCCTTTGTAGGACTCATTGAAGCTTAGCTTGCATGGCTGCTCAAGAAAATAAGCAGACATAATCCTGTATTTCGCTTTCAGCAATGCCAATAGCATCCTGTTATCTTGTTTGATGCTGGCAGCAATGTGAAATAAACTAATTTTCAGAAGTAAATCAATACTCATGTTGACAATAATTGTAAATTATTAATAACCATAATACAAAAAAAAAAAAAAAATACAAATGCAACCCTGAAGAGAATGCAGAGAAACAGTGATAACAACATGACATACAGGACAACATTTTCAATAGTAAATCACGTTTGACTTAATTTTGATCTTGTAATTCTGTAAGAATGTTAAACTTTCTGCACAAACATTCAAATTTATTAAAATGTAGATTTTTTATAGCAAACTTTTAATTTAGTCTTCTGATGCATCTAAACCCCACCAAAAATATTATCAGTGTGTGTTTAATCATCAGCAATTTTACCACTTCACTAGGAATGTGACCTCCTTAATTTATCACATAGGACCCACACTTCGTAATTCCATAAGAGCTCCTTGCTACAGTTACCAAATCTTTTACAAATATCAGCAATTTAGCTTGCCCCATTTTCATGCACCTAGTTCTTTACAATCTTTATATTAGACATTACAGATAAGAGACATTAATTGTTAAACTGTGTGTTTTAAATTGAACAAAAAGATTGGTTATATAGAAGCAGAAAACAAATATTCTATCATGCTTTAGCTGCTAGTCTGTTCCAAAAGTTTGATTCAGAAGTATGTAAAAAAAGCCTTTGAATCTGAACTTACATACATATGTAAGCATGGATGTTTATCACAGATCCACCTTTAGTTTCTAGCTGACCCTCTGTGGGTGTGTGCTGACTTTCTCTTGTCTAAATGCAAAGCTCTTACTCATACAGATAAAGCATTCCCTTTCCACACATAAACGTACCCATGATTTTGTAATAGCATCTGAGTAAGACCCACAGGATTTCACTGATGTTTTGGAGAATCCTTCTACTCTGAAAAATGGTGTCTTTTTGTGTGTGTGTGTGTGCACATCACAAATATTACAGCCTTCTCATTTCTTACATCTTTAAAAATTTATATAAACTCCATTATTGTGAGGAAAAGAACCCAGAAATTACTCAAATACTTTAATTTTCCATCCAACATTTCCCTACTCATTTAGCTAAAGGATGCAATAGCTATTGACATACTAACTGTGGATCAAGAGCATTCTTGTAGTTATATCTCTAATTCAGTCCTCTTAAACCTAGCAGGAGATTTGGATTAATCATACCGGCATCAATGATATAAACAGACAATTCATCTTGAACCATTCAATAATCTTCAGCAAATGATTAATACACTTTTAATCACGGAATACCTGGTATGCTTGTAGTCAATAGTTCTCATGAGCTTAAAAAGATACATTACTGCAAGCTACAGATCAGTTTCTGTTTTGTTAGATCCAACTGAATACGTCTTGGGTTTATTTGAGAAAGGAAATTTAATGACTGAATTGTTTAAATCCAGAGATAAATGATTCTATAGTATTTTGCTGGTCTTCTTCCAGCTGGATCAAATTGAATATAGAAAATATATTGGTATTTCTATTAGTGGAATATTTACTAGGTCTATAGAATCCAAAATAAGTGACCCCTCTGTGAATTCAGAGTGAGTGTGGTATTTTTCTTTCTTTAGGGCATAGCAACATTCTTTCAGGAAAGTTTGGCAGTCATCCATCATCAATGCTCTCCTTGGAGGTTATCATGCATCATGGAGAAAGGGCCTGCCCTCTCCCTGCCAGTAATATTTGCCTCCAAGGAGAAAATGCCCCCTCCCCACAGCTATAGCTTTCTTCCTCTGACAAATCCATAGTCCAGCAGGAAGTGGCAAGGTGCCTATTGCTGCCCTTTTTGAATATCAGACCTCTGGGCATTTCAGCATGCTATTATACCATGAGAAATGTAGGATGAGGCAGGAGACAATGTAAGTGAAATGTCAAAGGTTTGAGTTCAATTTGGCTTGAAGGATGTCCAAAGGCTCAGATCACTTCTTATTTTAACCAAACTATTCGTAATATACATTGTCACTTTGTTGGCAATGCAGCATGTTACATTTGACTGGGAAAAGGAGAAATAGTACCTATCCTAGGTGCAGAAAAACACCTTCTGTATTAGAAAGTGAGGTTGAGATCTTTTTTTACTACTTTATTCTTTTCTCTCTATTTGGTCCTGATTAGACCACAACTATGAAAATACATATTGTCTATTGGTCTTTACTTTTTAGTGACAGCTTGCTTTCTTAGGAAAGCTTAAACAGAGAAGCACATACATATTCTGATTTCTGCTGAAGACTTCATTTTTGCTTTTCATGATTCTTCTCTTCTTTAATGTCAACTAAGTGTCACTTTACATCCCTGGCACAGTGGGTTCTCAGGGCTACCACAATACTGAAATAAATGTGCATATTGTGCTCTGTATTCCAGAAAATACAGTGTGGTTGTGATAGAATGGGGGGGGGGGGAGCGGATGTGTGTGTGTGTGTGTTTTTTTGTTTGAATAGGTGATGTGAAACAAAATATCTTTCAAATAAGACATAGACTGCTAGATAAAATTTATTAAATTATACTACCATTTAGTGAAACTGTTCATTTGATCCAAAATTCTATTTGTCTTTCCAGAACTCAAAAAAAAGACAGGTAATAAATTCCCTTTCTATTAATCATGCTCATTATTATGCACTTTTATCCCTAATATCTAACTGACATCCTGTAATTGGGATGGTTTCATTTGCAGACTTAGAAGAAATATTTCCATTTGGAACAGCTAATAAATTGCCAAGAAAGATATCCAGGTCCCTTAATTGCATCCATATTTTCTCTCAAATCTGCCCCATCTTGAAAATGTTTTTTGAAGTATCATCAGTGTGCAATGGCACTTCTTTTGAAATTGGAATATGCCAAATTTTTGTCCCATTGATTGGCAGCAGTATTTTATTGACTGGACAATAAAGGTGAGATGAAAAATGCATTTATTTCTCTGCCATAACATCAAATAATGCAGAAATGCTCAAATGACAGCATATTAGACACTATTCTGATATTCATTACACATAATAATGAAACTAAGTTTTTTTATTATACTGCTTATAGTTATTCTCACAAAAGAAGTAGTCTATCCTCTTCAAATATCTTCTTCAAATAATTTCCTCCACCTCAGGTTTTATAGTAATATGATTGATTCCATCTCCTTGAAACTTAATCCTTAATCCGATATTTTATTTGATATCTAACACCATGAATAAAATTTACACTGAATGTCGCAGGTATTGAGACTTTCAGCTTGAGGTTAACATTTCTCAAAATATTTAATTGACAAAGTCACTCATAAGTTATCCTCCAGCAGGGACACAAATGGAGAAAACAGTGCACATGCAGCAAACAGGACTCTCAGCTTCTCCTGCTGCCTGATGGGCTCAGGTAAAACTCAGTCTGGCACCAGGGAAACTCCAGCTTCTCTTCAGCTGATGACAGAGAGCTGGGAAGAGAACAAATGTGACTCCCTGGAGATATTGCTCTTAGGGGTGCAAACCTGAGCCAATTTTTAGTGACATCAATATCAGTTGCCATTAATTCTGTCAAGTTTAGAATTACAGTTTCTTTTAGGGTTGCTGCTGTGCAATAAAAGGAAGTCAGGTAAAGCCAAGATAATTTCCTGTTGTGAGTTAGTGCAGGCTTTGCCAGACAAGGCAAGGCTGCTGCAGTACAAAGTCTAACTGCAGATAATAGTTATTCCTATGAACTTCGCTCTGATTTTCTCTGTCTCTCACTGATATACACATGATTAAGAAGAAACTTTCTCATGCCTGCCATCTTCCATGATTAGCTTTCTGAAAACTATTTCTTTTAAATGAAAAATGTAAATCAATGTTTCTAAGAGTTTGTGTTCAACATAGGTCTTTTCCTCATGTGCTATAGCATACTCTCCCTTTCAGCATTTGCCCTGCCTTGTGGGACCAGCACTGCTTTATATTCTCGAGATACACATAAAGACTTCAGACTTTTCCAAATCCCTGCCTGATTTATCAGTCTCCCATAGCCCAGCACTGCTGAATACCAATATTCATGACAAACTCTAGATCATATTCATGTTCTACTTTGCTAAACTCTTTTGCAGTCTTAGTTCTTAATATTATTAGCTTGGATGACTCCACTCTGAACTAAGCACTTTGAACATCCTCGTTAGCTTTCCTCTCTTCCAAAATGAAATTGTTGTCTAAAAATAATATATTTTTTTTTGTTTCTGCAAAATTTATTTTGATCAGTCCTTAAAAGTAGATTATTCACTTTCTCCCTTCTTGTGTTGTGTTATTATTGTTTTTTAACATCTTGAAGACTATCATGGAGCACAGAATAAATAGGCTTTATGATTACAGACTGTCATTCAGCACTCCATGAAAATGGTAAGTAATCCCTCAAAAATTATTACTTAGCTCTGTTTTTTCCATTCTGTACGTACTTTTAGTAGTCACAGGCTTATACTATTGGTAAACCAGAAATACATCTAGTCATGTTTCTCCAAGAAAATTAAATTAGAAAGGGTTAGGTATTTCAGCTTTGTGTAAATATGTAAATTTTACTTTACCAGTTTTCTAAATGTTTCCAAAATTCTTCTAAATGTTCACAGTACCCTGTTTACTTTCTTAACTTCACATTTTACACATTCAGTGCTAAGAGTTTCAAATTCACTTTCAGAAATATAATGCATAAAATAAACTCACATTTTATTGTATCCTTCCTGTTGACAACCCATTTCTTCTGAGCTCTCATTTATTTGCTTATGCTTTCACTATCATAAGTACCTATTAGATCCCCAATTCATTGAAACAGAAGTAAAGCCACACTTGAGTTGATGCCACCAATGTGTTGTCCTTGTCCAAGCACATTTTTTCTCATGTGGTGCATTTTAAAGATATTTTACTACACTTTGAGATTTTCATGTGTGAATGTACTAAAATGCAGAGGTGAGCTCTGCCTGGGTAATTTGGTAGTCTTCATTTTATATACAGTGCACTCCAGTAATAACCCCTTCATCTCATCACCTACACTTTTTCTAAAATTAATTAAAGGCCATTTCTGATAAGTAGTCTTGAATTAAACCAAACCAGAGCAATAAAACCTTAGTGGTCTTCATGACTGCTGGACCATCTGCACCATAATCAAACTACTGACATTTCTACTTTTCAAATATTCCTGTTGCTTCCCTTCTTATCTAAGGATATATGTGGAGAAAGAGGGATTCACACCTGAAGTGTCTAGCTTAGAGAACAAACTGGAACAAGCAGACAGTTTGCTGTTCCATCATGAAGATGGAATGCATGGAGAGTATTTGGATTACATGCTGCAGCTTGATGTAGCCAGAGTTGCAGCAAAAAAGGGATAAATGGAAGATGCTAAAAGGGTGCAAAACTGCCTGAGGCCTCTCAGCTCCCACAGACACTGCTGCTACTGCCAAGTATGCTTTCCAGTCCTGAAGACCCAGAAGTAGCTTGAAAAGAGGAGCCCAGGTTTCGGAGGTGTGGGGAAAGGAAAACTCTGAGAAGTAACCTGAACTCCAGACTTTGCAGTGCCATCTGTAGCTTCAGTCTCCCTGTCTGAGTTTTGCCTCATAATGGTTATGAAGTAGCACAAAAATCTTTCTAGAACTCGGTAAAAAGTTCAGTCTTCCTAGGTTTTGTGTGCAGTGGGCTGTTTACAGAAGTGTTTGTCTTATCTAAGGCAAAAATCTCAGTATTTCATTCTTGGAATAAAAATTTTTTAATGGTTCTTTTTTTTCTTCCACACTTCAGTTGCCATTTTCCACCTATTGGTGAGTTCACATGTTTATGTTGGCTGCAGCAATATTATTCTGAGGAAGGAAAACATAGAAAATATTTGTATATGAAATGCCTGTAGCACTAAAGAAGGCCCCTTCTATAACCACCTGAAAAGCCTGTATCTATATACATCCATCTTTGGGTATATTCATGAAAGACTGATTTTACAATAATATTTGGAATAACTATACTCTGCCAAACACGAAGTTGGTATAAGCAGGTGTATTTCCGTCAACGTTATTTGCATGCCGTTAGCCACTTGTGGGCTTATGATACTTAATTTCAAGATTAAGTAATACTGTCACCACAATGGAAGACTGTTTTATCCATTCTGAAAAATGAAGATTTGTCCTGTGGAACCTCTCCCTTTATCTTCTCTCTCTGGATCCAGGAATTTAGATGTACCTGAGGTACTGCATAGTACAGGCTATACTGGGAAAGACATTTTCACTCCTAATTAAAACATTTATTCTGTGGGTAAGTATAAGTCATTAGGAGCATACTGCTTTTACAAAGTGAGAGTGGAGTGGAAGCAACTGACAAGTTTTAGCATCAAAGGTATCAGAGGTTATTTTCTAGTTGAGAAGTCAAGATATTTCTTAGGAAATTATCTTTGCCAGTTAGGACTGTTGTCAGTAATTGCCTAATCCCAACAAAATGGACAGGTTAAAAGAATGTACATAACTAATTTATGAGGAAGAGTACACAAATGACTGGAAACCTGTGAAGCTCCCTTGGAGTCCAGTTTTCCAGGATTGCCTTTCCTAGATTATTACTAATCACAAATGGGCTTTAACAGGAGTCATATTATCACTTACTTTCTCTTCATGCCCCATCTTCATGCCCCTATATACTTTAAAGTGACCACAGTGAGGAGAAAGCTACATCCAAAAGAAAAATTCTGGGAAAACGTTGCTTTTTGTTACATAACTACCTGAAGTGAACAGGCTGCTATGAAATATCTTCATGTCTACTGGTCACAAAAGACAATCTATCTGCAAGTCTGTCTGTTTAACTATTTTTTTAAAGTAATGTTGATGACTTGCTAGGAGCAGTCTAATTCTTTTTGAATACAAGAAAATGGCAAGTAATCACACAAACTGTGATTAAGAAATTGCTGGTGATCACTGGAATACAAGAAGTAATGGATTAAAGTGTTTCCAACAATTTTTAAAGGTGTGATTTTTCCCTGTTTCATTCCAGCACTTTAATTACATTAATACACCATGCTACCAAGAGGGCTAGTCCCACTTCTTCAAAAGGATTGTGTCCTGTTGTGTCTTGTGTGGTGATTCACATGAAATGCATGGTCCTGTGAGCCTACATGTAGTGATTCACACGTTATAATTGCCCACTTAAGAGTTAAGGTGATTTTCAGATGTTCCTTCAGATGTACCTCAGCAAATCATCCTAGCTGTAGCATGCACCTTAAAACTACTTACTGTAGTTTTTCTTGATTCCACAAATAACTTCCTTTACATGATCCAGTTTAAAGCTAGCCATGTAGAAAAGCAAATGGCGAATGAAAGATTATTTTACATCTAATGCCTCCATAAATGTGTTTATCTCTGATATAAAGAGCTGGGTTCTAATTTACTAGAAAGCAGAGGCTTGATCTTGGTGCTATGCTGGGCAGTGTGCCAACCCACAATTTACTGCCGGCCTATGTTAATGATTTGTGAGGTAACAAAGTACAACAGTTCAAAATTTCATGAGAGCTATAAGGACCTTGCAGGGACAAAAGATTTCTGTAATACTTAATCATCATTCTTTCATGGTTACATCCAAAATCAATATTGTTTTTTTCATTATTAAGAGAAGAAAAAACTGAAATAACAAAATAATACCAAGTCTTAAGCTATAGTGCCATGTTTTTGTTGGCAGTATGTCCTACTGAAAATAATTTTTAAAATTCAGGCAATTTGTAAAGTGCATTATAACATGCAACATGATACTGTATATGTATATATATCTACTATACATTATGTCTACACAGATATAATTTCACTCTGATGAGATAAACAGACCTTTCCTCAAGAATTCTGTATATGCTGCACATAATGCAACTTCTGCTGTACAAGTGGTGCTTGTTACAGAGAGGTTTAATAAGAAGTGTTGCTTTAAGGAGAGCAATTTATACTAAACTGCTCAGGACCAAAGTTCAGAATCTGATGGGCAAAGACATATATTAGAATGTATTTTCAGCCAGTCAGTAGCATTTCGTTTGCTGTTAAGAGTAATAGTTTGACCCAGTTTTTCATCCAACTTTCATACAAACAGGCACAAATTCACCATGCAAAATCTTACATATTTATCCTGGGGTGGTGGGGTGGGGAAATAAAAAAAAGAAAAGTAAGGATAAATGCATGTGATAAACTGTAATAAATTAGAGCTTTTTTCCCCCTGCTATATCAACAAGCCAGGAGCTATTTATTCAGCTGTTTGAACCTGGCAGAAATTGTCTTATAAAATAGTTCAGAAGAAAACCTGCTAATACTATTTTTGGGTGTAATCCTATAAATATAATTTTACTTACTATTTACTTCTTTTTAGCTTTCAGTCCACATAACACATACTGACTGGAGAGGTTGAGAAATGCAGGCTGGTTTCATGTTAGGAACACAAATCAGGGTAGTGTCAATCATATACTCTTTAAGACTCCTATCGCAGATGAGTATGCTTGGCTCTCCTCCTCAGACTGTTGGAAATGGGTAAAACACAACAACAGACCTGTGCAAGGTCTCTCTGAAATGCCTCTGTTTCCTCAGTTGCAGAGCAAGAGCAATTCACCTCTCCCAGTGATTGCATACCATTCCTCATTTACCCATGCAGGTAGTCTCCCAGACAATGGCACAAAAATGAATGCTACTGCACAATACCTATTTTAACCAAGAGGTTAAAACTGTACTAAGTTGTGATTAACTGTGTAAAATGTAACACATTATAAATGTATTATTACAGATTTTACTACCAAAAGTAAATTAAATTGGAGCACATTAACTTAAAATGCATTAAGCAAAGATTGAAAAAAAAAACCAATAAAAATGGTTACTAGTCATGTTCTTCAAAAAAAAAAAAAATTTGTCTAAAGCAGCAGAAAGTTAATTTATTTTCTTGGGAAAAGAAATTGTCCCATTTGTGTGGCAGTTTGGTTACAAGATAGGCTTAAAATGAACATGAATTCAGAATGTAACAGATCTTATTAGTTTAGTATAAATGAAGAATTACAGTGTTGTGAATCCAGAATATGTGATATTGGAATGAGGTGCTGGCACTGTGAAACTGCATTTTTCAATGATGCAAAATACCAACTTATTTTCCTTATAAGGAAAATATTTTCCTTATAAATACCAACTTATTATCCCTGCTAAAGGCTAACTTCTGGATTCTGAGTCACATGAGCTTGGTATATGTTTTCTATGAATCTATGCATAAGTATTTTGTTTCTTTTTGGGATGGGGGATGATAAGGAAGAGAGGAAAAGGGCTGTGAAATGCAGTGAAAAAAGACTGAGTTATATATATATTGTTATTTATAAACATATAAAATGTCAAGATAAATTTTACCCAGTGTCTTGCTGACAAGCAAGAGAGATTAGACTCCACAACTGAATTACAAGCATGAGTTTAATGAATCACAGTTACAAATTCTTGTTTAGAATTTAATCATTATATTTTAACAAGTTAATAAAAAATTGAGTTTAAAAGAAGTTTTCTTTACAGGTTACTTTGGATCACTGTGTATGAATTATGATGTAAGAATGACAAATATCTGTAGGGGTCTTTAGGGGAATGTGATGTCTTCCTAAGACTAGCCTACTAAAAGGAATCTTTTTTATATATGTTATATGAACTGCCAGACTAAGATTTATATATGTTGTATATATTTATACCTAGTATAAATTTCCAGATGAGGTTCTGTTATTTTCTTCTTGTTTCTTAATACAAATAGGAAAAAGTAATCTAGGAAAAACTATCAATAAAGATCACAGATCCTTATGGTACTCTGAACTTCTCAGGCTAGGTCTGGTCATTCCCTAATCAGCATGATTGGTTGCTTTTGTACTTTTCAAGGCACTGAGATTCCCAGCTCTACTGATATTATGTGGAAAACCTAACACTTAACAAATGGTCTACATTTCTTTTGGCCAAAGCATGGATAAGCCCTACAAACCTTGGTGCAGGGTTGATGAATATCATTGCCTAGATCTAGATTCCTGTTGTCCTGAAATTGTAGCCTATTTCAATAGGGTTTTTTCACAGTGACATTAGCTGGAAAAAAAAATAAAAATTAATTACTATTCACAGATTCAATATACAAATTTTAGATACCACTTCTAATATACTCTAGGAAGATTCAGGACAATTTTTGAGTTCAAAATATTCCTAGAATTTTTATCTTCTTTTAAATGCAACACCCCACCCTTCTGTATTGCATTAACTGCTTAATACTTGTACATTGGTATATCCATAAGTGTGCTCAAAATAACCAGTACTGATGGGGGCCAAAGTAAAAGTCTGGAGCAAGTGCCTTCAGATACTGACAAAATTGAGGTATCTTTCCTGCGAAAGAGATGGAACTGTCTCCCCACAGTGGATGACTGAGGTGGTTCAGTAGCCTAAGAAAAATAGACATTCCCTTCTTCAAGGAAGAGAGAACATTATCCTGACCCTACTAGAAAAATGCTCCTAAGGAGAAAATCATCAGAAACTTTGAAAAATGTGGGAGCCCCTCAAAAGGTCAAAAAACAAACCATTGCAATGAATCTTTAGTTGATCCAGACCTAGGATTCTTTTGTAATTCACACATTATTCAGAAACAAGCTGTATATGACAAGAAATCAAAAAAGAAAAAAACCCACTTTGTGCTTTTTACAAATATGCTCCAAGTAAAGAAACATACAAACAGATTGCAAAACACATTTAAGTTCAGAAGATGCAGACTTCCAGAGAGACATGCAGATAGAGACTTGTAAAATAAAAATACTTTTCTTGGGTAATTATCTTAATTGGCTCTTTTTTTATGATCAACTTGTGCTTCTTTTTGCCTTTTTTTTTTTTTTTTTTTTTCTATTTAGCCTTCTAACATACATTTGGAAAATGACTTTTTAGAACACAGTGGGTTTATATTTAATACAGGTTTCTGGATTTTCATTTCCAGGACAGTGTAGAGGTTATGTTTGTCTTGTTTCCCAATTGCCTGAAATAATTTATTATGCCATAGATGCCTGGTGAAGTAAAATGTTTGGCAGTCACCACTGGAAGATGCAAGATACATATGAGAGTTTTACTTTTCCTGAAGTTTAAAAAGCTCAATTTCATTTGATGAATAAAAGTTATTAAGAAGATGGTACCTTTTCACTGAGGCACCAAACCACGAACTTTTATCGAAAACCATACTTGTCAAAAGAGTATAATTCGTATCCTCATCAATTTGAGCATTCTTTCCTACTCAACGTATGTTTAAAAGGACGTAGAAACGATGGGAAAATGCTTTGGCTTCTTTCCTTCTATTTTATTTTGAGTTTCTCACCATAGTCCACCAAAACATTAACTTTCCAGCAGAACCAGTTTATAATTCTAATCAAATTGGGCATTCTCCAACATTGCAGCTGGCTATGTGGTGCACTTGCTACCACAAACTGACTTCAGTGTGATCAAGGGTTTAGTAAGTTTTTTTATTGAGAAGACATTTTCACATTCATTTAAAATGAAATCCTTTAGGGATTCTAAAGGTAGACACTATATAAATACTTGCATGACTTTCTTTAAAATATATTTGAACCTAGATTAAAGGAGAGGTCATTTTTATTTTTCACTAATTGTTGCAGTTCTTGTTGGTTTTAATTCAGACAATCCCAAACAGTGGCTTATAAATCACAAAGGTCATCAGAAACTCCTACATAATTTTCTAGTAGCATCTTCAGATACTGATTTAACTTCTCTCAGTCATTGCAACATCTGTAAGTCTTCACTAGATCTTAAATAGATTTAAATTAGTTTCACAGAACTCAGTTTAGGTAAGGAGAAATTTTCCACAGTCCCGTATTAATAACCACAGCAACTGATGACAAGAGTATCAGTGTTCTCATGAAATTTCTATAAAAAAGAAACACGTTTTACAGACCCATTTTTAGAAAGCTATAATAAAAAATAGACAATTTAAATGAAATGTTAAATCATTTTAATCTTTCATCAGACTACTATAAACAATACGGTTTCCTCAAATATAGTTATTGTCATGATACCTATTGAAGACCATTATTCATGAAGTACCAATGGTATTTTTCTTGCTGCATGTATTCTTTAAAGTTCTCTGGGGATACTGGTTTTATTCCAAGTATGACCACAGATTTTATTTTAATAAGAGGAAATTAGATTTGTCTATATGTCTTCCTTATCATGTAAATTTTGCTTCCACTGGCATCCATTTAACCATTTAATGCTTTCAAAGCATAAAGTATGTCTTATTTTATTCTGTTGACAGAATTCTATGCTTTAGACAAGAAAAGTGTAATGTAAATCAAAGCTCCCATTTACATTTATTATCAATTTTATTTTCCATACCAAGAACAGGTTATTTGCTTATCTTTATGAGACCCCTGATCTAATCAAATATGTATATGCATATAAAGAAGATGGAAAGTCAGCACAGGTGTATACCTTCAAGTTGAAAAGCAAAAGTTCTTTGTGAAATGTCTGGCTGCAGTTGAGATGGCTGTGTCAGGATAGAGAGATAAGAGGATAAAATAATTCAAGTAAGTAAGTAGTTCTAATGATTCAAGATGCAACTTGCAGAGCTGGTTTTCATTCAACAGAATCCTTGGTCTCATTCTGGCTTTGTTAATCATTTACTCTATGGTTATGGAAATATCAGATTCCCTGTATACTAGTCAGGAAATGCATATAATTTTATTCATAACAGTGTTTTTACAAGGCTCACCTAATTACAGCCAGATTCTGATGATGTATTGAATAGCCTCAACCAGTTTATTGAGTACTTCCAGTGACCCCTTGTAGGAAAAGGTGTTATTAGCATTAGGAAAAGTGGCTCAATTGATTCCTCAGTGTTTAGGAGATCATTTGTAATCCCCAGGTGTTAGATAAATGCAAAGTTATATGTCAGTTATGTATAACTCATATGGACTATGGGAAAAAAATTATCATGCAAAGGGGTTTACTATCACGCACCCTGCCTCACATTGACTTCATTAAGTCCCTATGTGGGAGCAAGAGGCTGTAATTTGCAGATCCCTCTGAAGAACTGAGTCTTTACTAGGTAATCTCATCATACATCATGTTTTCACCAATGAGTTTGATGGAACATAAAACAAAATTGTGGTGACAAGCAAATCCATCAATTGCACACCCAGTAGATTCCAATTACGTTAATTAGAGAAGACTTTCTAATGAGTGGAATGTCAAACACTGGATCCATGCCCAATGCTAATCATTCATTCCTTTTGCTGCTGGTTCTAATTCACATTATGCCAAGAAGGTTTCATGCATTCTGACACCAAGCTATGAGCAGAGTGCTTCTGCTTTAGAAATAGAAGTGCAAGCACAAGTTTGACATACTAATTAAATGTGCCCGGGTGTAAAATATATTGCCAAATGTCATTCTGTCCCTATAAATGTAGGCATCAGCCGAAGCACAGAAAGAGTGAAAACCAGTATTTACAATAATTCCATAGCGTAAACAAGACAGTGACAGCAACTACCCTGTTATTCTGAGAAGTTTACTGAAGTGACATCCAAATAATACAGAAAAATCTTGGAGGTAAATCTATTTAAGGTTTACATTAAGAGTACTGACGAAGCAAGGTGTATCACTGAAGACAGGAAGAGATAACTGCATGAACACTAACCTGATATCCAGCTAAATGCTTTGTATATGATCTACAAAAGAGAGTTCCAGAAAGATTCACCACAGAAATACAGACTGCTTACATTCAGGGGAAATATTCACCTGCACATGTAGCTTTAAGACATGAAAACTTAGCTGCCATCTGCTGATAATTAAGCATGTTTGAGCTCATTTTGTATTAACTTCAACAACTGATGAGGATGGATGTGCATTAAGGCACCCAGCTGTGCACTGGAGAGACAGAAGCACAGCTATACATCCATCTTTTCTGATGGTTCAGCTGCAAGGACAGGAGCCTTCCCCAGGGCTGGAAGAAGGTAGATGGCAGTAAAAACCCAATTCACCACGGGTACTCTATCTAGACTCTTACCCTTAAGTTCACTTTCTATATTTGCCGCCTCCTTACTACACAGAAACTAGCTAACTAACCACAGATTCAAGCTCAAATGCAGATTATGCCTTCATATTCGTATTCAGGATACAGGGATGCAGAGGTGATGACTATCTTCAGTATGACGTGAAGGAAAGTTGTTCAGTAATTCCACAGCCTTGAAAGAGCAGTTGGGTATTGATTTGGTTCTCATACAAAGTTTTAGGTAGCCAAACGCTTTAATTCTGATTTACAGACACAATTTTCACTTACACAGTATATATAAGATCTACAGTCTGTCTTGAAGGAAGCTGAAGCTAGATTTTCTGTCGAGTTTACTACAGATTAAAGTCACAGTCTTTAGTTACTGCATAAATACTCTCCTGATTATTTGTGTTCATAGAACTCTGGTTCCTCAGATTCTACCCTCTCATGTGTTGAAGTTGAAAGTATCAAGCAAAATAGAAAGTGAATCAAAGGCTGCTGAGTAAGGTGGTATCCCAAGACACTATGACTGCAGTAGTGTCTAAATATTTATCAGACACAAGACCTAACAAGATAAATTCCTGGTATCACCTTTGTAATATTCTTTAATAAAACAAAACAAATACAAAGACCAAAACCTACCAACCAACCAACCAACCAACCAAACAAGTTTTCTAAAAGGTGTGTGAGATTCCTGGAGGTGCTTCAAGCTGTTATAGCTTTTCAAACTTATGCTTATTATGTAAATCATTATACAATGAATGAGAATAACTCCATTCTGTCTAAATTTATGTTTAGAAGAACTGATTTGTATAAAATAAAAATCTTCCTGAAAAAAACCCCATGGTTTTTTCAGGTTTGTGTACTTTTTATCTGTTTATTTAACTTGGACAATTTCTCAAACAGGCAAAAAAAATGCCCTTAAACTCTGACTTTATAATCGAAAGGATGGATGCCTAAATGACATCTCTCACTAAAAAAAACATAGAATCATACAATAGTTAGGGTTGGAAAGGACCTTAAGATCATCTAGTTCCAATCCCCCTGCCATGGGCAGGGACACCTCACACTAAACCATGCCACCCAAGGCCTCATTCAACCTGCCCTTGAACACTGCCAAGGATGGAGCATTCACAACCTCCCTGGACAGCCCATTCCAGTGCCTCACCACCCTTACAGTAAACAATTTCTTCCTTATATCCAACCTAAACTTCCCCTGTTTAAGTTTTAACCCATTACCCCTTGTCCTGTCACTGCAGTCCCTGATGAATAGTCCCTCCCCAGCATCGTTGTAGGCCCCCTTCAGATACTGGAAGGCTGCTATGAGGTCTCCACGCAGCCTTCTCTTCTAAAATCACAAGCAAATGATTTGAAGAATATTAGAGGAATAACAAAAGTGATAAACAGACCTTGAAATTTTTTTAAACAAAAATCGGGGAGTAAAGTTAATTTCTTAAGAGTTGTTTTTCATTTTCCTGTTTTTCAGCTACAATAATTCAAATATTTTGTTTTCTCTTAGCTTTTCAGATTTTCCTTTTAAGCATACTTTTTAAACTGGAAGTAAAAGAATCTTTCATGTCTAATAAGAATGGAGAGAGTTAAAAAAATCTTTGATCTATACTAAGAACAGTGAAATAATACAAACTAATTGGCTAGTTTTACATTTGAAATATAAAGACAGAAAAATAGGAAGGGAAAAACTTACTGAGATTTTAAACTCTGTTCAGACGTATTTCCAGATTTTCAGGTATCTATTTGGGCCCTTTTGTAGTTCATTTACTGCTACCTTGAAGTTTCTTATCTGTAACATAGAGCTCTGATCTGTAACTCACAGGTCTGAAGTAAGTGATGCTAATTTGTTATTGCAAAGCCATACGTAAATCAGGTGAACAGGCACTCAACTCATCTGAACTCACAAAAGCCAATTTTAAACAATATGCATGGAGCCCTTCTGCTGAAGGTCAAATTCTGATTGGTGCAAGAAAGTGTGTAAAGTTCATAAAGTGCAGTGGTACCATTGAAAGAGAAGATCAGCAATATTCCCACATATGCATCAGCAGCTTTGCATTGTGTTTCAGGTATTAGAAGACTACACACTCCTCTTTCTTTCATGGCACATACTAAGAAGCTCAGAGTCCACACAGATACAGTGTCTCAGCACAGGATAAAAAAGACATGGAAAGAAGCAGAAAGTTTCTTGGTTTTCCTCTCACACATAATATGATTTATCCTCAAGACATGCCATGGTTCCTCCTCACACATGATTTTCTGAACTTTAATTCTGCCGGGACTGATAAATGTTTGACAAAGTCATTCCAGAAGGACAAACACCCTCGGAATTTATTTATTTATTTTATGTATAGGACCATAAGTTATGTTTTTCTTTCTTTTCTTTTAAAGTTACTAGTTCTTTCTCCAAGTGCTATTTTGTTGCAAATCTCTTCCTTTTATGTCTTCTTTTCTTTCTGTTGCATATCTATGATATGTCCTCACTTGAACAGATCTGCCTTTTTTTAGAACTTTTCACAAGTTTCTGCAAAAAGGAAAATGAAACATACTATATAATACTTCAAGGGATCAAATTTCCTAAAAAGTGATGTGCAACTTTGCTGATTTGCAGTGACTTTTTCTCTCAACAGAAACTGGTATTGAGAATTTGATCACAACAATAATCAGTTCAAATTAAACATGTTTTCCATTCTTTTTTTTACACAAACAAATACTTCTTTTTAGAACCCATTGACAAATGAGTTTAAAAATCAAAATGAAGATATTTATAAAAATGGCCAGCAGACCTTGTACTAGTACAAACTAGTGTATTTTTATAGGATCAGTGGAAAGATGTTAAAAATTTATCACATGGGGAGCTTACCAGCCATTTTAAAACAATTAAAAAAATCATCATTATCATTAATCAATCATCATCAACAATTTAGAGAAAAATTTAGTTTAGTACAATAAAGTCAATTCAAAAGCTATTAATATCTCTTACTGTTATTTATTAATCCTCAGATGAGATTCCAACCCCCCTGCCATGGGCAGGGACACCTCACACTAGACCATGCCACCCAAGGCCTCATCCAACCTGCCCTTGAACACTGCCAAGGATGGAGCATTCGCAACCTCCCTGGGCAACCCATTCCAGTGCCTCACCACCCTCTCAGTAAAGAATTTCTTCCTCATATCCAATCTAAATTTCCCCTGTTTAAGTTTTAACCCATTACCCCTTGTCCTGTCACTACAGTCCCTGATGAATAGTCCCTCCCCAGCGCCCTTGTAGGCCCCCTTCAGATACTGGAAGGCTGCTATGAGGTCTCCATGCAGCCTTCTATTCTCCAGGCTGAACACCCCCAACTTTCTCAGCCTATCTTCATGCGGGAGGTGCTCCAGTCCCCTGATCATCCTCGTGGGCCTCCTCTGGACTTGTTCCAACAGTTCCATGTCCTTTTTATGTTGAGGACACCAGGACTGCACACAATACTCCAAGTGAGGTCTCATGAGAGCAGAGTAGAGGGGCAGGATCACCTCCTTCAACTGACTGGTCACGCTTCTCTTGATGCAGCCCAGGATACGGCTGGCTTTCTGGGCTGCAAGCGCACACTGCCGGCTCATGTTCATTTTCTCATCAACCAACACCCCAAGTCCTTCTCCGCAGGGCTGCTCTGAATCTCTTCTCTGCCCAACCTGTAGGTGTCCCTGGGATTGTTCCGACCCAGATGTAGGACCTTGCACTTGGCAAGGTTAAACTTCATAAGGTTGGCATCAGCCCACCTCACAAGTGTATCGAGGTCCCTCTGGATGGCATCCCTTCCCTCCAGCATATCAACTGAACCACACAGCTTGGTGTCATCGGCAAACTTGCTGAGGGCACACTCAATCCCACTGTCCATGTCACCAACAAAGATGTTGAACAAGACTGGTCCCAACACCGATCTCTGAGGGACACTACTAGTTACCGGCCTCAATTTATTATAATTCTTTTTATGTAATTTATTTCATATTATTCATAAGATTACAATAAGTATAGTGAAGTACTATAATTCAAAGTAAATTCCAGTCACTTGTATTTTGCAAAGATCAAAAGATAAAAATGTCACATAAAAATACATTTCAGATATTTTGGCAAATGAAGGATTAAATCAGTGATTGTTTAGGTGCTCCATCTACTGTATTTTATTTATACTTATTGAGTTTGATGCATTATGGATTGCTCTACATTCAGATTTCAAACTTCCACTGCAGCCTGAAAAGTTCAGGTGATATCTTCATTCCATAGAAGCCACCACTTTGGTTAGTATTTCAAGGATTATGTCCACAGTCTTCTCAGATAAATTCAGAAGTTAGTACACTGCTAAAAAGTCGTGCTTCCTCAGAAACTGCTTATAATAGACATATTAAATACGTTGAATGATTTGTAATACATGCAAGGACCAGTAGGTCACATTAAATAAAAGTAGATTTAGTAAAATTGTGTAGCCTACACTGAATCATAAATTATTAAAATTAATGAACCTGATCCCCTCTGCAGATTACTCCATGGCTGACACGGGTATAATTTCATTGATATTAATGATTCACTTCTAGTTTCATAGTGATGTGAAACTGGAATAATAGCATGATGATTCAGGTCTAATACTGTTAAATTAGCTGCACCATTTACATTAACAGATGGCAGGCAAATACGTCTTCCTTTGTTCATTCAACCCAGGTGATTAGGGAGCTCTTTTTTCTGCCCCTTATTATATGGCACATTAATCTATATGTTTCATGTGCACCTGTATAACAGCTCTTGGATCCTGGTCTTCAGAAATGTAATTTTATTATGGTGAGAAGAACTGGAGATTGAAGGCTGGAATGGAGGTTTTCTCAGAAATGGAATGAAAGTTGTAACCTGCGCTATGACACAGTTCTCTCCTCTCAGGGATATTGTCCCACTCTTTTGGATGCCTTTAATCTCAAATATTATTAATGAACTGACCAGCCTTTCACTGGGCCACTGAGCTCTGCGGATAGGCTAAAGGCTCCAGCACTGAACGGCATAAGCCCGTTTGACTGTGCTTGATGGAGGTTCTCCTCTAGGTCAAATGGAATAAATAAAAAATTGATTTTATAAATAAATAAAATCTAGATTTGCCTCCACTTCCTGACTTGAAATTCAGTGAGTGAAAGAGCAATACTGTCAGAGTGCAATGATGTTTAAACTATTACACAAGCTAAATCTAATTAACTCATTGCAATATTCTGATCACAGGGGTTATTTTCTGCTTAAATACAGACAAGGCATATGTCTCATTCTAGAAAATTTAAATAAGAAAGAAATATGAGACTTAAGCCTCTGTTACTTGTCTACACTATAGCTGTTCAACATGCTTAAAAATCTATTCTACAAGCAAAAAGTCCTATGGCTGAATATAGCTTTAAATGTGAATGCCTTTGACACATAGCTTTGCTTTTGACACATTCTAGTTCTTCAAGGTTGTAGCATTTTTACTGAAGATCTTTAAATCAACAAATGAATAGTGTTACCTAAAATTATTTTATTATTCTTCTTGTTATTTCATTAATATATACTAAAGTGTAACAGACAAAAGCCATTACATTGTAAATACTAGAAGAGCTATATGGCTAAAGTTAGTATACTTTTTAATAATATATTGCTTGGGAACATGGCTAGTCCGAAATACATTTTATATAACCATTGAAAAAGATACCATTTTCTGTGAAACCTGGTACATATATGTCACAAATACTTGCAGTTTACACTTGACCATTGGAACTGGATTCAGTACAACATTTGAACAAAATATTTCCTTTATGTACTTCCAGCTGTATAAATGCACTACAGTGAACCAATTCTGAGGTTTACAAAGGAACGTGGCCTGTTCAGTGAACTGTCTGTGTTCTGCAAGTTGGGCACCTTTACTTGGTCTTACCTTTTACCATCTTACCTTTACTTTTGGACACCAAAGTACTTGAAAAGCTGTCAAATAGTAATGACTTTCAGCGAAACCAATTGCAAAGCTTACCTTTGATTAATTTAGGTTTTGTTATGTAATAATGAAGTAGCAGTGAAAAGTGATTATACCATTCAGAGTAAGTGGTTAAAAAACATTCCATAAAATCATAGAATCATACAATCATAGATTGGTTAGGTTTGGAAAGGACCTTAAGATCATCTAGTTCCAACCCCTGCCATGGCCAGAGAGGCCTCACACTATACCATGTTATCCAAGTTTGTGTCCAGCCTGGCCTTAAACACTGCCAGGGATGGAGCATTTACCACTTCTTTGGGCAGCCTGTTACAGTGCCTCACCACCCTCACAGTAAAGAACTTCTTCCTTATATCTATCCGTAATTTCCCTTGTTTAAGTTTTAACCCATTACCCCTTGTCCCAATCCCTACACTACAATGTACTTGTCAATACACTTGTCCCTACATACTCGTGGCCCTCCTCTGGACTTGTTCTAACAGCTCCATGTCCTTCTTATGTTGAGGACATCAGAACTGTACACAATACTCCAGGTGGGGTCTCATGAGAGTAGAGCAGAAGGGCAGGATCAACTCCCTCAACCTGCTGGTCATGCTTCTTTTGATGCAGCCCAGGATACAGCTGGCTTTCTGGCTTTCAGCGCACACTGAATCTGGCTCATGTTCAGTTCCTTGTCAACCAAAACCCCCAAGTCCTTCTCCTCAGGCCTACTCTGAATCTCTTCTCGACCCAACCTGTAGGTGTCCCTGTGATTGCTCCGACCCAGGTGTAGGACCTTGCACTTGGCTTGATTGAACTTTATGAGGCTGGCACTGGTTCCAAGGTCCCTCTGGATGGCATCAACCAAACCATACAGCTTGCTGTCGCTGGCAAACTTGCTGAGAGCACACTCAATCCACTGTCCCTGTTGCTGATAAAGATGTTGAACAGGATTGGTCTCAACAGTGACCCCTGAGGGTCACCACTTTTTACTGATCTCCAGTTGGACATTGAGCCATTGACTGCAGCTATCTATATGCAGCCATCCCACAAATTCTTTATCCAAACAGCAGTCCATCCATCAAACTTATGTCTCTCCAGTCAAGACTGAAGCAAAATAGTCATTGAGAACCTCAGCCTTCTCCAAATCTAGGGTAGCCAGTTCTCTCGTTTCCCTCCAGAGAGGGCCCACATTATGCCTAGTCTGTCTTTTGTTTGCCACACACAGCAAATATAGAAGTCTTTCAGTTACCTTTGACATCCATTTTTACTTTAAAAAATTTCTTAAGTTCTGAAAGTGGTAAATTAAAACTCTTTCTCTCCTGCTCTTAGTTATATTACTCGTAAGCTTTCATTATTGTTTGTTATTTGAATATTCATGTTGATCTTACTAATACAACTATGTTTTTTGTTGGATGTCAGAAAAGCATAGTGCAGTAACACTGTTGTAATACAGGCATTAAATCTATGTGTTGTTGTCCAGACTTCTAAGTAAGTTCTATTGCCAGTTTAGCACGTGGAGTAGTGCGGCACTGCAGCTATTACAGTTTTCTTATCTTCTTTTCACCCATTCTATTCTCAAGTTCATTCCAAGCAAAAAAAAGTAGACTTCTGATTACAGAGAACTTTAGTATCTTTTGTTAGTAGCTTTGTTAGTGTTGGGAAAATTTACTTGTGGTTTGTATTCTTTTTCTTTTCTGGAACTCCTATGCAGTTTTGTCATCTTTGTACGGCATCAGGACTAGTCAAGTAGCAGAGGCAGCAAGTGAAAGGCTCTGGGTTTGAACTGCTGGTGAAAGCAGCAATAAAGCAAATAACTATGATGATGTGATGATAGATAATATAGTATTATACACTGGCACTTGATTGCATGTGGTTGAAAATGAAACAGAATTCTTATGTGGGAAAATCATTAACCAGAAGAGATAGAGTGGTTTATTATGTCCAGACTTGAATAGTCCTTCACCAAGAATGATGCTGCAGATATATTGCTGGCACAGTACCACACAAATTTATTTCTTTGCTAATAATGAGTCTTTGTGTTTTGTTGGGTATTTTGTGGTTTGGGTTTTTTCATTATTATTATTTGATGAATTGTTAGCATTATGCAAAAGGAATAATGACTGTGTTTTAAACTTCCTTTTCCTGATAAATTGTTTTATTTTTGCCATTCATAAGTTGTAGTACCTGAATATATGACATATATATGTTATATTATATATGTTATATATGTTATATAATATATAACAACCTTACTTAATATATAATAAACTATAATTTAAATCACCTAACAAAAAAAAAAAAAAAAAGACAAAACAGAATAAAAAAAAACCAAAACACAAGAAAAATAAAACTTTCTGAAAAGGAAACCACACATTTCCTGCAATTTGAGCTATGATCTTATTCCTCCTTGAGAAAGAATTAAAAAGGACTATTTAACACTCCCTAGAAATCAACACTTGGCCTCTGTCAAAGCAAGGAAGGAAGCAGATTCCAAAGATAAGGCTATACAAGGGGGTTGCCAGGAAATGGTTCCCTCTGCAATACCTTGTCATCACTCTTTCATTAAAAAAATACAGTTATAATATTATTTTAAAATTTTGTTTAATCATGATACGTATTTTGCCTTTTAAAATAACTTTTAAATGTGTCATTTCTTTTGAAAAGCCGTTTCCTTAAATTTGGAACATCATGAAATACCTTCAATTAGGCACTTCCATTTTTAGCTGATTGATCTTATGTGATGTCAAGTGACCTGAAGCACATGTATTGTGTCTCATTAAAAAAAATCCTTCATTCCCTCGAAGCATGTAGCAGCTGGCATTGATAGCAAAACATCTGTACTCCACCCAGGAGTCAGTGGCTATGCCACTTTCTGAGTTACTGTTAAACACATTCCCTCTTCCTGTGCATACATGTTTATGTTATAGACTGCCTAGGTAAATGTATAAAATATTCACTTCACAAATATTATTTTGACTATCGCAAACCCTGTCTTTCGTAACTTTATTTCAGACTGTGTTTTAAAAGGCCAATGGCATTGAATAAAGGACTTTGTACAGCTTCTTTCAAACTACAGCCACTTTGATTAGGATTTGATCTGCTGCTCTAGGTGGTTTTTTTTCTTTTTAAATAGATAAATCTTATAAAAATAAACTTAGGATATTTGCAATGTTCTTGACTTATTTTTCACAAAACATAGAGATTAGAAGACCTATGGTGATATCTTGCTCCACAGCTCATGGAAGTTTTGAATCCTGTTTAATCCTTGGGTTTGTCCTATTTTTTTTTTCTCAGCACAGCTGTGATTTTAACATTTGTCTTCTTGACAGATTCTCCAAGACTACATCTTTTCATACAACACAGGATAAGCACCCTAGGGGTGCCCATAAACCCTCTTTGGTTACCTCCACGCAAGATACAAACTAGTGTTGTAAGTTGTTTAGTTTGCATTGCCATCTATGTTATGAACATCTTTTTGGCAATTCCATTGCACCATCCGGTACACATTTAGTGCTTTTGAAGTAATAAAACTCCAAGAGCACCCATGTTTTCTTCTTATAATAAATAAAAATGAATAAAAATTCTGCCATAATTGACAGCTGCACATCTTTAGGCAGTTACTTTCAGTAACATCATTTTAATTAGGGTTACATATACCCCAACCCTTCTCAAGAGAGCATCTTATTAGAATAGGAATGAATAACGCAACTTCTCTCTCCTGAAAGCAAAAGCTTTATAAGCTGATGGTACTGTTCCTGTCTGTCTTTTAGATTCAAATGCTGATTAAAGTCAAATTCCAGTCAGTGATAATACTCCAGCTTTGGTAGTAGTAATATCATTTTGGGCGGGGGGGGGGGGGGAAGAGAATGGAAATTATAGATTTGTATTTTGCATATAATTCATTAATACATATGCCAAGTATCTGTGTGTTGTGGAGAAGCTGGAAAGGAAGAGTTAGACTGAGATTCAAAGACAATTCAAACGTCCTCCTTTTAACAGAAAATAACTGGCTAGTATAAATCTCTCATGATTTACTTGTGATGAATGAGAATTACTTGAGTATAAAAGGGGATACTTCACCCTCTTTTCAGATGGAGATAGAAATATACTCAACTGCTGATCAATTATGATGATATCCAGGTATTTTGAAGTCTGTTGGAACAGGAAACATTGAGCTGCACTTGTGTGATGCTTAGCTTCATGAGTTCTAGTAGCAAATGTAGTACTTAACTTCAATCAATGCAGAGGTTAGGCAAAGGAAGTTTACTGTATTGATGAATTTCATATGAGATACATGAAGCCATCTGTAAAAGGGTCACTTTTATGAACCTGCTGAAAGAGCTAGCATTGTGGATTTCAAAGAAAGTAGCCACAGACTTCATCAGATTACTATACCTGCATCGTGAGACAGATGCATACTCTAAATTTGACCTTACTTACAGACTTAACATGCAATTGCTTGCAAACAACTATTGATTCTGTTAAAAATAAATAAGAATCTATTACAGGGTAGCCTGCCACTTTTAGTGTTCAGAAATGCTTTATTGCCTTCTTGTTGAAATTCTGATGTCTCCAGGAAAATTATAAGCCTAGGAAAAAGAAAAAAAAGTATCTTACATATTTGGGGAAAAGGTTCCGGGGACCTCATCATTGTTAGAGAGATGCAAGGTCAAAATTATGGGCTAATATCTGAAAATGGGAATCCTAAGACAGCTGAGAATGTAGAAGAAATGGATGGGCAGTTTAAATGTTTAAGTGCTTAAAAGTTATGTGCATGCAGTTGGTCAACCTCAAGCTGTTGAGAGCTATGAAACTATTTCTTTGTAAGGCAAAAAGACAAGGAAAATGAGGTATCTGTGCTAAAGGTATTATCATATTAATCATTTGCACAATTACTTTTTCCTTTAGACTGTTTGTTCATTTTATACTGAATAGTTCATAGTGTTGTTTCAGTAGTTAACACATTCTTGGTATAATCATTAATAAATCCCATGGCTAAAGGGTTTGTGGGGTTTTTGTAGATTTTGTCTTATATTAGACCTTTAAGTCCACTGCATTTTATCCATTCTTTAATACATATGATTTTTGCCTCTGGTGCGATTTTCAAATGATATTGTGTGCCAAGTCAGGTTAGATCAGTATTTGTTGACAAACATATAAAGAACCATCATGCAGTCATCTAGAAATTATTTTATTATCAGTAGTTCTTTTTCCTGCCACCAAAACTGAAATCCTGCCCAAGCACAGGAGATGAACTGCTTTCTTCTTGAAATCTCTGTCTTCTCAATAATCCACAACCCAAGTCAGGCTCTAGCCCACTCTGTTTGGAGTCAAGCTGAACTTCCTTTTTGAAAACAACAACAGAATGCCAATGATCATAAAAATTGAACTTGTCAAACCAGTTACTGTTGTCAAATGTTATATAGCACATTCTGTAACAAGATGAAAGTAAGTTCTCATGTACTGCTGGGAAATATAGGCTTCCTATACTATTGAGTACTCCTAGGTTAAGCCTAGACTAAAGTTGTGATTCCCAGCTAGAAGGCACAGAAACCAGAGTTCCTCATACAAAGGTTCTTTTTTTTTTCAGTTTTAAGATTATGAAAATAGATGAAGAAATCTCTTGAAGCATATATGCTAGATTTAAAAGTATTAAATTAATAACATTATAAACATTTGATTGATTGCTGAGAAACATTGTTTAAATAATCATAAAGTCCAATAAGATGAGCAAAAAGAAGGCAAAAAGACAATATACAGTTAGAGAGAGACTTCAAATTTTCAGCTAAGTTCAAGTGCAATTACAACATGAAAGCAGGTATAGTAGCCAAAAATCAAAGAATTGCAAATCTCAGTTAACACTTTAAATTCTATTAAGATTGAGAAGTATCACCACTTTCCTAAAAAGTCCATGAATAACTTTATATTTTTGCTTAACATTAATCCTATTTATCTAAACTTCATACATGCATGATTTTTCTGTGTAATTTCAAATACAGCAATTTTGAAGGTAATAGGTTCATTGGAGTAGCAAGAGTTACAAATAAAAGGAGGTTGAAATCAGAAATAGATGAAAACACAGATATTGCTATATCAGCAACAGAGAAATGCCAGCAATTCTGGCTAATCAGAAGTTATTGTTTTGTCTAAAAGACTAAATGTAGGTCATTTAATATATTTAGATGGTATGTGTAATAACACAATGGAATCTTGGATTCTACTTAAAAATGAAAAGTAGAATTTTGCACAATTAATTGACTAAATGTCTTCTAAATAAAATATATAAAATATAATATGATTATGTTATCACATACAGTCAATTTATTCCTCAAAATGTGAATGTTTCATCTGTCATTTGGTTCTAAATCAGAATTTTGTCTTTCAAGTAGGCTGATGATTGCAAGAGGATTTGACAATTTCAGATGCAATGAACAGTTCCTACGGCACAAGGATGCAGAGAGAATTTAACTCTCTGCTTGGGTGAAATCCCTTTGTATAACCCACTTCATATGCTACAAAAATTTGCTTCCGTAGATCTTGTGGGACTAAAGATATGGCACACCTTAGACATAAACCTCTGAAACTGGACACGTGGCACTGTGAAAGAGGCATTTCTATTCTTTAAGCACAAACTTTCCTTTCAATCACTCTGAACTGCTTTTCAGAATTTTAGAAAGCCCACAAAAACTAGCAATGAACACAGAAGGAAAAACTACAACCTAAGTATAATGTGCAGGCTTCAAAAGTCAGAGAAGCATCTTAATTACTTCTTAGATAACTGTTTTCTTTAAGAAATAAAATAGATTATGTGAAAAGGTGCTACTATATTATTACTTCAGTCTCAAAATAGGGGCTTGATCTAGTAATTTCAGTAACCCATAACACCAGGCTGAACTTTGTGTTAATCAGGTTCTTCAAAGCCTCTATTTTTAGGTAAATTAAATTCTCTGTCCATTGGCAGGCAGGGTTTGTGTAGAACAATGCTTTGAAAGTACTCCACAAACCCAGGTCCTTTTAACTTCAAGATTTCCAACTTTTTTTCAATTCTTAGGTCTGCAGCATTGTAGCTTTAATTTATGTTAATTAATGATTGGATTATGCTACTGTTGCCAGAGCATCTGATGTTTCTGTGTCACTCCTCTGTTCTGTGACAATGCCTTCAGTGATTAGCTGAACACATTTAAACATTGTTTGCACTGATGTATAAGCTTCTGTGCCTCTTTTAAGCAAGAAGATAGTGGCAAAAACTTTGAGTATGTGGCAGATGGAGAGCCAAGTATGACACATCAGTGGCGGATTAGTCAGCACTGCTATACAGTGGATGGAGAAAAGATTGAACATTCTTCATTTGTTAGTTGTGTTGGAGAGTGTTTAAAAGCGGGAATAACCTTCAGGTCTCTCTTTTCATTTTATCTCATTAATTAGTAGTCACACCTGTTTATCTATTTGTATGTTTAGATTCTGTATGATATTGATTTGCAGCAATTTCTTCAGCCCTCTTATGTCTAAGCAGTATTCACAGAGTACAAACGTGCATGTTGTGTTCCATGAATGTTTCTTAGATTTCAATCAATCTCCCCATTCTTAGCTAGGAGGATAAAAATCAAGATAATAAAAAATTTCTGGAATAGAGAATTTAGTTCAAGTAAGTAAAAGTCTCCATTGGCCTTTCTTTCTGTTATCTTCTACTTCTCAACTAATGTTAATTTTAAAAGTGGATCTCATGTAATGTATTTTCTCAGTGTTTTGTCTTTCATTTTTAAATAGGAGCTAACAAGAGTTGTTATCCAGTAAAACAGCTAGTGATCAATGGCAGATATAGATTCAATTTGCCTGAGAGAGGAAGAAAGGGAAGCTGCATCTCTTTCTTCCTCAGTTTTTGTAGTAAACACTAATATACTAACCTCCAAAAAAAATCCTCTGCTGCCAGTGTTACAAGCACTTGTCAACGTTCATTTTATTTGAGCCAAATTAATTTATTTGTGCTGCATTATGAAAGAATTTAGATGCAGTCTATGAATGTCTCTGATATGTAAAGCTTGGTGTTTTCCCTTGTAATTCCATCTAACATCCTCCAATGAAATCCAAAAATTGTTGAGAGTTTTGCCACAGGTGTCACTTGAACTGTGATTTCAACCCTGTTTCATGTAACCCAAGACCCAGCAATTGAATGCCTGTGTAAACTCCCCCTTCCTGTGAGTCACTGTGGCAGTGCTGGGACTTTATGTGTGGGATACTGCGAACAGACATAAATCCTTGCAAGGATCGCATTTTCCAAAGGTTCTGAGTAGCCTAGGAGTGTAAGTTTTATTTCAAACACAATTTAAATAGTAAGGAGCCTTTGATTCACAATCAATTGTTCCTGAACAGTTTAGGAGAAAATATACGAAAAAGAGTTTGCCATAGCAATTCAACATACCCTTCCTGTCCAACCCGAATATCCTCAACATTTGGAGATCATCTAAGAAAAAAGCGTGAGGTCAGAACCCCTCTTTTACATATTATTTACTTATTTATGCCAAATAAAATAGTTTAGTGTGAGATGTTTAGAAACACTCAGCTGAGACAGTCCTGGGCTCAACAACAAGGAGTTTGTGATTTGGAAAATAAGCCCCACCCCCATCTCCCATGGTAGTGTGTTAATTACATTGGCAGTTGAATCAAAGACGTCACAAGCACAGGCATGCATGCACACGCAGACACACACAAAGTCCCTCCAGAGATAACAGATTCCAGAATTTTGCAGCTATCTTTCACATATTTTAAACACTTACTTAATATATCTTGTAATAAAGTACCTTGTTTTTTAAATATCTTAAAAAAAGTAGGTCTTAAGAGTGTTTTGTAAACTGTGAAATAGTTTGTTTTGCTATATTTCTGTACCTAAAGACTTCTGTATACTTATCTTTCTGTATGTGTAAAGTATACAACTTCTCTGGAAGTCTATGAAAAGACATCATTTTACAGCACAAAGAAAATATGCAGTGGATTGTGCCCTCCAAATTTTTAATCTTAAAACACTTTAATTTTGCCTTCAGAGAATTCACAGCTCCATCTTCAGTAAATGAAACAAGAACTGCTTACTAATACTACTGACAATATTTGTCTGAGAAACCTAATTTAATAACATAAATGAAGTGGAAGTAGCTCTTAGCAAATATACCCCTTAAAGGCTTTAGAATGAGAGCCACCCTATAGAAATAATATTTCTCTGTAGAATGACAGTTTTAAAATGACTGCAATGATTTGTAAGGTAAGCTATTAAATTGTACTATTTGTGTACAATGGTTGCTCTTAACAGCCTCACAGCATCTATTTGCAAGTAATTACCCTTACTCTGGTGTTTGTTATGTGCCATCAACTTAGCTCATCATTACTTCTACTGGTAATACAGCTAGTGACCTCTTAGGTAAAAGGTGAATGTTGAAAGGTTTCTGTGGACCACCATGTGCAAAATAACAGAGAACAGAAACAGATAATGCTGATGAGGTGTTCTAGAACTCCCCTGAGTTTTTATTTCTTAATTATTTCTTAATAATTTGCCAATGATGTAAATAGCAGTTGTTCCATACCTCTTTTTCAATACTTACTCTGTTCACAAAGTTGTTCAATACTATGAACTCATGGCTCCCAGGCTTGGGTACAACTTCTGCTGGGTTATGCTTTGGGAAAACAGGTTGTTTCTTGCTGCCAGTACAGAAGGGATTTCCAACTGATTTGTAAACTCAGCGACTGCCTATCTGCAGCAATAGAAACCTGAGACTCCAGTTTTGCTTTATGGTACATATTATTATTCTGTGCACAGATTCACAGAGCAATGGTACAGGCTTTTTCTATAAGGACATTATAATGTGAGTCAGCTACAGCCATGAATTTTATTAACTTTTTTTGTTAGAAACTGCATTAAATGGCAACACTAATGCACAGATGAGCTCTGCAATGTTCCTATTCCAAGGCTGAGCAGATGGCTGTTTCGATGTGTGCTTGCTTTCATGTTCTCCATTTCATGCAGTGTCCCTTATCTTAGGCAACCCACTTATATTTATGCTGCCAGAGAGCCTTTAAACTTGCTGGAAGTTTATGGAGTAAAGGAATGGTATGGTGGAAAAGCCAGAGGGAAAACTCAGATAAGACCCTGATTGTGCTTTCTCCTCTACTTGATTAACTCAGGAAGCTGCTTAGATTTCCAGTCTCTTTTCTGATGACAGAGGAACTAATTTGATAAGGAAAACCCAGTTGAACCCTATTTCAAAACTAGAAAAAAACCCAAGGATTTAAAGATGTCTAGTAATGCTTTCTTTCTATCTCAACATATTTTTGTTATTTTTTCCCCTTTTTCTTTTTAGCTCTGTACAAAGACACAATTTACATCTAACTGTAAAATAGTTTTTGGAATGTATAAACAAACAGTAGAGAACAATAAGAACTACAGGTGCACAGGTCCTTTAAAAAGTAAGCCCTTGATGTTACAAGAGAGGTATTCAAACTGAACCACTGAACCTTTAGAGCCCACTGTTCTGTTCCCATTGCAGCTGGTATTTGCCGTCTAATTTGCATTTAACTGCAAGCAGATCCAGATATTCAGTCTTCTTCCCCTGACAGGCTTCTATTGCAGGTGGTACAAAATGCCCAGCTTGCTTTTTTTTTTTTTGATCATTCTCCAACTAGCGTTCTGACAAGTTCCTCAATGATACATGGAATTACAGAGCTCTCCCATCTTTCATGTGACCCAGCACACTCCCCACTAACAGACAATTTTACAGCAGGAAGTCTGTGAATGAGGAGCTGTTACTTTGCCTTATTACTCCAGCACCTGACTGATTGCTGACATGAAGTGGTCTGGTGCAACTTGCATGTGCTGCCAACTTGTTAGTGCAGACGGAGGCTATGCAAGTGCTATGAGATGAGAGTGTTATGCAGCTCCCAAGAATCTGGCTTTAGTCAAAATGTGCAAATCTGCACAGGCTGCAGATTACTGGCAGTGTCTGGCTAAACTGTTTCCTGATAGGATTTGAGAATGCAACCTCAGACACAAGGAAATGAAATGCAAAAAAAGCAGTGTTAAACCATGTTAAATACAATGTATGCTTAAATGGTAAACAGTAAAGCTTCACTTCCCATCTGTGATCACTGCACACTTCAAATATTGTACTTTGCTTCCTCCTTATTCCAGTTGAAGAAGTAGCAGAAGATTGCAATAATTATGAGATTCAACAGTCATTGAAGAGCTAGTGAAGGAATCACCAGCTCTGGATCCTACTGTAATTCAGTTTA
This sequence comes from Psittacula echo, assembly GCF_963264785.1. NCBI lineage: Eukaryota > Metazoa > Chordata > Aves > Psittaciformes > Psittacidae > Psittacula > Psittacula echo. The sequence continues at coordinate 15,093,596 of NC_137740.1, forward strand.
ACTATAAAGAGAACCTAGAAAGACGTGCATCTTTCACTGGAATGGTTGCCCACAGTTCTCACCAGCCTTCTTAAACCATTAAGACTTTATATGGTTGAAGAAAATTTTCAGATATTCAGAAAAGAATATGGAGCAAGTCAGCAGCAAACAATGCCTAACCTGCTTTGCCTGAAATACTTCTCTAGCTTGAACTCCAGCCAATGAGCAGTTGTTGACTGGCATTTGCCTTTTTCTTAAAGCATCAAACTCCCAATTTCTCTTTATCCATTGTGACACTCATGATCCTCTCAGTCACACAATCCTACTTCCCTTTGCTTCACTTCCTGCTATTTCATACAGACTAAAAAAAAAAAAAGATTCCAAAGATTCACAACACCTTGTCAAGGCCTAGAGAAATTAAACAACTTGCTCAAGTTATGAAAAGCTGGTAGAAATACTGAGTCAGCAATCTAGGTCCTGTGCTATCATCTACATTTCAATTTCTCTCCCTGACACACATGTATATTATGTGTCATCAATATGCACAAATACTTTATTTTAATTTTGAAATACTAATTTACTGTTTTAGCATGGCAAGCTTTCAAATGATATTTTTCCAGCTGAACATCATGGATATGAGCATTAGTTGCACAGTAAGAACAGACTGAAAAGGCTAAAGGCAGTGCCAAGGAATCAAAACTAACTGCCACTATGATCCATATTCCTTTCTATATAAGAGGGAGAGTCTTTTATAAGAGCTAAACTCCTCGAGGTCTTGTTCAGACATGAAACCCAATCAGCCAAAAGTAGTAGGGGGAGTAATGTCATGTATTTCCAAAACTCCCTACAGCTGGTTGCTTGGTTCATATCACACATACCCAAGCTTTCACAGCCTAATTTAGCCTCTTTTTTCATTTTAATATTTTTAAATCCAACTAGAAAAATTGTATCATCTATGCACAGCGGGGTGTCCCATTATACGTGAAATAAGCTTTACTGGTATTACAGAACTGACAAGTTCATTCTTGACTCTATGTACACAGCATAATTCAGTTCCATAAAGCTTATTGAATTCAGACAACGCAATAGCATATGTGAGCCTTATGTTATTCTGCCCTTTCACAACATTTACAAACTGATACATATCTCTTCAAGAGGATAAATGTTTTCCTAAGTCAAAAAATGTCAGCTTTAACTTGGACTGCATTAGCTCTATTGAGTTCTTCAAATACACACCAGGTTAATGAAGACTAAACCATGGTGGGCTATGCTTTTTGATAAATATTGAAGTGCTCTTTGATCCTGATAACCCACAAATGTTCAGCATGAGTGAGTTTTCACGGTCAGCATGCAATGATTTTGATATTTGACTTAATCTGTAACCCACTGTGGTTTATTTTCCTTATCTGGATGGTATGCTTAGAACAAGAAAAGACAGAGAAATTAAAAACAGCACAGTAGTAGTGTTCAAAAGACTTTGTTTCTTTTTTTTTTCCTGTTTTGCAAGAATTCTGAGTCATGCTGGCCCATGGCTTAAAGACAGCTCTATACACAGGTCTTTGCAAACTAGAATGCATTATGATGCCTTTCCTTATGCTGGACAAACTATCTCCAGTTCTACACTTGGGATTACAGTTCAGCTTTTCATTCATTCAGTGGCTTTGTATCAGACTGGGAATTAATAATAAAAATATTTTATGCTTGTATCAGTGCTTATATAGCACCTTTTTATCCCAGGCTCTCAAAGCACTTTACAAACATTAATTAATTAAGTCTCACAACAGCCCTGTGAGGCAAGGAGCTATTAGGTGAAATAATTCCTTTCAGTTTCTTGCCTTTGCCATAGGGAAAAGAACCAGCATAAAGAGCTTAGCTTGTGCCAAAAAAAATATAGCGTAGAAATAATGCTGGCAGGGCTGTATGTCTCATCACTGCAGGAAACAAGTACTCAAAATCCTTATGCATTAGCAGAACAAGCAGCAGTACCACAATCCATGAGTTGACGACGAAGCGGGAACCAGTAGTCTTCACTAGATGATCATGATGTTTTAATAGGCGTACAGGTTATTATTTTAATCATAAGAAATAAAAAGTGAGAGCTTGCCTGCTAAGTTTTCTAATGCTCTTGTGCGTTCTTAGTAACAATGCATGACTTCAAACGGCAGTTAAGGCCAACTGGTAGATAATTGAAAAGAATGAGAGTTGCCACATCTCTAGGCATGAAGAATTGCCAACACAAGCTGAAGTTGTTTCTTGAGTCTGATAAAATTAACAGTAACCAGGTTATTATACAGACAAACCAAATATGAAAGAATACAAAGATAAAAGGTGACAGATGAGCATGTGCCAAAGTGTTGTTTAAAAAACAAATGCTAATATTTCAGGCAATTCATTCAGATGTTGAAGCACAAAATTTGAAAAATCATACGGTGACCTAGATGTCTCATTTAGGGGCACATTTGGTGGTTTCAGGGGGTTTTGCAGTTATAAAGGGGCAGATAGGGGAAACAGAGTTTACAAAGGAAAAAGTAGACTTATAGCTTGCAAAAAAAGAAAACAAACCCCAAAACCAAAACAACTCCAAACCTAGACTTATCACTTGTAAAAAAAAAAACTAATGCCATCTGAATTCAATGTTTAGCCAAGCACTGTTTATCAGGATTTCATTCTGTGCACTAAGAACATAAATGGTTTCTTTTTTCCTGGGGCCAGATTTGGATCACTAACTTGAGTTGGGCCTGAGGGAGAAACACAGCATGTATGATGAGCTGATTAATTACCAGAAATCAAATGCCTTGCAGTCAGGAGCAATGTGCTTGAAAGAAAGCACTAGTACTATAAATGTGGTGCATATCTACATGCATGCATGGCCAGGCAAGAACACCATGGGGATTAGGTTTCACTGTAGCCTGAAACAAAGGATTTAGGAATGATTGTTTATCCTTGACAGTGTGACCTGTGCCAGCCTTTATTAACAAGGGCTTTCAGTATATGACATTTAAAGTAACAGAACCCTCTTAAATAAACCTCAGGATTTTACCATCTTAAAACATCACTAGGATTTCAGCTGCTTTTCAGAAACCATGGCAGTGATTCATAATTAAAGGTTAGGATATGTCTTATTTCAACCCTTGTGTGCATAAATATAATACTTTTGAGTCTGTCTCTTAGGAAGAGCTCTTTTAAAGTGGAGTGCAAACCTACCAGGAAGCCATAAATGAAGGTAGAATCATATTAAATATTAGGAACATTATACTGGATATCTTGGAAAGTTGTTGAAAAATAACAGGATTATGTAGGGATTGGTGCATAGACGGGAAGCTGCTAGGAGGGACAGGAACCAGCTGACCCTGGGGAGGTGCTTGGGCGGCAAATATAAGGAATTCTAACTGCGCAATAAATCGTTGATGACCCGCATTCCGTGAATGCTCTATGTCTCAGCCCTAGTTCGGAGGGAGCTAGTGCTTCCGTCCCTCACCACATGAGTAGCGAGAAACTACAGGATTATAGCAGATAGGTTGGACCATCAGTAAATTTTCCTTGTCTCTGAAAGTCGTGTATATGGATAAGATGCCTTGCAGTATTTTACATTTCCTCACAGGATTATTTCAGAATTACTTTCTCCATCATGAAACTCAGAGAAATCACAAACTCATTCATGTCTCCTAATACATCATTTCATGCAGTCCTCGAAAACAGAGAGTCACCTTGTCTGGGTGGAATTTTCAATGGATGATTTAATATAAAACATTGTTAGACTGCTTTAAAGTGCTCTGTTTACAGTTGCCTGTTCTGGTATTTATTTGTGCCTTCCACTACTTGCTTACCAGACAATAAAGAGTACATTGTCATCTCGAATACTCAATACGAACGGTATTTCTGCAGTTGGAACATTTTTCCCTGTACCTATGAACTACCCTTTGAACCAGTAAATGTTTCAAAATAATATGGGTGCTGTAAGTGAGGCTGTGGCAAGGATATGACAGGCTGACTGGGAAGCAGCAAAAGACCAAGCTAGATGATGGTTTCTTAGTTACAAACTGCAGTTATATAACCCTGCCAGAATTTTTTTGCCTAAAAAACACTTATGGGCATGGTATGTCAATATTTTCAGCTGGAATAACTTAAAACCAAAATAACTTTTTATTTTCTCCTTTTGTTTTCTTTCCCATGATTCTTTGCACTAAGAGAAATATCACTCAAGAAATGGCATTTTATCTAAATTTCTATTTTATCTAATTTCTATATTATATATATATTTCTATATATATATTATATATAAATTATGCTATATTATCTAAGGATAACAAGCAGTTTTAGATTGCTGTGAAAGCTCCCCGTCTATCTAACTTTTAATGCAATAAATATTTGTGATTTTTTTTTCTGTTCTAATGACATATTTTAAATGGCTAATTCTGAAAAAAAAAAACCAAAAAAAAAACAAAAAAAAAAACCAAAAAAAAAACCCCTAATACCATACTGTAGCCAGCCGCAACAGAACATTATTCATCATTTCAGTGTTGCGTGCATGTGTCTTTCTTTCAGCCTCAATGACCAACATGTTCTTTGACCTGAGCTGGGAATCAACACATTTTTTTAACTTCTTTCCCCTCCTGGGAGTAAAGAAGCATCCAGCAGAATTAATTTGGCAAGTTTCTCCTCTAAGCATGCACAGACAGAGATGAAAGAACAGGGAGATCCTTTAGATCCCATGGTCATGGTTCCTTGAACTGAGGGACACTGGGAAAGTTAAGGACAATCTTGGTTTTCACTGAAAGTAATTCAAGCAAAATGCCACTGCAAGACAGCCTAGAAAAATTATTATTTATACCTCAGTAGTACACATGTGCCATCAGGTACATCTTTTCCAAATGGAAACAGTTCTGTATGACATGGTTATATGTATTGCAAAATACAGAAATAATCTGACTAACAGCTGCCACCACTGCCTGTAGGGCAGCCATAAGCACCCTCCAAAGAGCTGCACAGTCTCCTGAACTCTAGTTACCTTGTCAGCTACACAGTCTGTGCCCACGATCATGGTAGCTCTACAGTATCAGTAACAACACTGAGATAGTAATACTAACATAAATTCTCATAATCCATGTGCCTTCTTCCTTAGATTCTCCTTCAACTGATAGAAGGAAAATAATATTTTAACACCACTTAGAAGAGTTATGAAATAAATGGAAGGAAATCCTTCAAACTTCAATGGACAATATGCAGAAAAAGATGGCAAGAGATTTCCCCCAGCCCCCAGCTGCAGCAGTGTTGGGGTACAGAGCTCAAAATCTTCAAAGCAGAAGAAATCTCTTATCTAAAGATATAATTTTTCCTTCCCAAGAACTGTAATGCTAATCCTATTAGCATATTAGTGTGTGATCATGGCTCTAGAGTTACATACAGCATTCATACCAAATTTGAACATACTGTGAAAGCAGCTGTGAGGACTTGATGAACTCAAGATAAAAAGAGCTGTATGCATGAACTGTTGGCAGCAGCAGCCACACCATGCTAATGGGGAAACAAAGTGGAGAGGAGCTGCGGCTGCACAGCTGCAGCTGTGGCTTCAGCAGGTCACCTTGACAGGTGGGCTGCTCTTGCTGGTGATGACTATGAGGATGCAGCAAGACCTGACACTCTTATCTCATTGGTAAACATAGGCTTGAGAACCTTCCTCTTGCTTAAGCATCTCTTTAATCCAGACTCCAAGTCTTTTGTGAAGCTGTGCCATAGGTACAAGGACTGTAGGAGGGCAACCTGAAACGGGGCAAAGTGATAAGCATCTCTACTCACCTCTGTGTCATAATGTCAAAGTCAGTTTGCCAAGATGAAAGGCAGATGTGAAGCCTAAGATAGATAAATGTGGAACAGCTCTCGCTGTGGAGGGGTGGGAGGTTGCATAGAGCCAGCAGTAGCCTGTGATTATCACTGGAGCAAGTATTTTAAATGTTAAGGAAATTATTCCAAAAAAAGCATATGAAATCTTCTTAATACATATTCTACTATTTTCCCCTTTGTTATTTAAATTTCAATAATTAAAACCGTTAAATGCCCATCTTAGCTCTCTAGTTTGGATACTTTTATCCTTAATACCTAAGCAGCTGTAGCAATGATGCTTCTCCATAGGAGTTTGATGATGGAGTGAGTCTTTGACTCATACCATTAATTACAGTAAATGTGGGGATTGCTTACAGCTCAGACATTGCCTCCCAGCCACCAGTCTCTTCTGACTCCTCACCACCATCACTACCACTTATATTTTTTGGCAAGCAGCCCATTTCATGAAACAATGCCTGTGTCTAAGCATGAAACTGTGTGAAACACATCTTGAATTTCTTCCACTGTTATTGTGCCACTTATCTCACAATGATAGTCTATGACATCAGGTAAGTGAAACAATGCCTGTTATTTTTTTTTTTAATATTTATTTATTACTTAAAAATAATGCAGAAAGTGGTTTTAACCTTTTTTTTCCTGCTTATTATTACAGAATAAATATGCTGAATCCAACTGGCATCTCATCCACTTCCACAGGCTTTGTATAGCAAGTGTCTGTTATTTCAGAGAAAGACTGTTAAGAAGGCATTTTCAGGTGCCTTACCCAAAGGAAGGGTTTTGTTTCTGCTCCTTTCCCTCCAATGCAATGCATTTAAAATGATTTACACCTCAGCACTATCACGTTGGATACTCTCACCATCCATGTGATTTTTTTATTTGTTTTTAATCCCACTAAAACCAATGCTGCCGTTTGGCGAAGAGTTCCATGGTACAATTCTTCTTCGTTGTGAAGACAAATATTTCCATTCCTCAGCTTTAAATTTCATCTTTTAACTGAATATCCCTTTGTCTGTGTAATGTGAGGAAGCTGGAACTGAATATTCCACTCTCTGCTCTCTATGCCATGTATTATTTTATAAAGCTTTATCTGCCCTCCTTGTGTTTATCTTTTCTCTAAAAGTCCTATTCTTTTTACTCTTTTCAGAGATATTTTTCATGCCTTCAGTTATCCTCAGAGATAATTTTCAACTGGTTTTTATTTCTTATTTCCTCAGCTTTTTCAACAGATGTGACAAAAAGATTCTGCCATAAACCTTGTCAATTATTCGTATAATGACATGAAGTATTTGCCACCTAGTTTTCCATCATTTCTAGATGTCATTCCTGAAGGTACACTGAGTTTAATTAATGTTGCAAAGACCATGATTCCCTTAAACACAAATAAAAGGCAGAGGTTAAGTCTTATTTTATTTTATACCTGCATACTTTCTAAAATATGTCATGTTTATATGTGTTTATAAAATATATGTTTATATGGTAATACTGACTGCCTGTAGCTGTTTCTAGAACCTGTTAATTTAAAATAAAACAAAAATCTATGAGAAATTTAATTGCATTTGGAATATTAATTTCTACACATACAAACTCTCTGTGCTGTTCAGCTATATCGAGCTATAAGATTAAGAGAGACAGATCGACATTTCAGAATTCATCTGAGAGGTACATTTCAGGAGTTGCATTCATACATGTCTCGTCTTTTGGCTGCCTCCTCTTCTCCCCATCTGCTGCAATGGCTGACTGCCTGCTCCCGCACTGGCGAAGCCATGGCCACCATGCTGCCGTTTTGCCATGCCACCATGCTGCCATACCACCATACCGCTGTGCCGCATGCCACTGCCATGTGATGGAGTCCTTAGGGCAGCACACACCCTCTCTGCTTCAGTAGGTGCTTCCTGATGTTAATGTTGAAACATTGGTTTCACATCCCCCTTTAAACCTCATTACACCTGCCTGATATTTACATGCCAAAAGTATAAAATGGAAGCACAGGAAAAACTTGAAATACAAAGGATAAAGTGCAGTTCATTACACAGTGCTTTGATCTTGAGAAAACAGAAGGCTAATGGAAGAAAACTAACTCCTGTCAAGCTGTGGGGGAGACTACATGGATGGTGTCTTGTGCTCTAGAAATATCCTGGGATTTCCATGTCCACAGGCACAAGCTACAGTCATAGAAGGACAAGAGCACCTTCTAGATAGATGATGGCCAGCATAAACCTGAGTCAGGCATGTTTGCTTGTAACCCTGTACACTATTGAGCCAGGCTGACTGGATCTGAAAAAACCCTGGGTGTTTCCTGTCTCTGATAGCAGTGCATGATGATGATGGATGGATTCACATTTAGCCATACCGTGCTATGTATTCCAGGTGGAAGAAGTGAAAATGAAATAAAAAGGAGAAAAAAAGGAAGTTTTTAATTTCCAACAAGATAATGGTCAAGGAGAAAAAGAGAAAAGATGTACATACGCACACGTGCGTGTATGTACACACATACACACATGCACGTGCATGCACTCACATTAACACAGTCTTTGCTGGCTCTGTTACCTCCCACTTAGCTTATACCGAAAGAATGAGTTTAGACAGAAATGTGATTTTCAGTCTATTTGTTCTCCCCTCTGTTCTGTGGGATATTTCTAAATAAAATTCTGCTTGTTATCAGCTACAGCTAGTTAGCTGTATGCTATTCCATGCCGTTATTTTATCCTATTTATTTAAAAATAAATGAATCTACAAAAATTACTCTTGTTATAGAACCAGAGAAGCCTAATCAATGTGAAACACTTGTTTATATTTCCCACTATTTTTATTATTACTTCAGCTCCACTGTATTTGAAAAGCTGGTATGCACTGGCCACTGTTTTTCTTTCTAATAATTTGCGGCCTAACTGTCTAACTGCTCACTTTTTAAAACTACCCAGACATCTCATTAACACTAATGCTCCCAACTTTGCCAAACCCAGAGAATTTCAAGGTCTCAATGAAAACAAATGGACTTTTTCAAGAAAGAGGTCTGTAGTTTTTCTACCATCTTCAAGAAAGATCAAAAGTTTATTGAGAAATGTTCCATGGAAAGTTCAAACATTTTTATGCATTTGTGTCACCATGTTTGTCATTGCTTTAGTGAAACCAACCTTTGCATTAACAATGGTGGCTATGTAAATCCTGAGATTATTTGGTCAAATATACTTCTCTTTTCTATCATTCCCTCTTGCTCATTTAACTAGTGACTTTCAACTCCACACCATCATGACTGGGCACAGTTTAAATAGCAGGCTCTGTTTCCATATAGATCATGTTGACGTTAAAAAATTTGATCAATTCTAAGTAAAATATTTGTTGTTTCCTGGGAAGACGTGATAAAGTCTTTAGAGAGAAGTTATTCATCCAAGTAATCCTATTTATTTCAGTGAAATTGCTTTGTTTTGAACAGAGAAGTCAGTCTACAGCATGGCTATGTTGATTATAACAATTTATATTTTTTTATATTATCACAAGTTCAAGTATGAGGGGGGAAGACTGAGATTTTAGAATGCTTGTTTTACTCGTCATTGCTGTAAAGTGTGACATTACCTATGAATGCAAAATAACTTCCTTGGCTATCATGCAAAAATTCTCCTTTCTAGGGGACGAGACAGATCAACATTTGTGTGGTTGCTAGTTGCCATAATGCACTCAGTTCCCAGAACCCACAGTTTGCAAATTAAGCTCTCCACTGTCCATTTTCAAATGCAACAGCTTTGCAATTCGCATTAAATAGAATCAATAAAGGTTGGTCTAGGAGACAAAAATGTACATGCACAAGCACAGAGACACATAGACTTTCGTATATGGGAAAGTTGATTTCCTGGGATCATCCACCTGCCTGATTAAAAGGCTGGAAGGATTTGCTCTTCCCTAGAGAACTTGCTGATAAAGTCTAAGTTACTCTGATAATCACTAGAATATTTTAAAAGGAGGAAGTGTCTCTCATGGCCTTCACTTTCCTGCCAGTTTCTTGCTAACTGTGTTACAGCTGGCCATTTCCATGCTCTTCAACAGAGATTTTAATTTCAAAAAAGGTTTTCCAAGGAGAAAAATAAAACCAACAAACTTAAGGCAAAAAAATATCATGTTTTATTATGAAATAGGGAACAAAAAGGTTTTCTTGTGTATACAAGAAAATATCTTTTACAAAGTAAGAACAAAGCTTGTTTGGACACATCTCAAGTCATGTGCCTATGAATATTTTCTTGTGTATATATAAATATATATGTATAAATTAATCTTAAATTGATAGCATTCCAATGCTTTCATCATAGTTCAGTAACGTGTTTTAATAAAATAGACCTACAGTGTGGTTCCTTATATTTTGAATCACAATTATTTACAGATATTAACTAATATTCAAAACACTTTGGAAACTGAGGCTGAGATTTCAAGTCATTGTCAGAGCCTGGATTAAGTCTGAAAAGCTAATGAGAACCTTTAGAACAGAGGAATTAAGGAAGTGCATTAATCCGTTTTCTGTATAGGAATGAACTGAATTAAAGTAAAGCCTGAGAGGAGGTATCCATCCTCTTCTCTGATTTACATCCTTTGTATCTACCCAAATGACTAATTAGTTTGGAAAGTAATCTGAAACAGATAAAAAATATAGTCAGATTGGAACTGCCACATTAAAGCTGTAATTTTATATCTTAAAATATTCAGAGTAGAAATTAAAATATATACCAGTTTCAATAACTGTCATTTACTTACCACAGTTCTTTCAGTAATTTCTCTGCTGTCCTGGCTAATTGTTCCTTATGTGGCATCAAGCATGTCACACTGCATCACTCCTTCTTTCAATCTGCCTGATCAAATATGGTGACTTTTCTTACCGGTTTCTGTCTGGATTGAAAAGGTTTTAGTACTTTTCTCTGTAGCATATTGACCACTTGAGTCTAGCATGCACCAGTCTTGTCTCAGTGATATGTTGATAGTTCTGCATTTTACAAACAATTCTCCACATATTGTAATAAACTCACCTAGGATTACATTTGCTTATATGATTATGAAATCTGATAGCTGCTTGAAAGGAAAACAGTATCTAAAATCTCTATAAGCAAGTAAGAACCCTCTTTATGCTCCTTGCTGTACAAAGTGTCTCTCAGCTGAAGAGTCTGCCATTCAAACAGAAAAGCAGGACCAGGTAAAGGGGAACAGACGGAATGAGATGGAGATGAGATGATGGTAGAAGGATGCAATTGCCTGCTGTGGGGAAAATCCATGACAAAAGCAGGGCCTGTGTTCCCCCAAATCTCATCCTAAAGCCTTTGCAATGTGATTTTCCTTCTACAACTCTCACACATTACCCCTTACCTTGACCCCCTTACCATCACTTTCTGACAGAAGTGCTATCTCAGAGCTCTTTTACATAAGGAGTCAGAATTTCCTTTAATGGGAATGAAAACAGTTTAATTTCAGTTGTCAAAATAGAACACAATTCAGAAGATGAATTCTTGTGCTCCCCAACTAACATTCACCTCCTGAGTGCCTTATAATTACATCGACAGTGAACCCTGGGAAAGAATGAAATTTAATGATATGAAAGGTGTGGGGGAAATGAGCATCAATTTGTTAAATACTTCATTTTCTCTCTGGATATTAACCTTCAGAGATTACAATGCACATATGAAATGTGATTGCAAAGAGCAGAGTGAACAGAAAAGCCTATCTAGTGAGAGTATAATATCATAGCTGTATTCAAAATTCCTGAAGCGCTCCAGAGTTCTGGCTGCAGGATGTTTTCCCCAAAGTACGTAATGTAAATATAAGTCTGTTTATATTTCAGTAGGTGTGAATAAACTCAGCCAATATTCAGTGCCAAGAAAATGAAGCACTTTCTTTTTCCCCATCACAACAATTGATGTAAGTAATCAACTTGCTGTGTGTTGCGAATGATGCCTTCGTTCTGATGTCTCCAATAAACAATATTAATACATAAGTGTTTGAGAAGCTTGGAGCAGATAATTTTCTACAGAGAAAAATCTTCATTACCCAGTGTTTTTGTGGTAAAAAAAACCCAACACAATGTTTTACAAGACAAATTCCCTGATGTTGTGATGACATGCAACAGATTTTAATGGTTAATTCTTAATCGTGCCCATACTATAAAAAGAGGCATTGTGCCAGAGGTGGCAGGAGGAGGGGAGGCAGGGGAGTGATAGCTCACAGCAAAGAAAACAGCGGCCTTCTATTTCTCCTGGGATGCTGCAGAGACAAGCCAGCCACAAAACCACAACTGAGCTTTTGATAGTACTGGGGGCAGATGCTTGAGTGGGGGTTCAGGGCAAAAGAAGGATTTTTCTAACATGCAAGGAGTCAATAGCATCAGGTGGAACAGAGTTCCCTGGGTTTGCAACAGCTTTTTTTAAATGAGATGTTTCTGGGGGAACTGAAACATTTAATCTGTAGCCAAGAGCACAGAAGGGAGGTGGCTTTGTATTTTGTAAAAATAATGAAGCCATAGATCCAGAGCCAAAACTTGAAGAGGATTCTAAATGCTGTTTTGGGGAAAAGATTATGGAAAGAATTACCAGTAGCTGTTGTCACCTCCCAAAGCCCCATTGCTGAAAGAAAGTACTGAATAGCTTTCCTAATCTTTTCTCTCATCCCTTTCTTTTGGATGAAGTCAAGCAGAATGTAGTTAAAGGCTCTATTTCCACTGAAATCTTCTGTGTTAAATTAGACCTCCTGAATCCAACCTTTCCCAGCAGACACTCTTTCTCTTTTCTTTTTTTTTTTTTTTTTTTACAGTAAGTAATCAGTGTTTAATTACTTGACTTTTACATGGTACAACCTTTGAGACCTTCCTGACTTGCTGAGTATTCAAAGTGTAGTGTTCAGACTGTTCAACAACTGCAATTGCCTTGTTAACACTTAGAATACAGGGGAGGAAAGGGAAAAGTCTCCAGGATCTGTAAGTTACACAGATTTGTTACATGTCTTGAAATCAGGTAGTGCACTGAAATCAAGTATGAACTGACAAAGGCCTTTATGACTTTTAGGTCTGATCTAGCTGCATATGCATACATATTCATGCATACCCACTTTTAGTTTGCATTTGGACTTTGCACAACTTTCTGGCTTTGTGCAAGCAGAAAGCTAGGTTTCAACCTGTGTGGGCTCACACCCACTTCCACCCTCAAATTTGACTATGAGGTTTCAAGTTCAAGCAAACTTAAAATTGCAAAGAGAAACACCATCAAAACCAATGAGTTTTCTCTGGCTCGATGTCAAAAGTGAGAGAAACTGCACATTTTGCATGCTTTTGGAATATGGCTTCATGGGAACATTTCAGAAACATTAATCATCCTTTCAGGAAACTTCAGGTCTCATGTTTTACATTTGCTAACACATATAAATCACAAATCTGGAGCATCAGTTCTGATCTCAATTACATTTGACACAATTCTCTTGTCATCAGTAGGGTTAAACATGTTTTACTCTGGGTCCCAATCCTATAAACAGTTTAACAATACAGCTTTAAAATTAGGCATATGCATAAAGGCTTTCAAGACAGCAGCCTCAGTTTCAGGCTATGAAACTTAATTTTTCAGAAGGTGAAAGTGTTGTATTATATGATCATTTCTTCCATTTTCTTCTTATTGTTTTCCCTATCTAATTTTTGTTTATAAGAATTTCAAGAAATGTCACAGAAATTCAGTGGAAGCTTGTAACATTGTATTGTTTGACTAATTAAGACTAAAAAGTTTCTCTTGAACAAAATGTCATATCCCTCAATTATATCTAATGAGGAAAAACATAACTCTTAATAGGCCTCTTGTAAATTAAATAGCTACTTTTGAAAATAAGTAAGAAGTGCTAATTATTTGGTAGAAACATGAGCTAAAACCTTACTGAAATTTATATATTAATAAAAGATTACTATCTAAGGAAAAATGTAATTATTAAAAAAGATTTTTTTTTCTGTTCAAAAAAATTAACATTTTTCTGTGATTCCTTGTAGAAACACATAAATGGGAGATAATGTCATAGCATTTTTCTTAACTACAATAAAAACTGGGATATTGTGTTCTTGCTCCTTCCCAAAAGAAAATTTACAAGGCTGTACTTAGCATGCCATTGATATCCTAAACATGCAGAAGAACCTTAAAAGCAGATTTTGGAAACACAGGAGTCAGCAATTTCTGACCAAAAATTTACAACGTTTAACCAAAGGCAAATTGGCTTAGTTTAGATTTAGGTAACTCCTATTTTGCTGACAGCAGTTGAAACAATCAATGAATTGATCAGAAAAAAAGTTGCAATTTAATGTAGGTTTTTATTTCAAATTTTATTTTAACACCAAATGAAGACTATTTTGCCTGTCTTCTATTTCTCCTAAACTGTTGGAATTTACAGTAGTCATTTAAAGCAATAGTAATAATAATAGTAATAATAACAATAATAATAGTTGTTGTTGTCATTATTATTTATACAATGGGACTTTTTAACTGTGTATGCACACAAAATCTTTGAAATAAAGTCTTTAAGCTGGAGACCTGAATGTCACACCAGAATATCCATGAAATGTGTTCCACTCATTCTGTTATATAAAAACTTCTGTGATTGGTCAAAAAGTTCCCTAAATCTCAAAATAATTTCCTCTGCAATAAGCTGGAAAAATTTTTCAAGAGTTTCTTCATCTACTGCAGAAATTACTTAGTTCTCCTTCTCTTTCCCACACAGAAGCATTATCTTCCATCTTACTTTGCTATCTGCTCATGATGGCTAAGAGCAGGAGCAATTTAGCTGCTCAAATAAGTCTGATTTGTAGTCTGAAAGCAGAAATCATTAGGAAAATGCTATTTGGCTAGTGGCAGTTTAAACAGTGATATATGATTTTCACTCATTTTATGTCATTTCTGCACAATTCTTAGCTTTATTTAAGTGAATCTAGGAAATTTTTGCTGTGAAATGGAAAGATCTGTGCATGTTAAATGGGAGATTATAAAACACTGTTTTTGCAGCTGTCTTGATCTCCTGTTACTTGACGCATTTTTCATTTGCTTTCTCTTCTCTGGTGTACTTCAAACACAAAACTGGAAAAGACTAATTCAGTTTCTCAGTTTAGTCTGGTTTGGATCTTGAAATAACTTTTAAGAGTAAACAATTGACCTAATTACACATACAGTGAAGGCATTAAAATGCAATATGGTCTGCAAAATGCAGTATGGGCAGCAAATACTAAGGACTTCAAACCAAAAAAAGCTGGAAAACATACTTGCAAAATTTGCTTTACTACAGACAGACACAATCAGGTTATTACTAACAGTGTGGTCTTAAGAACTGAAGGCAGCTATTTTTCAGTTCAGAGGTTTGGAGAAAAAGAATGGCAAACTGCTGAAAAATGTGCCTTCCCATGAGAAGCACCTTTGTTTTCTGAAGGGAAATTAGTTATAATACCCTGTATAATATAGTGAAATGCTTACTAATAGGAATGAACATTGTACTTTAAAAACAAATCTAACAAACAATCAGCATATTTTTATTTTTTTTTTACGGTCACCCTTTTATAGTCTTCCTAAGAGATTTACAGTCTCTATAGCTGTAAATGGTGTGACTGAGTGATCTCTCAGTGAGAGCTGCCATGGTACTGTTGCTTCCCAGCAGGCAGTCCAGCCAGATGATGTAGAGTAGGCGTAGGAAGACAGATCCCATTTGAATGCATGAAAAAAACATGATGCTGAAATTTCATAGCTGTTGTAGAGTATATTCTGGATGCCTGATCCTCATTTTTTGCATGCTTGGAGCTTCCATTCAAACATAATGCTGGATTTGTGTAAAACTGCACTCTATCACTTGTTTGAATTTATCAGCATTTAATTTATGCCAACTGTGAACACACTGCAGGGCAGCACAGAAATCACAAGAACCACATTCGCTGATGACCATGCTGCTTTCATTCCTGTATGAGCTGGGGCTGCAAAGCTACGCACCCTGGCCTTTTGGAAAGGCAGAAACAGCAGAGGAATCGCTTCTGAAATTTCTTACCACAGATGGCTCATCTGTAAATTGGGACTAATAGCGCTTCACTATTTTGAGCAGTCCTTAATGTAGAGTTCAGACCTCTCTATAGAACCTACTCTGAGCCTCAAATGGTTTCTCCTCTGCCCAACAACCTGCTTCTGCAAAAGTTGCTGACTAGCTTGATAAGGAGCTGGATTAAGCTATTTATCGGCCTGTATTGTACCCCAGATACTTATCTAAGGTACTTATATCAACACCTTTACACCTAAGCACTTCCTAGTCTGTAATGAAAAGTATTTCCTTTATCATAGTTCTGGAAATAGTATTCTTTTCAATTTATAAATGGGGAACTGAAGAGGAGAGAGTAAATGATTTTTCTGCAGTTTTAAGAAGGATCCTGAGGTGAAGGAAGACCTGCCCCTTGCCTGGCTACATGTCAGGCTGCAGCAACAACCACCTGGCAGGGAAAACAAGTGGAAGTCAATGGAAAGAGAGGAAAAGATGTTTCTAAAAAAATGTATTCTTTTGTTTATTTATCAGCTATAAATCCAATTCTACAGATTGCCCTGATCAGAAGGGTGGAGGGAAGCTCATTAAAACCAAATTGTTATTTTTGCTTTCTTTAATATGCTTTGGATCATATCATATCCATAACAAATCCTTATGAGGAATGTGAGCATCTTTTAGGAACATCTTTTTGTTGCAACCTCTAAATACTCCCTTCATGGGGTAAAAGAATCCCAAAACCAAAACAAAAACAGACCACACATTCAAGTAAAGTAAAGCAAAGTCTAGCACTTTTGAAATCATATGTGCTTATGAATCCCCATAGAATTACTTGAAGTTCACAAGATAGGCCTTATTGTTTCTTAAGACAAGAGAGTTGCCTCAATTAGGGAAAATAAACCTACAGTAGGAAGAAACCCCATCTCTTCTTACCAGAAACAATCACAACTTAGGAGACAAGTACTGCTATTTTGAAATATATTCTGATCGAACAGAATTTTGAATCACAATGACAATAAAATCAACTATTTTGAAGGAATTGGTCAAAACCAGCTAACAATTAACCAAACATTCATGCCTTTTGTTCCAGCTGACAATTAGTAATTGGGCACTATTTGGACCATATGTCATATATCTGCTATGGAAGTTAAAATGACTGACAAAGGAAATTAGAGTGACTAGGTTCAGTGATTATATTGAGCCAACTGAGTATGGGCTAAGTCAGGGCACATGTTTTACATCTTATGTTTTGTGTGAAGTGTGCTTGGAGCTAGCGGAGAAAGACCTTGCAAAGGATGAGAGGAGCGAAGAGAAAGGCAGTGCACACACTACACACAGCAGTGCATGTGCAGAAGCAGCTCTCTCAGAGCAAGCAGAGAAGCGATTGTATAAGAGTCAGGGAGAAGATACATGGCCAAGTCTTTGGGACAATAGGAAAGAAGAGGTTTTTCTAGGAACTTAGTGAGTACTATGGAGAGTTTGGGCAACTTTTAAAGCCACTGAAAGAGTGAAGGATTGGTCTCATGAGGACAAACTGACAGGGAAAAAATTGGTTTCCTGTCTTTCTTGTTTAGTCTTTCCCTTGTGGCATGTCTGAGGTTTCTTTATCTGAAGTGGTTTTTATCTTATAGTTTTGTTGCTTCTTCTTAGTGGCCTTTTTCTTTATAGCCTGGAAGCCATCTAGGAGTTTTATGTGCTTACTTCAAGGTAAAAGGGCAGATAGTTCCATGCAGAGTGAGCCATTTGGCAAAAATTTTAGTTTGATTCCTACAGAAATTGTTTTTAAATATAGAAAGGTGTCAAGTTATTACTTACTGTACATAGAAAATATGGGTGGGAGCAAAGATATTAACATATTTATGTCATAACTATTTAAATTATTGCCCTAAATTGTATACCAGACATTTGTTGTCTGAACTAGCAGCAAGTAACTGATCTAAGGAGAAAGGAGTTTCTCTGTTATATCATTTCTATCACTCCTTATTAAATGTCCGTGTCTCACTATATTGTGAGGTATAGCACTGACTGAGGTTACATTGCAACATAGTCTTGGTGACACCATGCAACAGGACAATTGCTGTTAAAAGAAAAATGGAGTTAAGATAAATCAGCACTTACTATAAGGGCCGTTTAGTAGGATTATAAAAGAAAACCTGTTTCTTCAATTACAGTAAAGTGTAGTCTATCCTCTGACTCTTCTCTGGCTGAAGGTGCAAAGAGAAGCATTTGCACAGGCTTTGTTCTACAGAGAGATTCCTCTGAAGGTGACCCTTGCACAGAAACCAGTCCCTGGACACTCATTTATTGCAGTTAATATTAGCTGGAGAACCTCAGCTTAACAGTTTATTCTTTCACAAGTGCTCAGGCTCTGCTGAGAGCTAAGATGCCTGAGCGAAACTTCAGGTAGGAGTAACAATGCTTCCTTGAAGTGAAGCAGCCCCTGAGCAGAGTAGCTCCTTTTTATGGAGGATTACCTAGACTGTACTTGCCCTTGCATCAAGTCAGCTGGGCTACCTGGTGTTTGAGGTATGCCACTGGATATAACCCAGCTTTTTTGGCTAGCAAAGGGATTGGCTTTGTGTCAAGAACCATCTCGGATATCTAGCTGATACACTGAGAGTATCAAACGTAAGTCTTATAGCTAGACATCTTCAAAAGAATAATGAGATTACAGTTGGGCTTGATGGTATGTGGAGAGAAAAACAAGCCAGGTAGGCAGGAGGCCCTAAGGGGAGGAAGTCCTCTAAAGCAATGTGCTGGAGAGCACAGAGAGCTGCCTGGATATGCCAGACCTCATTTGTACGATGGATATGAAGCGTTTGTGACATTTTTGTTTAAAACATCACTCTAGGTAACTCTGGAGTGATCATGATGTTTGTATTCACGTTTGGGAATGTTTGCACGATGTTTCTGGGAGAGAAGGGTCATCAAATGCTCTGTCAAAGTCTTCAGCTATTGCAGAAAGGAAATAGTGAGGAAAGGAAAGGGCAATGGAAGAATTTTCTTTCAGGTCTTATGTGTTTTATATTGAGAACAGAGAGGATCTGGAGTGTCATTGATGTGTTCTTGAAATAACTGTACACTTGATGTATGGATTGTTAAGAGAAAAGCAGGGGGAACAGTTGTGGTGAAGCTCAAAGGAGAGAGGAAACCAATGTGAGTTGGAAAGCAAGCAAAATCCCTTAGGCTGATTTCAGCTGTGGAGAGAAGGAATGCTGGAGGGACCCCAGCAGCCCTACCAAGCTCTGATCACTGCAGCAGCTCCAGGTAGATCCTGCTTAATACTTACATGTCCTTAACAGATGTATGAACTGCAGACCCAGTGAACTACATGCAAATTTAATCAGAGGAGCAAGACTGAATCATCTGATATACCAGCATCTCTATCCTGCTGAAATAGCCTGGAGCAGGTATGCTTGCTGATCTTAATTATTGAAGTTTCCCAAGTTACTGGTTTTTTGTATCTCATTCTCATTTGTAAAGTCTCCTGTTGATTCATTCTGCTTAATAGTCCCCTGTTTTGGGGTGGGTTGTTTGTTCTTAGTCATAGAAGGAAAATTAGGAAAGATTGCTCATTCTTGAGCATAAAAATAGATTTATCTCATTTTTTCCCTGGGTCTGGCTTGCTCTGTTATTCAAATTTTGTTAGAAACACAAAATGTAAACCCCTTTCCTCTGTATTCCTTAGCAAGGGTACCATTGGATCCAGCATTCTTCCACTGGTGAGGAAACAATCTTGGGGCTTACGATTTTTTAATAAAAAAAAATTATTGATGGGGTTTACATCCTCTTAATGTTATACCTAAGGCATCTTTCTCAGTGCTTTTGTATAGTATATAGAGAGAATATACATATTTCTGTCATTTTCCATCTGTATGAAACAGTACATCAAGTGTTGGTCAGCAAGGAAATAGAGACAAAAAAGCATGCGGCTGTTGACAAGTTTTTGCTTCCCTGGCAGAAACCTTTGCTAAGTTTATGTTTTATTATTTCAATTAATTGGGCAGCCATATAACCCAAATACTAGTTAGCTTAAAATAATGTTGAGTTTACACGAGTCCCCAGTTTTACCTTAAAAAGTGCAGTATTCTGACAGTGATTTTACAAGAGTAGACAAGCATGAAATTAATTTTATATATTAACACTAGGTAAGCTTGCAGCTTCCTAACATTGGTAGGAAATTTTACTAGAACTATAATATAAGGCTGTGTGGATTTTCCCCCTTTCAGCTAGGTGAATTTCTTCAGCAATTCAAACCTCGAATAACTTTTTAAAATCGGGTATCTAAATTTCTATGCCAGGACTTCCTAATCTAATTTTACTCTGTAGCTGTGATATAGAATATATTTTTATATACATAATATTATCATGGCACTATATAGTTAGATTGGTGCCACGTTGGGAAGTTTAGATTCACTGAATTAGAGAAAACTTGTTTTACAGCTCAGTTTAGACTACGAAAGTAGGGTTGAATAAACATTGCGGTTGTCTGTCCACTATCCTAGTATATGGATTTCTGTTTTAAAGCAAATGAACTGCAAGCAAGGTAAAGCTCAGGATATTCTTCAGAAACAGCTGTTGCCTCTCCCATGGATACTCAAGGGAGAGGTTTGTATTCTGTGACTGATTTCTACCTACTGGATGGCTGGGTTCATCCTGATACATCCAGGTGTGCCTGATCCAGATTCTTGCATAAACCATTCAGTCAGCTGCAGCTGGAAAGAGGTCTACCTGAGAAGCACCATGTCTTTATTATATCTGTCTCCTTAAGTCATTCTTTATTTCTATGATTGCCTAATTGCATGTATTCCAGTACAACCATTCTAGGACTTTGTTCTGCAAGTTTAAAGCCAGATTGTATTTTTTATGCCAGTGCATTTCTACCATAATATATTTTGATAATGTCTTTCAGCAATAAAGCAAGCAGGCCTAAGTCTTTAACAGTAGATCAAAAAGTACTTGTAACTAGCTACTACAATGTACCTTTGCATATTTAATTACAGCACATAAGGACTTGTGATAGGTTTGGGCACGGTAATAGATGGCTTCTAATATAATTGTACTCTCTTTTTCTTTTCTTGTGAAAAGATAAAGCAAAAAAACCCCTCTTTTTATTTTGCCTTTTATTGTAAATTAGAGTTTTAAGTGATGTGGCTGTCATTTGAATATGCTAATTATGCTATATTATTTTACAGTCCATTAGACACGCCTATAAAAATGTGTCTTAAGTTCTAAGCCTTTTGATTAACTTGTTGAGACTCAGTATTCCCCAGTACTTGTTTAAGACTGGTAATTGGCATTCAGAGAGGTAGCAGAATGCACCTGCCATTCTGACCACTGGTGACCTTCACTATGAATTAACTACAAAATCCATGTCAGGCAGTTAATTGAATGAAACTGTGAACTTGTAAGTGGTAATGGTTATGATTAGTGTATAACATGCCATAACAGTAATGATGTAATCTTTGTCTCAGGAGACTTAGAGTTGAAGTCTTGGGGTTTTATATGGCAGATTAAAGAGGGGTGTAAATGACAAGTGGGAAGCTTGAAAGGGGGAGAAAGCAAAAGGAATCACTCTTCTCTTTTTCCCAAAGACTCTAAAGATAAAAATATTTAATTGGATTTGAGAGGTTGGTGAACTTTTTATTCCCATCAAAGTGCTTCGTCTGTCTTGAAGGTAGAAAGAACTGTCAGCAGCCCTTTCATCTGGGCTAGGAGAGGTATTTGTCACTTGTGGTTGGATGTGCAGAGTAGTATTAAAATGACCGGTTTTTGTTGTTGTTTCAGGAAGCCAGAGAACATCTGTGGCTCACTGGGGCACATGCTGTGCATAGTATGTATGGGTGGACTGGCTTATATGCTACTTTTTTGTTGGATACTTTCATAGCCATTACAGTAACGAGATTAGTGCTGCAAAGCTGCTCATGCTTTCTTTAGACTTTACATTTTTGTACGCTGGTGACAAATATGAACTGAGCAGCCAGAAAAAGGCATTTGGTAAGGATGATGTGGGTATATCTAAGTACACCCTGCATGCAAAATGGAAGAGCTTTTGTAAACTGGATGGATCCTGCTGGGGTTTTAGCTTTAGAGTCCACAGAGAAAAAAGAACTTGTCTTTTGTGAAATTTGCTTCTGACTCCATGCCCTGTTTATATGCTTGTTAGAATATAACATCTTGCAAATATACTCTGCAAGGCAAGTTGCTGAACCAATAAATGAGAGAAATGAAGCCTTCCATGGCTGTTGCATCAGGCTGGTAACTCATCAGTTGAAATGGAGCATATGTCCAGAAATGCAAAGGAAGGCTTTGCAAAGTGCTGCCACTCTAGTTTAAGCATAACATTCTCAATTTGCCAGTAGTTGTATTATTGAATCACAAAAGTGTATTTCAGAAATCTGCATATTTACACTAACAGATTAATTATTATGTAAATTCTATTTAATATGAAAGAATTATGGGAACCAAATTTAACTAGAGTTTAGGAAGAGCAATGGAGTAATAATCTAGCTATTAAAATGGTCGAAGATCTGCACCACAGGAGTTATATTAAACTTACTAGTAATTTAGTGCATTGCTAGGCTTTCTCTTGTCACTACATTTGTGACCTAGTTATATTGAAACATATTCTGTCAAGAGAGACTCAGACATAGGCATATTCCTTCTTTGTGCAGTCCACATGAAAGCTTCATTGTGATTGTCTTAATGCGTACAAATACATGTATTGATTAACATGACTAGGGTGTATACCTGTATGTTTACACCAAAAATAGAAATGAAGTACTAGCTAACACAATGAATCCACTGTCCTGCATTGTAGAAACACAGGCTACATTGTTTCTATCTGTTATCATGAAAGTGTGAATGGAAGTACGCCTCTCTAGGGACGTTTACATTTACATCCACGTAGGGATGAAACAAGAGGTACTGGCTTTAAACTGAAAAAGGGTAGGTTCATCAGGGGTTGTAGCTATAGAGAAAGCATAATGGGTTTAAACTTAAACAGAGGAAGTTCAAGTTAAAAATAAAAGAAGTTCTTTACTGTGAGGGTGGTGAGGCACTGGAATGGGTTGCCCAAAGAAGTGGTAAATGCTCCATCACAGGCAGCATTCAAGGCCAGGCTGGACAGAGTCTTGAGTGACTTGATCTAGTGTGAGGCATGCTAGCCCATGGTCAGGGAGCTGGAACTATATGATTTTAAGGTCCTTTCCAACTCTAACTATTCTATCATTAGGAAGAAATTCTTCACTGTGAGGGTGGTGAGATACTGGCACAGGTTGACCAGAGCAGCTGTGGCTGCCCCATCCCTGGCAATGTTCAAGGCCAGGTTGGTTGGGGCCTTGAGCAACCTGGTTTAGTGGAAGGTGTCCTGCCTGTAGCAGGGTGGTTGTAACTAGGACTTCCAACTCTAACCATTCTATGATTCGGAATAGTATTTAGAGGTTTGTAATTTGCCTCTGATCTGACATGCCAAGCCTAATAATATGAAATATTTCAGTTTTTTCCCCTGAACACCTTCCTTGCTCACTATTTGATCCAAAAAGTATAAGGCAGTATATGGTTTTCTATGTTCCCACACTTAACCCCAGCTTCGTTTCTTTTTGACTAAGTTATTGCATTTTCATGAGGTTCTGGTGCATCTTTTAATGCAAGATCCTAAATAAGCAGCTCACTCTTTGATTTTGTTTCTGAGTGCTGTAACTGAGGCTGCAGTTACATCACCTGTATTTTTGAAATTTTCCTGGTAAATTTGACTGATACACATTTTCACAAGTTATGGACAGAAAAAGTCAGTTAATACAGGTCTTGTGGTGGCAAGAGGCCAGGTGTAAAAGAGGGTCTATTGCCAACTACCTGGAAAGAAAGATCACATGAAGCCTGTAATAGGCATCAGTGAATCCATTAACAGAAAAGATTTAAGAGATGTCTAAACTTGGGAGATGCTTCAGTCAGGATTTATGCTGGTTTGGACATCTCAATTAAGTAATTTAGGAATCCAGGTTGCCCTTTCTGCAGGTCCCAGAGCATCACTTTCTTCAGTGGCTGTGCACATCCAGTGAGGATTTCAGAGCCTTCAGCCTTAGAAGTGTGATATTATGGCAGAAAAGAAGCTGAACACAGTAGGAGCTTGAAAAGCTGATCACTGTTCAAGGTTGGGGCTAGAATCATAGTATCAGCTAGGTTGGAAAAGACATTTAAGATCACCAAGTACAACCAACCAAAGCTAAAAAGATATTTTAAAGAAAATGAATGTCTCAGGCCAAACCTGAAAGCTCAAAGAAACTTTCTGGCTCTTTAGATCATGGAATTCAGATGATTTTGTTCATCTGAGACAGATATACAAACCTACTCATGGGTAATTCAGTGTCCAGCAGTCTCGTTATTTCTGGCCTGTGTAATGCATGAACACATATAAATGAGTGTTTTACACTCGCAGAATCGAAATCCATCACCTCTGTATGTTCAGACAAAACTTTTGGGTTCCCCAATTTATCAATAGACATGGTACACTTAGTTATAGTACAGTTGATAATTGTTCTAATATATAAATTTTATATCATATAGGCATCTATGTGATGTAAGTACTAGCTAACATGATGAATACACTGTTGTGCATTATAGAAACACAGGCTACATTGTTTCTATCTGTTATCATGAAAGTGTGAATGGAAGTACACCTCTCTAGGGATGTTTACATTTACATCCATGTACATTTACATCCAACAAACATCATAACTGTTAAATGCAATGAGTTGACCTTTGGAGAATCTAGATGTCAATAGTTACTGTGCCAGTAATGAAAGATTTTTCAGAGTAAATGTCTTTGTTCTCAGGACAAATGTCCCTATTTGACAAAGTTAATTTTTGGTTTAATTTCCAGCTCTGCACTAGAGTTTGAATTCCTGATCCTGCCAAGCACTGAGATCACCACGTGAAGTTCTTCTGCTGTTGTCATCAGTGAGAGCTGAGGGCACTCAGCACCTGGCAGGAACTGGCACTTTGATGGCAAGCAGGGATATTGCAAAGCAGGATTAAAGTGCACTCGCTGACAGAGCTGTTTGAAGAAGCTTTCAGAGCACCTGCCCATGCTGTGCTTGACTCTAGACTTTGCTATCAGCCTCTCAACCTCATTAGCACCAAATTTATTCTCAAAAATAAATAAATAAGAGACTCTGACAGTGCTATTTATTTCCTGCAGCATGCCTAAGATGTTCCCAAGTAATAAAATATGACATTGTAGTACTCTTTCTCCAACTGGTCAACGTAAGGAAAATAATGGTTATGGAGGCCTTTCCCCAGAACAACATGAGAAAGGGTAAAATGTGAGAAATGCTTGAAGTTCCTTTAGTTTTCACTGAAACATAGTTTTCTCCCTCCCCACCTCCCACTCCTAACCAAGAAAGCAGAAACAAAACAAAGTTAAATTCATGGTTTGAGGGTTTTGCATGTTCTGAGAGTTTTTTTGTTCTTACTATATTTTGATGGTGACCATTCTCATATTAAATCAAAAGGGGAAAGAGAACAATACATCCTGTATAGTTGGAATTGCTCCATACCCTTTGGACATATCTCTGCATAAAGAATTATTTCTTTGAACTGATGGGTGAATTCAAATTTCTAGAGGCAAAGAACATTGACGAGGTAATTGCTTTTCTGTAAAAACTCTCAAGACTGAGAAGAAACGTTGCCATAGTAAATGAAACTATCTGGAAAAAAAAAAAAAAAAAAAAAAAAAAACAACAGAAAAAAAGAAACACGAAAAACAGGTATTTTGAGAAAGTTGCTGCTTTCTTGCAGTGGCAAATCTGTGGTTTAGGAATATTCCATTCATTGTTAATGAAAATGAAAACATCGTATGCACAGTATTTTTGGTAGAAGGCTACCAGAGACATCTATTTTTTTATAGAAAAGGGAGTCTATTCCACTGCTGAAACAGAAACAGCAGTATTTTGGTATGTTTTAGTGGTCATCATTTATTTTGGGCAAGAATATGGGATGCTTCCCAAATTAGCTTTAATATTCACTAACATCTCTTCCATTCTAGCAAGAACTGCACTCTCTTTACCCTAATGCATCACACAGCCACTTTCCACAAAACTGTCACAGCTGAGACTCTTACCCCAAAATCCAAAGATTTGGTTAATTCAGAACTGATTTGCTGCTGTTATCTGAATATCCATGCAATTTTGATACTTTAACAATGAAGAACAGAATAAACTAAATGGGGGAGGGGGAATTGTGCATGAGGAAAGCTACGAACTTCATTAACATTAAGTTTCTTACATAAATAAAGTGCTTCAATTTACAGATTTATTTTTTTTTTATGACACCTACATAGCTCTATGCAGAAAGAGATCATTGTTTTTTTCATGTCACTTGTGAAGTTGCTGGTGCATGTTTGTCCACTAACTGGCTTGACGGCTTCCACAACATCACTGAATAACTGCTAGAATCAATTTAAATCAAATTACTTGCATAAATCTAATTATCTTCTATTGTTTATAGAAGCAAGCCCTGAGGGATTTAACAGACAGGAATTAAAAGTGTGAAAAAAAGGTTTGAAGTGGGTGGTCCCGTTCCACTGCCCCTCAGTTTTCAGGTGTACCAAAATACAATAAATTAATAAAAAAATCTCTGTGAATCTCACACAGTAAACCATTACATCAGGCTTCTGATTGGTTCTTTTTATTTATTCTCTGTTACAATGCCATTCAGACTAAAAATTACTTACTCTTGACTGGAACATAATGTAATACGTGAATCAGAAAACTAACATATAGTTTTAGTCTTCACCTTCCATCTCTATTCCACATAAAATATTAGGAAATAAAAATGAAATTTTAATTTCTACTTCACTTGTTATTATTTTAAAGATGGTTTTGCCACAATTTTTTTCTGGTTTGAGCCTTTCACAATGTTGTTATTTTTCCTATTCTGTGTTTTTTACTGATGTTTACAATTTCCAATTCTTAAATAATTTAATAACATTTTGGGAATTGTCTTCTAATAGTGTTAATCAGGAGTAAATCAACTGAAGTTAATTTAAAACAGATGCAATGGACTTGAAAATCAAATCTTTTCTGTACTCTATTATCTTTTAAACAAAGTTGTTGTTCTTGTTTTTAACTACATATGTTTATTTCATGTTTGCTCTGTGTTGATTAAATCTCTCTGGATGGCTAAGACAAGACTACTCAAGTTCTGACAGGAGCAGCACCTATGAGCTCAACTGATAGGAAATGCTTTCCAGTCTTGCTGAATATGGCAAGTCTTTTACCAACACTTTGTTGTCTGCTACAAGCCACAGCAGTTTTAGAATTGCATTTCTGATTGATAATAGCTAATTAATAAATTCAAACCTTAGAGTACTAAAAATTCAATCAGATCCTACGCCATTGTCTTCACATTTCTCTGAACTTTTTTTGTGCTGAAACACCACATCATGAACGTTTTCATGATCTTTCCTGTAAATTACACTACTTGCTATTCAGAGTTGGCTTAATTCCTTAACAACCTTTGAACTTATTTCTTCCTCAGCAGAGCAGTGTGTAGTGCTATAAATTATACTTCTCACAAGATGTGCTGTTCATATTTTTTAGATAAGAATACTCTAACATGTGAATCTGAAAAGGAGTACAGTATTTGCATTATTTTCTCTCTTGCTGCTTAGCGGAGAGATATAGGGAAGACAAGAAAAAAGTGGTCAGTTGCTCTGGCCATGACTTCTGATTTTGAGAGTTCTCTGAACTTTGCCATTCACTCTTCCAGGCTATAAACAAACTTTTATTGTTCTTAAATACTTAGGTAGCTGTTAACAAAAATGGAATAAGTCATTGCTCAAAAAATGTCTGTAATGCTTCTAGCAAGGCTTTATCTTTATGACACTAACGATAATCCCTTGTGTAATTAACTGTAGAGCAGTTATGCATGCAGTATGCAGTCCATGACAAGCCTCATAGAAAATACATCAGTATTAGCCACAGGTGAATTCATTTAGAAAGATTAATGACTGCACCTGAATTTTAATGTCTGAAAAGGGATGGAACACTGAATCCTTAATTAAAAAGTTGAATGACTGGTATGGTTTGTTTAACATCGCAAATTTTAACAGGAGGTTTTTATATTCAAATGAAGTCTGAAAAGGAAAACTTTCGTTAGAAGGTGGTGAAGTAAGGGTGAAAAGCAAAAATGTTTTATGTGCTTTACTTTATGTAAATTGATACATGGATCAGTAGCTTTGATATGGATCAAATGAAGTATAATTATGGCTCCTCTCTGTTTACAGTGAATATGGGGCAAAGAACTCTTAAGAAATGCAAGGCATTGCTACACTCCTACCAATATAAAGTTAGATGAGAAGAGCAGTAAAATTGACGAGTGATCTTATTCTTTCCTTAATGAGATGGTTTCCTCTTCATTATTATTTTACAAAGTTTTTAATGAAGAGAAAGTAACCTTGAAAAACACTTACAATCCCATTCCCAGAAGATGCTAAACTCACCTTTTTCAAACTCAGCTTTCAATTAGTAGGTTAGTTAAAAGTAATTCAGAGAACCACCATTATCAATGCAAACAGTGTCATCTTTCAAAAAATTTTTACATTTTAATATTTAATAAAAAGAGAGGCTAGATTTTGAGAGGAATAAAAAAATTGAAGTAGAACTCCCATACCTGTTCAGAAATGCTAATGTAAGGGACATCTGAATGTACTGGTGCTACACTGCCTAAAATACATCTTTAAAAATCCTCTGCTAACTGCTTTTAGTTAGTTTTAATCATGGGAAATGTATTCTGAAAACTGAAGCCCTGTAAAGCTTATTTGAACAGCAAAATGGATCACTGTTTTCAAAAGCAAGACTGTGACGTTTAACTACTGACCTCAATAGATACTGAAGGTCAGTTGTTTTGCTGTCTTATTCCTAACAAATGAGAGTCACACAAACTTTATTTTTAATGAGATCCCCTTCTCTTTAACTGCAATGCCAGACTCTAAGAAAACAAGTTTCCAAGCAAAACCAAGGAAATCAGTTCAACTGAAGATTGTCTTCCTAATAACCTAATTATATTTCGCATTGTTCCACTTTAATCCATACAGAAAAGGAACATAAACTGAAAACTTTGAAATCAGAGAGAGAAGAAAGAAAAGGGAAATCAAAAGTCAATGAAGGATTGCCAGTGATTTATTCTGGGAAGCGCCTGTGAGTACTACTCGCAGCTGTAGTAAAGCAGATTGTGATGCTCTTTAGCTGCAGCGCAGTGCCTGCTGTACCACTTTTACTGCCAAGCAGGAGCATGGCTTTTATTCTTGACCACTTTCCAAGGAAGCATATTTTTAATGAAATGTCATTAAAAAATGTGTACCTTCTTGTAAAGCTTCAAGGAAGGGAGGAGGCATTTGGAAAGCTGCGTGGGGAGTCTGTGTTCATGTGTATATTTGCATTCATGTATAAACAGTCTTTCAGTTACTCATGTAAACTACCTGCAATATTTGCCAAGACACAGAAAACTAGAACATTAAACACATATACATATATCAGATACAGATATGTGTGTATATACATATTATATATAATGCTTTCATTTTCAGGTATATCAGCTTTTTGAATGCTCAGTTGAAGAAGAATCTGTATAATAAACTGCCAAAATCTCTGGTTTAGTGCTCAGCTTATTTATTGCTCCTTATTTCCATAGCCTTTGCTTCAAAACAATCACTGGCATATGAATTGTAAATATTTTTGATAGCCTTATTTTAATTTCCTGGAATTAAACACTGACATCAGAGGATAAAAATAAACCTGAAAAGAAAAGTTGAAACTTCAGGATCCTTGTCTTGATGAACATGGTTAATCCTCTCAGGAAAAGTCAATTGCAGGATATACATTTGCATGACTTAAAGGAATGATTTTGTTCATACCAGCTAAAATCAGTTATTAAATCATGTGTTATTAAACTTGTGACAAGGAAATGCTGACTTACAGAAGCAGGTTAAGTCCTTGGCTATCCAAAATATTTTGCTTTAAATGTCAGCTGATTTGGGCAAACTTCACAAAACATCACAGTTCTATCGAGCTCAGGTGCTTACCTAAATACTATGATTAAATGTGTTTCGGACTTGACCCAAAATCGATAGGATTCTTTCTATTAAATTCAGTGAAATTTGGACCATTACAGTCTAGGTAAATGAGGTGAACTACAACTTTTCAATTTTAAGGAGAGTGGTAATTGTAAGAGATGAGACTAGAATAAGAGTTTGTGTCTTGGTATGAATTGTAGGCCACATCCTTTCCTTCAATTCTCTGGGCAGTAAATTACTTTGGAAGTCAAAATTTAGACTGGACAGAAAAATAAGCAAGTTGATAACTGATATGATACTAAAAGAATGGAATGCAAAAAACCAAGTATAGCACTTTCAATTGAACAAATATTGTTCAATTTTGCCTTGAATAAACACTTCCATATTTCTTATTTTATTCAGCTAATTGTTTTTTTTTTTTCCATTACTATTCTGGGTATTCCATATGCTCAGGAGAAAAAAAGCTCTTGATAAACATTTACTATGCACACTCTATCAAAGGTCCCATATGGTTCTTAAGAATTCCATGTACAGGCATACACTTAAGGATATGGGGACACACATTCACACACATCCCAGCTCTGCAAAACCAAACATCTCTGCACCTTAGGGCTCTCACTTCCTGAAGGAGGTAAGTGACAGGTGTAATATGGCACTTTGTCTCACTTACCTCTTTGAAAACTCTAAGGAATTTGCTCAGAAACTTCCCACAAGTCTAAAAGGTTTATAATGTCAAGAAGATGACCACCCTGCCTTCTTAATGGAGGCAAGGATAAGTGTAATCTCCTTCCCAGAAACCACAGTGAAAAGCTCCCTAGTTTTTTATGGCAGGCTTTCCATTGACTGCAATAATGTTCTTCTGGGTCTTTCTCAAAACCCTGATTCTTCCAAGAAAGTTTCCCTTTATGGAAATGATCTTTCCACATATCACTCTTTTAACTCAGCACATCATATTGTTAAACCAGAAATGCTTTTAAGTTCAAGTTAGTATTCAGTTTAGTAGCTGGATAATTTCAGATTGTCACAGATCGTTTTGTCCAGTAAAACAATTTAATGTGTGGGTGTTGCATAAATATAACTGAAGTGATACTTAGAGAAAGAGAAATCATTTTATGCAGCTTATATCTAGTCTAGAAATCCATAAAGTCCTGGAGAGCTGATGTCCTTAAAGAAGTAGTGGATATCCTCTTCAGGGTGGACCGCAAGTCCCTATGTACACTGTAAATCCCTGCATCTGCCATAATCTTAGCCTGTTTATCCAGAAGCCAGACACATGCAGTGCATTAGTGGATCAGATCTGAACCACTTTCTTTGCTGCAAGAAAAAAATATAATTATTTTCACCATAAACTGAGCTCAATAGCATGTTTTGGCATTATCAGTACAATGAAAACTGGCTTTTAACACAATTTAGAGCTGTGGCTACCGTTATAGTATCTGAGGGGTGTATCTAAAACAGTCATGCTTCTTGAGGTAATCACTGGAACAATGTATAACCTTAGAAAGAGAAGTCCCAGCTAAAAGCTATTTGAAGACAATGTAGCCCACAGGGCACCTCGAGATAAGCTGATTCTCCTTTCATTACTTCTTAAGCATCCATTAAAAGCTAAGCACTCTATTCTGCCCCTACTTGCACCCTGTGGATCCTGGAAGTTTGTGCGGTGGGAATGAAAGGCACTACCCCAATCTGTCATTCAAACTGCAATTAGACATCCATCTTCAAGAACCCAGGGCAGAAAGAAAATACAAAATAGAGGAAAAAGAGGGATTTCTTATGAAAGTAAGAAACGAAGAACGCATGGCCCACATAGGCATGTTAGGTATGTTTTCATTTCTGAAATATTTTATAGGCTTGGAAAAAAATTGGATGCACAGGTTAAAGCAGTCCCTAAGCAACTTTAACTTGCACAACCAGCATTTATTGGGCTGATGACCACCATCCGTTATTACTGACCTTAGCAATACTACAAGAATCCTATACTCACACGGATAAACTCTTCTCCACAACTTCATCAACTTATTAGGGATAAACAGGCTTTACTTCAGCATTTGGCATGTGTGATTCATATCTATCCATTTTTCATTCAGCCTCCTCTTTCCACCTCTCTTTAGACAGTGATTGCTTCTCCTACATTTCTCCTACTGTGTGCTATGTAAGTAAGTTTTCAAGAGATTGGTTTATTCAGGAGAGAAAACTGACAGTGAAAAATATCCAAGAGTATGCAAGTTTATGTTACCTCAATTTGTTATGAAGAAGTATGTAGAAAAATATGAAATGCAAGGGGCTTAAGACTGGAAAAAAAATCATTATGTTGGGTAAACTGTACAGAGGACACTGTTACCCATTTTTTTGCTGTTCTAGGTTATTGTAGAAGAAAAAAAACCTGTGTGAATGATACAAAACTGCTTTTTAAGATCCTCTCCTTACATTTATATTTCAAGTCAGAACTTAAAGTCAAATATGGATCCCCTTATTACTGTGAAAAAGTGTGGAAAGTATCTTCATATATGTATAAAGATAATATAAGCTGATTAATATTAAGGATAAATAGCTGTGACTAACACACTGACATTATATTAAAGACCATCTCAGTATCATTCTTGTGCCAGATTGTTTGAACACTCAATATCAGAGAAGCACATGACTAGGTATTACTGAAAAATAAATTATTCTTATAAATTGTGAGATTGAAGCAAGTATTGCAAGAATGAAAATGCAATTCTTCAAAGATAAGGTACTCTTTAAGATCATATACTCTAAGAAGCGTTTAGGTTTTTCTTTTTAAAGAGAAAAAAAGAGCTGTTTTGAAAGAGCTGTTGCAGATTTAATATTTCTTCTATAGTAGGATGTCTGTGGAAAAAATAAGTAGACCATTTACTGCTGAGCCATTTCTCATACATTTTCGATATTTATTCTGTAACCTTTGTGTACCACTAGTTTCATTGCCATTTTAGTAGAAATTGAATATTACAGAAAATAAAGAGCAACATTAAGGTACAAAAAATGTAAAGCATTATGTAAGCATTTACTTTATATGTGGATGTCCTGATTTCAAACATCAAAATAATTTCTTGACCAAAACAGACTGCCGTACAGTCCTATATTTTATGTACCCAGGAAAGCTGGAGGTTTACAGATTCCACGTTTAACATTAATACTTCAGGATTATGCAGCTGAAGAGTTGGGCTGATTAACAACAGTGCGTTTGTTTATACGGCACGAAGGTGAAACGGTCCAGTGACAACTGTATTATTTTTTGGCTTTTCAGCTGTCCACACTTGTATAATAAACTCAACGTCCTGTCAAGTTTCATCATGTATCCTCTTTATTATCACATTGTGTGAAACTGTATGGCTGTAAATTAGAAAATTTTTTTTCTGTTTTTTTGAAGTTGAGCTCCTCATCACCATAAAGATGTGTCATGGTTTAAGCCCAGCTGGTAACTCAGAACCACACAGCCGCTCGCTCACTCCTCCCCCTTCCTCCCCCCACTCTCAGAGGGATGGGGAAGAGAATCGAAAGAATGTAACTCCCATGGGTTGAGATAAGAGCAGTCCAGTAACTAAGGTATAACACAAACCACTGCTGCTGCCACCAATAATAATAATGATAAGGGAAATAACAAGGGAAGAGAATACAACTGCTCACCACCCGCCAACCAATACTCAGCCCGACCCGAGCAGCTATCTAGCTCTTCCGGTTAACTGCCCTCAGTTCATATACCAGGCATGATGTGCTGTGGTATGGAATACCTCTTTGGTTAGTTTAGGTTAGGTGTCCTGTCTCTGCTTCCTCCTGGCTTCCCCTCCTCCCTGGCAGAGCATGAGACTCACAAAGTCCTTGGTCAGAGCAAACATTACTGAGCAACAACTAAAAACGTTGGTGTTACCAGCATTGTTCTCAGACTGAGAGTCAAAAACACAGCGCTGCACCAGCTACTAAGAAGGAGAAAAATGACTGCTACTCCTGAACCCAGGACAAGGTGCCATGGTTACCATGTCAATCAGGCACAGATAATCAAGTCCATAATAAGCGATCTCAGGTATGCTTGGTATCTGGCTGGAAAATTAAAGTTTTAGAACTTAATGCCACCAGGACAATTGAGAAAAACAGCTGCAATGTAGGACCTGGCAATTTTCTTCTTCTTTTATTTTGAAAGGCTCAACGGGAGCACATAAGGCAATGTCAGTTTCTTTAAAAACATTGGTATATTTGATTGTCTCTCACGTACATGTTTTTATTATACTTCAGAAAATTCCCTTCAAAAACACGATAGCAGGAGTCCGGTGTGATTGAACGAGGCTATCTAAACAAGCCACCAGGTTTAGTGTTTGTATACTGTGTTTGTCACTGCGATGTGGGACCTGTTATATTTGCAATCTTAGTAGTCCAAATTTTCTTCAAAAAGTAGTTAACAGCATAATGCAATCCCAGAGCTTGGCTTATGTTTGTTTTCATCAGTATGCAATAATCCATTCTCATAGGATGGCTGCGTGAGCCGCAAAAGTGTAAATGCCATTCTTGCCTATGCACTCCCTACATGTGCTGAATCAGCTGTTTCTCCTTTGGAAGAGCAATGAATCTGCTAGTTGTCTGCTATCTGAGATTTAGATGCTAACTTTTCCCCTTGTGTTTCTGTGTATTAATCTCCTTTAGCCTAATTTCTGTTTGTTTGTTGTTTGGTTCACTGTCTCTGAGAAACTAATCTGTTTAGTCTTTTAGGTATACACATGGCTCTGGCTTAGGCTTGTGCTTGCTTTAGGGTGGTAAGAGTTCAAGAGTGATCGAGGTGTATGTTACATGGAGCATGCTCTTTTTTATACACACACTCCTGAGGATACTGGAAACCTTTGATAACTGGAGCTTCACCTTTTGGCTTTTTTCCCTTGATATCTGGATTTCATGAAGTGCAATTAATTTAAAAAAACAATAAAATAAAAAAGAGGTGGCAAAAATTTAGTAACTTGGGCATTGTAGTCAGTTGGATTTCTCTTTGTACCAAAAAGACCCCCAAATTATCCAGTTCATCCCCTGTCTCTCTTGATGGGTCATTATGTGAGTCAGCTGCTCCAGATCTTCCCTTTAGGTGATGTGTCACTCCTCACCGCTGCTTCTAAGAGCTGTGAAGGTCCATGGGCATTTTTGTTCACTGTGGGCTGTGTCTCTGCTAATTATCCCTGAGGTATAAAATAAAAACAAAAAACAGAGAACAAGTAAATAAATAGAATAGAATAAATCTCTCAATCCAATACAGGAAAAAAAATTGTAAACAATTTCCAGTAAATTGATGGTAATTGATAAAACTCATAGCAATTTGTTTGCTTTCACATAAACAAATTACTAAAATATGTTGCTGTGACTTACATGTCCCCATTTCATCTCACTCACTAAATGGTTATTGCCCCACACTTTAAAACACTGTTTATATACAATTCTGTAACAACCTCACTGTATGACAAACTCACATTAACATCTCTAACTTGGTGTTTGGAGCATTTGCACTCACAGAAGGTCTGTCTGGAAGGCCCCTAAGATCAATGAGAATTTTTCCATTGCTTTCAATATGCTTACTGTGAATCCCAAGTGAAAAGTAGCTTGCAGGGAGCCTGGATATTGAGCAGGCTGGTACACACAAATAAGAAGTGCCAGACTGTAAATTTCTGGGAAATGTTTTTGCTTCCGAGCCAGACTGCTGGGTTGGTGTGAAGTTTCTGCCTGTGGTCTCTCGTGCAGTTGGGGCTACCAAGCATTTAGCAAAAGTGACAACGAGGGCCTGACCTCCACTCTAGCGCTTTGGCTGCCACAGTATCGCTTCACCCCACATGAGTGAATTTTAAATTAAAAAAAAAAAAAAAAGGCAAAAAACTAATGGTTCTTTAATGCAGTTCAGTAAACAATTTTTCTTTTCAATGTGTAACATATGTATTTTCTTCTCCTCCATTGCCCTCTCTCTCCTCTCCATTCTCTAAGGCAAGGGAGATTTTAACATTTTTTCCTCTGCTGTGCATGGGAACACCATTCAGACTCTTGCTGCGTCAATCAGAGCTCGTCACTCCACAGTCAGGCATATCAGCTTAATCCTGCCACAAAGTTCTGACTTTCTCAATATCTGAGAACTGAGTTTGTCAGCCAACAAACAGCATCAAATTCCTAGTTCCATATGTTGAATGATGAAATGTGTATACTTAATCTCTTTTTCAGGCTTCTAAATTCTCAGCAGTTCATATGCTTCTGTGATGGGAACTTCAAAAACTTCCATTAATTATTAGTAGCCCTTGTCAGAGGGTTATTCCTCTGGAATATGCAGCTCTGTCAACACAGTACAAGGTCAGTTCTAATTTTGTCAGAATCAGCTTTCAAACAAAACCCAAGAACAACCCTGGAATACAGTTCTGACAATATTGTAGCACTCTAATTTCAACAGTTTGCATTTCAGAATATCCTGGTTTTAATTTAACAAGTTAAAAACTCGAAATCAAAGTAACTGGGTTTTGTAAGTGAATTTCAGAACTCTCAGGTTTAATTTCTTGACTCCTTCTAAGCTGGAAATGGTTTAATAAGACAAAACATCCATGTGTGATCCAGGAAATTTCAATATAACACTAAGCAGAGAGGACTCTAATATGTATTTCAATGAAATAACTTTTTGTATGGTTTGCCATACATGTTAATCACATGTGTAATGTTTCATATGTGATATAATAACTAGGTAGACATATTCTGGAAATAATGAGCTTGATAGAACACATTCGTAGATAATATTTTGGTTCATGTGCACTGTACAGTGTATTGTGGATCATAAAAGGAGCACAAATCCAAATAACTAGACTAGTCTAAATAAAGAACTAAGCCAAATGCCTTCTGCAACAAAACCCAGGTAGTCACCAAGAGATCCTAAAACATCTCAAAGATTTCAGAATTTCTCAACTTTACACAATTCACAATGTGATTGTTTAAATGAAATATTTCAGTATAAAAAAGCAAACATACACACAAGCATGCATTCATACACTAGAAACACTAAATCTCACATGCAATGGAGGTTAAGTGGCATCTATCTCTTAAAAAAATATAATGAAAAAAATATTCATGCCTATCATGAAAAAAGCAAAAGAAAACAAAATACAGTAGAAAGGTGCAACATTTCTACTGTAATACAAATAATCTTAAAAAAATTTGTATTTTAAAAAAATTCAAGTAAGGGAAGTTTGTTAGCTATCAGTTCCTTTCCTTAGAATGTACAGGAAACTTATGCCTTTCACAGCTTACAATTTAGTATCCTGTTTGCTGCTCTAGGTAACAAACTGCTTTTAAACACTAGCTTCTAATAGTGACACAGTTTTCCTCATCCCTAAACTGAAAAGTCCTGCAAACATTAGCAACTAATTCAGCAAGCATGTGGCCTGCAAAACAATGCAAACCTTAGCTTTAATTTCCTTCACGTTGACCTTTCTCTCAGAAAAAACTGCTCCAAATTAAAAGTCAAAAATTAAAATCTTAAAACTCACTGCCCCTTGAGCAATTTTAATGGGGGACCAATTAAAAATCTAGGTTCTGTCTCGCTGCTGACTTTATTGGCTTAAGTAAGCCTCCTTGAAATGCTTTGTGCTGTCCTCTGCTAATTGTCCTTTGGCACGTAAAAAACAAATGGTTAGAAAAGAAGGTAAAATCTGTTTGCAGGGGTTTTTTTAATTGAAGTATTTATAGCACTTTGCTAATTCCACTGAGAGGATCAAATTCTGCTCTCTAAAGGCAGTTTAAGTCCACTGAAACTATCTTCTGAATTCAACCCAGGTTAATGCCAAAACAACTTTTCCCCTTGGACTCCAATGGCACAACATTAAGTGCATTAAACAGGAAAACGCAACTCCAAAAGACAAAGAGTTAATTAGTACACAGCTGAATATATAAACTAAATAAATTATCCAGGACATATTGTGCCCAAAGTAGTGGTGCCAAGCGTAGCTATTTTGAAAAGCTGTCAGATGGAGGCATTTGGTGGTTTGCATAGCAAATATAGACTGTGAATGCCTCCCTTGAGCCTGACACCATTGATGCTGTCTGTATAACCTTAATTGAAAATCAGATTCCAAACTCTTCTCTCTCTTTTGCTATTGGCAGTCACATCTACCTGGGAGTGAACAAAACTCAAGATGTAGTGACCCAAAGCTGTAACTTTCTCTCCCCAAACTGATATGTGCTAGGAATGTTTAATATTGGAACTGTTTGGAAAGATTAAAATAGCACTTGTCATCTCTTTCCTGAAAAAGAAAATAAACCTGGTTTTCTAAAGCAAACGAGACATAGTATAATTACATGACAAAGCAAATGCCAGACGCGTAGCACCAAAGCAAAGCATCTAAAACATAAAAGCTGAACAAAACATGCAACTCTGTCTACTTTTCTCCACAGTTCTGTTGAAATAGTTGACGTGTATGCATAACCAACAGTATGTAGCACATCTGCATTCAGAGGCCAACTGTCCTTCTAAAAATAATTTTAATACTAATTGCAAGAATGATGAAGTCTGCTAAGGTATACATACCAATGACATGAGTCAGCAGAAAATACATCCAGCTGTTCTATCCTAGAAAGAGTCCTGGGATTTGCACAGTGCAGATGTTTTCCTTTTTTCCTTTTTTTCTTCTATTCTTCTCAAGGACACAGTGTGACCTTCTCAAGGTCACAGTAACATTTTGTCCTTCTGATCATTAACTTCAAGGGATAAGAAGAATGACTTTACCAGAACATCTCAAAAGAACTGGAATCTGAGGTTAAGTTTGGTGACTTTTACTCTTTGTACCTCTCTAAGCTCTGAAATAGACCCTTTTCTGCTCACCTCTGTGCTGTTACAGTGTCCATTTGCTCTACTGGCTCTTCTTACAACTTCTGCCCTTTGCCAATGTTTTCACATTATTTTGCTTAAGATCCTTAGACTATCTGGTGCTTTCTTAGGATGTATTCAGCATTTTGCTTTGCTTTGAAGAATTATGTCAGCAGAAGCAGGAAGAAGACAGGGGAAAGTCAAGAATCTTGGATATTAAAAGGACACTTTCTCAAAATTTTCACAGATCATATTTTCTGTGATTTATTCTAAATGTTATTAGTCAAAAGAAAAAATTGTAAGTTGCCATTAGCCCCTGTAATCACTACAAAAATACAAAACCAGCTCTGGAAGCAAGCTCTTTTCTTTACATTTTTATATATTTCTAAAAGAAACTAATTATTACCATGTTTTGTGATTACTTTTAAATGTTATTAGAAATCATAGTGACTAGTCTTTTGCACTTTTCATAGCGCAGTATTCCTTGGGTAAATTGGCATTTTGGCCATACTACTATGACTAGATTAAGCAGTCACTGAAATCAAAGTACATCCCTAGATTTCTTATTTTAACTGGACAACACAATATATACCCCTACTAAACTATAAGCTGGATCTTTAGGCTCGGTAAATTGAATTAATTCTGTTGAAGCAGCAGAGCAGCAGCAGAGCATTGGAACTGTTCA
Organism: Psittacula echo; assembly: GCF_963264785.1. NCBI lineage: Eukaryota > Metazoa > Chordata > Aves > Psittaciformes > Psittacidae > Psittacula > Psittacula echo. Next base: position 15,133,001 of record NC_137740.1, read on the forward strand.
TTTATTTTAACAAGCATATAATTAATTTATTTGTTTCTCTATTCATGGTCAGTTTGGTGTTTCTGTTTTCTCTGTGAATTAGAATATCACACATAAGATGCTCGCTTTCCGGTCTTGTGTTTCTCTGTGTGTAAAGCGTGTGTTTCTTCTTTAAGGGCATGTCTTTTTCTGCAAGTTCTCAATGATGAAACAGGCCTTTTAATAGTGCTACAAAAATCAGAAAAGCCCAGAAACAGGAAATGTCCTTTCTCATATTGAGGACCTGACAGAGAAAATTGGTGGTTTTCCATAAATGAGCTCTTGATTGAAATCAGACAGTTACTTAGGTCTCCTTACTTGTGGTTAGTTTGGCTAAGAATAGACACATTCAAAACCAGACATCAATGTCTTAAAAGCCACTCATGGGATAAACAACAGCTTCTGTCTTTAAGCCACTTAATTTTTGCCATCAGATTAATATTTTACTATTCCCTAGAGTCGCGGACATGGTCTTTATGGTTTTAAGATGTGAAACACACCATAGACACAAATTCTAAACAGGGTCTTGCAAGTCCATTGAAAAAAGGTGCTGGAACTAAATATTTTAGTTTCCAGCAGATGTAATTAACTGTGTATAATGTTGGAATTGTTTATTTTAAGTTAGAATGAGCAAGAGAATAAAAATAGAAGCAAAATAATTTCTGAATTGCTTATCTATAACAATGGTTTCTGTTTTCATCTGTAAATATCTTGTTTAAAGCCATTGAGTCTCCTGCTGCTAAGCATATATTTTATAGCCTAAACCCATTCCATATTTCACACAAGAGACTTCATAAAGGACACAGATTTTTTTCTCACTGATCTCAAAATTATCAATTATTTTTTATAGAACTTTTTGCATCATTTACTAAGGAAGCATTCATGGCTTTATAGACTCTTTTTTCATCAGTCATTCAGAAGTAAAAGATTTATGAAGTTAAATGGTTTTTATCATGCTCTGATTCATACAAGCATATTGGTTAAAACCGGTGATGCTTCAGTCAAAATAAATGTTCACAGCAATGAATTTATATTCTTTTATAATGCAGAATAGGTAAGTTAAGAAATATGATAGCATGAATACATAGACAAAGATTAATATGGGCCAAGATTTTCAAAGAGGATTTTCATGAATTAATTGTGCTTTCTCATTTGTTTAATTCATGGGCATTTTTTCTATATTATTGTAACTACTGAAAAAAAATTGCATCAAGCAAGCAGAAAGGTAATAAGCTGTCAGAAATGGCTAGAACAGTTGTGGCTAAGACATGCCAATAACAACATACAAAACAATACTTAAAATTCTTTCATATGTAATACAAATCAGGGGCCAAATAATTAGCAACTTGTAAACACTGTAGGATTAGACATGCTCTTAACCTAAGTTTATACACATTTTGGAAAGTTTTCCCCAGAGCCCCCAGGGCAGGTGCACTGATATTGATACACTCCATGAAGGATTTAGTCAGGTGGTTTTTAATAACACCAATGGGATCCCTTAATGCCTCTGTAATATGTGTTTCAACTAATAATAAGCCTTTAACTAGAATTTACATGGGTCCATTTCTGTCTGGCTCCCAAGACATGTGCAAGGATTGTTCACAGCTTTGTACTGATATGCTCTTACACAGATCATTATATATTAATGTGAAAGTGTATAATGTTTTATAGAGCGTATGACAGCCACACAGTATAGTTTTCCTATCAAAAACATGGCAGGAAAAAAGCAGTAGTGGTCATTAGCAAACACCTGGATTAAATTCCATATGGAGGGAATCTTATTATCAAGACAGCTTTCTACAAATAATGAGCAGACTGATTATAGAAAAGCACATAGGATTACAGGAGAATGACCGTATCAGAAGAAAAGAAGAGCAGAGTTAGAGGGCTTAATCTGAGCTGAGTGGAATAGAACAACTGCAGCCAAGTAGGGCAGGATGTCTCCATCAGAGCATAACAAAGTAGGCCAATAGTGCTGGCAGTGGGAAGAGGAATGAGAGCCAACTATATCAGGAGGAAAAGAAGAGCTGAGAACAGTTCCTTTGATGAAGAATGGAATGAGCTAGCCTCTTTAGAGAGAGAATCAGACCATGCTCAGCAGAAAAGAGAATAGTATGGCTACAGCACTTGAAAAGCCTGAAATCAATATTACTCGATTGGAAAGAAGAGATGGCTTTAGGTTGGAAACAGAATCAAAACACATGAAGTACTCCATGTAAAATACCTTGACATGAAGTATACCATAATGAGGCAGACTACTAAAGAGAAAGTGAGTGAAGCTGTGGCTTACAGAGCTCTTAGAAATGTGTGTTGATCGATGCTACTAGCAGCAAGATCAGTGATTCAACAAGTGTCTCTCACTATATTTACTTCCTATCAGTATTTCTGTCCCCTACTATGTCTTCCAGTCATGCATGGAAAAGAGGATACAAGTAATCACAGAAATTTTCAGGAATGATCTTGAGAGAAACAGAATCTAGTAATGCTTTCCATTCCTTGCAAAGGATGATGTAAAGGCAAAGTGAAGTGATTGCAGTAACTGTTCATGCACAGACAAATAGAAGCAAGCAGTAAAGGTTTAAGGTAATTTTTTGATGTATGTTAAAGCAAATATTTCCCTTTTTATACCTCAGAAGTTTGCAGTGAAGTAGCAGATAAACTCTTTCCTTTGAACAATGAATTGAAAATCTGGGACAAGCACGTATCTCTGAATAGCTGCTGGGGAGATGCATCATGCTTCCTATAAAGGAATAACAATTCATGGATCAACAGCAGAATAAATGTCTTTGTGCTCTAGTTTAAATACCTTCTCCATTATCAATTTCATCATTACTATGAAGACCTTCTTCAGGTTAGGAGACTGGCAAGCAATTCTTAAAGGCAGGGTGAGACACAGCACAGAGTGGCCACTAACTTCCGTGTTCCTCAGTGCATGTGCATTGGTCATTGTGGACAGAAGTTCACTGGAGTATTTATCAAAGGCAAACTAGCAGCTGCAAACTTTTAGGTTAATTTAAAAAAATAAAAAAATTGTAACCTGGTGTTACCATCTGTTAATTTTGCATTTTTTAATTTGTACTTTATTCTGGATAGAAATTTGCCTCATGAATCCTTCTGGAATGATAAGTAGTGGATGTTTTTCTACTTCTTCCTCTCCCAGAGCTTGATCCATAGTTATGGTAATGATTAATCCCTGAGTATTCTGCATAATCCTGATCAAGGAATGACAATAAGAAGGATTCCTTATAATAGAATGATGTAATACTCTGGGAAATTAGTCACTGAGAGTTGCATTACAATAATGTTGCATTACAGAGACATAATCACAAGAGGAAAAAGTCTCACAGTGACACAGCATGTCTATGAAAGTCTCTGGGTTGCAGAATCAAAGCGTTTTGTACAACCCCCTGTCCATGTCTCTCTTAATAATGCCTGTAATCATGACATTAGACAAATCAGACTGAGTTTGTGTTATTCTAGTAGCTTCAAGCCAGAACTGCAAATCCTGGTTGTGTCTGATAACCTTAGGGGAAAAAAAAAAAAAAAAAAAAAAAAGAAAAGAAAAAGAAAGGTCTCTTCTCATTCTCCAGGGACTGTCTATTACAGGCAAACCACTTTCAAGAAAAGAGGTACAATTTGTGGTAAATTAACATTCCTGAGAGTGAATAGTGGCCGAAATTTCTGTCAGAGAATGAAGCTGCCATGGTGTCATGGTTTAAGCCCAGGCCGTAAATTAGAACCATGCAGTCTACTTCCCTCCACACCCTTTCTTCCCCCCGCTCCTGGAGGGATGGGGAGGAGAATCAAAAGAATACAACTCCCATGGATTGAGATAAGAACAGTCCAGTAACTAAGGTATAACACAAATCACTACTGCTACCACCAATAATAATAATGATAAAGGAAATAACAAGGGAAGAGAATACAACACCTCACCACCCATCGACCGATAACTTGCCCCCACCCAGCAGTGAACTAGCCTTTCCAGGTAACTCTCAGTTACATCCCTGGGCACGACGTGCTGTGGTATGGAATACCTCTTTCGCTAGTTTGGGTCAGGTGTCCTGTCTCTGCTTCCTCCCAACTTCCCCTCCTCCCTGGCAGAGCATGAGACTCACAAAGTCCTTGGTCAGGATAAACATTTGCGCAGTAACTAAAAACATCGGTGTTATCAGCGCTGTTCCCAGGCTGAAAGTCAAAAACACAGCACTGCACCAGCTACTAAGAAGGAGAAAATATGACTGCTATTGCTGAACCCAGGACACCTGGAGAGCTACATGTGATGCTAAAGCCAAGTGTCAAGGCAACTATCTGATGAAGTTTCATTTTGGCCTATGTCTAAAAATAACAGTAAAGTCCCAATAAACGATTCCAAAATGTATGCGTGAAAGCCTATAAGAAAAAAAAAAAACCCTACCAACTTCCCACAAGTATGCACAGCAGCAATTAGCAACAAAAAAGATACAGAAGAATGGAAAGATCACTTAGTGTAATGTTTAATAGAAAATAAGCCAGTAGGTAACACTGGGGGTAAAGAAAGAAACATTATCATATGTAGAATGCCCTTGCATTATCTCAATTTAAATCTAACCTGAAAACTTTCTGTTTGCTCTGACTATTTAGGTTTAGCTTCCTCTTTCCCCATTTTATAAAAGACTTTGAACTGCCTGCTTGATGTTAAAAGCAGTATATAAATTGAAACTCTATTATGCTTCAGAGCAGATAAAGATCCTGCAAATGCAAAGAAAAACTTTCAAATGAGAAACAGTGCAGCTGGAAATGCAAATCACATTAATCCAAGAAGGTTTTGGTTTTTAGTTCTGCCAAAGGAAGAGAGAGGTCAAGGGTAAAGTTATAAAGAATATAGGAAGGGATATGAAACAAAATCATAAAGGATAGTAAAATAGCTGAATAACAAATGAAAGCACACACTGTCAGATGAGTCCAAGAGACCAGGCAGGAAGCCAGCAAATATGGTTGCAATATTAAAACAAGGGATGAAAACCATCAAGAAAATTATAGATACATTAAATGTCTGTATGTGGAGAGGGAAAAGGGCAAAACTAAGTGACACAGAGGGAGTCATCAGATGAGTGCATAAGGTTATATTTTACAGCACGTGTGGAACACTCAGGGTTTGTCACAGTTCACACAGGGCAGCAATAAGGGCATCCTAAATATTAGATAAAATCTGGCCATATTGGAGCCAATGTGAGTTTCGACATTGACTCCGACAAAGCCAAGATTTCATTCATTAAGGGAGAGCTTTAATACCCGCCTCAATAAGGTAGGAAAAAAACCCCTATCATTTCATTTTGTAGAGGTAAAACTTGGACTCCAGTAGACAAAAGGTCATATTCTATAAAGATTTGTTGCTTTGTAAGGTCAGGAGACTTCAAATGTTAACAATCATGTGTCTGGCATGTAGAATAAGATCTCAAAACAAGATTTAAGTGTTCTGCTTTCCACTACAATGTTCAGGTGTAATTAGTTGGGTAACAAACCAAGAGCACTGTCTTGAGCTAAGTCAACAGGAGTAATCTTACACTAGACATTGGGGAAAAAAATGGGGAAAAAAAAAAAAAGTACATTTAATGGTTGGTTGGGTTTTTTTCTTTGTAAAATTTCTATAAATAACTGGTAGTTAAGTAGGAAATGTGTCAAATTAGCTCAGGTTTTCTGGACACAAACACAGTGACATAGTATTGTTTCAGGATGTGCTTGTAGTTCCCCAGAAGAAATGCCAGAGGAAACATTCATCAGGTCCCCAGTATATGGATGGGGAATACCTTAGGAAATGCTAAGTAAAGAAGTCTTTAACCCAACCCTTCAAACTTAAGGTAAGCAGGAAACAACTCCAAGGCATAAGCATTTATTTGTATTCCTTGAATGAACTGTGCATGACTTTTTGTCTAAAGACATGCAGGAAGACTTGCTGAATACGTATCACATTAAACAATTATTGACAAAAAAACCCTCTGAAATAAAATGTTGGAAGTACAACCCAGAACACTTCCCACTTTTCACAGTTGAATGCCCTGCTAAAATTAAAAGCTGCGTGCTCTCTTTTATTTTTCCTGCTAAAAAAAAAAAAAAAAAAAGCAGTGAAGCTAGTCTTGCTTTATTCGTTGTTTGCATTATTTGTTATGACATGGTTTTATCAAGATAGGAGATGAATATTAATTCCAGCAAATCTGGTGACTCACCCATTGTGGTGGTTATGGCTTGCAAACTTCCTGACATCTGGAAATGAATATTGCTCAGGAACTTAAGTGCTTCCTCACCTAGCTTTGGTTTTCTGATGGTGCTTATAGAGATTTCTCATTTACCACAGCTGCCCAAACTGCACAATGCGTATCTGGGCATATCTGTACATATCTAAAGATGTTTCAGGCACGACAAAAAAAAATATTTTTATTTTTATTTGCTTATAAGACTACAGATCAGAAGAGGTTTTAAGCATTCAAAATGCAAGCTTCGGCTGTTAAAATCTTAGATGAAAACTGCATGCTGAAACAAAGGAACAAGGTCTGTCCCATTACCTGAGCTGCAGCTGCAAGACTCCAGTTGCAGCTGGATGCAGGAAGGATGTCTGTGTGTGCCTCAAGCTTCTTGGACCTATTTCTAAACAATGTGCTTTTGATCTCCCAGATCTCACAAAGTTTTTACTTAATGTACTAACCCTCCACGTTCCTTGCTGCTGGGACTTTCCTCATGACCATTTGTCCTGGAGTCTGGCAGTCCCTCCCTAGTCAGCTTGTGCATGAATTATTACAACCTTCCTACTGCAGGGATCAACAAAACACCCTGTCTTATTAAAAACATGATTTTCAAACTTATTATTTATGTATAAAGTTGCCAGCTAATATGGTTTTTTTTAGTCAGGGTGTTTGTTATATTTCATACGCTCCGTGTTCAGTTTCTGTATCAGCCAGGGGCCACTCTTTTGGAAGGATAGATCCTTTGTAAGAAAGAAATTAAACTGGCAAGCAAAAATACTTATTCCAAAACATTTTTCAGTTCTTGACCAGCTACAGGTTTAAGTTTGTGTATCCATAAACCATTGAGCCAGACTAGAATATTGTATATCACTCTGGATCAGAAAATAACTCTTTCTTTTTTTTTTCCTTTCCTATAAGGAAAACAATCCCTTTCAATTATTTGTCTAAATTTGTGACTTAGTTTTATGTAAAATTAAGTTGGATGCAAAAAAAAGTTAAGTACCCATACATTAGAAATACAAAAAAACCCTCTTCAAAACACTTCTCAAATATGTAGAGCACTGGTTACATAAAAGTAATTGGTATAAAAGTTTTATTTATTCTAACAGTGGCTGAGCCATATACATATAATTCACTTTAAGCTGAACCATTAGAGTTTTTCACTCTGACAGTGGGTGAGCAACTGTCAATGTGTATATAACATAAAAATAACCAGTAAATCAGCGTATTCACCAAGTAAGGTATAAGGGGTTTCATCATCTGCCTCCATGTATCTCTGCTTATGAACTAAGTACTGGAGTTGTCCTCATTATCTGTATCACAGTTGCAGCCTGCACCAGCAATGCACTAAGGTGTAACCTATCCTGCAAAGGGGAACCCACTAGAAGCAGTCTAGTGGTCTCTCCTTGTAAGACTGTCTCCAGCTGTTGCTAGAAAAGACAGAGAGATGCATTAAACCAGAACAGGATGTTATAAGGCTGATGCTCATGGCCAATGCTCAGTTCTCCTTGAAACTCAGGAAGTTAGATACAAAATTTACTTATGTTCTCTTGAAGATGCTGATACAGTTCCAGTGTGCTAAAAGTTGAGAGGTATCATAACGGAAAATCAGTTAAAAACCAACACATTTTATTGTCGTAAGATCACAGTATAACTCATAAAAGAATAATAACACTTTCAAACATAAAAGTATCTGAAATACATAAAGAATCTGAAAAAACTGCTTTATTGTTATTTCACAGCCATTCATTCAATGGGTAATTAGCTTAACACCTCAGAGCAAGCCAAGTCTCTTGAGAACAAGATTTGGTTTTGCTGATCCTAAAATGCCTATGCCATTAGGAAATAAAATCTGAAGTGGAAAAAAAAGCAACTAAGGATGAGACTGAGTTCACAGTAGTTTGTATGTAAAACACATACTAGCATTTTATATATAGGACCAGACATAGATATGAACAAGTTACAGAAAAGAAAGGAGAAATGTATATTTAAAAAATAAGGGTAGTAATATTTTATAAATATGAAGTATAGGTAACCTACTGCAGGCTGGATAGTCACTGTCAACAACTAGCAATGTTGTTGTTTATTTTTCGTTCTCAGTTGTGCCTTTAAATATTCAGGTCACTCTTACTAGCCCTATCACTGTTAAAAGTTTTGCTAAACTGAAGAACGGTAAAGATTCAAGAATTGCTAGGATTAGGTTGGTTGAGAAACAGATCACTTGCAGCACCCTATTGAAAAATTGCCTCCCCATTGTCTTTGTATTAATTTTTTTTTCTAATAAATCATTCACAAATATTGTCTATATTTGACGACAGTCATAAGGCCTATATAGTTTTCTAAAAGGGATATATCTGAAACTTTTATTTTAACCTTTATATTTTAATTAGGTTTGTTTAGAGACTGCCTCATGAAGACCTGTGTATCTTATAAGGCCTGTATTCTAGGAAAATGCATACAAGTATGTGAATAATTTGAGCATTGAGTAAGAAGTAAGCAATCAGACCTTCCAAGATCAGGCCATAAATTTGCACAATTAAGAATTTGCCAGTGTCTCAAAACTTATATCATTCTATAGTCTAATACAAAAGGCACTTTTCAAGTTTTGCCTATAGTTCAGGCTGAAAGAGTATGCTTAAATTCATATATCGGAACAAAAAGACATTAAATCAGAATATTTATTTGGAAAGCACCTTATCACTAGAAAAGACTGCCATAAATCTGAAGCAAGTTTCCTCTGAAGAAAAATTTAAAGGAAAACAAAAATCTATAGAGAATTTGAGACCTGACATGAAATAGGAAATGCGTGTTTTTCACAGACTAAAAATGGATTTTATCTTCTATAGAAAATAAGCAGCTGTCCTTGTCCTTCAGCTTCTCCACCCCTTGCATAGTGCAAGACTACCTAGTCTGGTTCTAGCAGTTAGGAATTCCCAAATTCTCTAGAATTCCCTCTGTTTCTCTGTGCTTTCCAATTCCTCCCATTCAGGAAACTGGTGTGAAAGAACAGAGGACATACATATAACAGGCTTTAACTAATGAAAATAATTACATGAAGTATTAACATTTGCACTCATTTGTCATTAGTTCCAAACTGAGGTAAGTAAAGTTGTAGCCTAATTAAACCATATTAATTTTATCTTATCTATTTCTCCCCAAGTGTCCTGGACAGTTGTACCTTACAAAACAGATATCAGAGATGCCTAAGGAGTAAACTCTCACTAGGGAGGTACTATTAAGAACACATCTTTTTGTATGCCATACAAAAAATAGCAAAATGCAGTTCTAGAACTTCTTTTGTGGCAAAGTACAAATAAGATACTATAGAACAAAAAGGTAAAACAGCATAAAGATATGTTGCCTGTTCATTGCTAGCATGAGATATTTCTCCACTGACAGAAGCAAGGGAGTCCCACATGCAATGCTATTATTTCTGTTATCACCTTTTACCGAGATATCATAAGTCCCAGAATATTTCTTGTTTTCCTTACCATCCTCACTGTAGTGGTCACATGTCTATATAAGAATCCCAAATTTCAGCCTAAAAAAGAAATGCTCTTGCACTCATTTTGGGGTTAGAATTGATTCATGACTGTTCAAGGCTGGGGTTGCTGGTTACAGTTTCTAACCTACTTTAATGTCATTATCTAACAGCAATACAGGATTTTGATAGCAAAAGCAACAACTAAAAAGGGTAACTAGCTCATCCTAAAGAAATTGAGTAGAAAAATCTATATTTCAAGCACTTACCATGGCTGCTGTTTCAAAAAACTGTGTCTAGCACCTTATTTCATCCCCAAACATGTCATTTTGGCTCATTCATCAAAAGCACTTACTTCAGTCTCAGCCAGCTGCAAAACCATTTGAGGTTATCTTGCCAGAGAAGGAGCCTTCATATCCTGCTTGACTTGAAAAGCACCTTTGCTCTTTACATACCGGAAGGTAAATACACTATAAAAATGCCAATGACTACCACAGTTCAGATATTTGAGAACCTCATGGAGAAAAGGCACACAGAGAACCATAGTAGATGCTGCGCATGAACTTTTCAAAGAATGCAAGAACATAATTCTTGCCTCTCTGAGGTGAGCAAGTCATCAGCTCACTCCCAATTCATTCCTGTCTTAACAAGCTTATTAAGAAAACCACTACAGAGAAGAGCGTGATTTAAAAAGAGATCAACTGCAATCCCACTCCCCAGCTGTGCTGTGAATCTTCTCAGGAGACAAGAGCTATGCATGGCCTTCCTTATGGCACAGTGTAGCATTTAATATTAAAAGTAAGTGGCAGCAACAATATAATTAAGAATTCCTTTCATTTCTTTTCCTTTGCTAAGCAAAAGATGCATCGATCTGAACAGTGTTCATAAGAACAAAGCAAATACCTAATCGGGCTCCAGTGATAGCACCTTTATACTAAATCTTTTGTCCATGTTGAGATCTCTCTGCTCATGAAGATACGGGTTCCTACCAGAAATGATAACAGATGCTTACATTTATCAGCAATAGCAGATGCCACTTTATTAAAGACAGCATCAGAATGAACTCCCTGAGTTTGAATTTCGTAAAGTTTGTTAAGGAAATATTTTTGAAGAGAGAGAGAGAAACTATGTTTTAATGATGTTCACATGTTTCCCTAAAGAGTGAAAGCTGATATGTGCAGGCGTTGGAAGCATTACATGCTAATTTCATTAAAGAGGGGGAGGGTATTTAGGAAAAGCACAAAAGTAAATGCTGTTGACCTCCTGGCAAGAGGCTGAAAAGGAACCTGCTCTGGGAAGCAAAGACTTCTTGCCTCTGTAGCAACTAGGTAGGTGATGGCTGTATTGGAAAATTAATGGCTATCATTTTATTTATAGCAGATGTCCCCTAAAAGCAAACAGTTTTATTTTATGCTACACAAGCCTTATGGATAATTGCAAAATGTAATGTGGAGGTTCAGTAAGGCTGCAAACATCAACAGTATTTTCTAAAATGGATTATGAATGAAAAGAGAAAAAATGTCCTGATACTGATCTAAGGCTTGAAGATAAAAGGTTAATCAAAACAAGACATTTGCCAATGCTTTCTAGAAACTTGTTGTTTTAGGGGGAAAAGGTAAAAGTTGAAACTTTGTATGGAGTCCACTAATTGAATTAACATTTACCCAAAATGAGTCTTGCAGTTCTAATAAAGATGATTAGATGCCAAAATAAGCCTTAAGTAGTATGAGTAGTTATGGTCAGAGACCTATAACCCAAGAGTTTATTTTGGATATCTATCTTCTTTTTTTTTTTTTTTTCTTTTTTTAAGCAGGAAAACAGTCCTACATACTTCTCTTGCTCTACATTAGTAAAACAAGTTCAAATCATCAATTCCGTCTTCTTAGTGGAACCCATATGACAGACCTCTTATTCATTTAAGTTATAGTGTTTTTTTTCTAAGAAGGTACTGCTGAGCTACATCTTGCAGAGCATCACCTTGAATCAACTAAAAGAATAAAAACCAATTAAACCAAACATTGTAGTCCCACAGAAGTTTTACCAATAGAGAAGCTGATTAAAGGGGAAATGCCACTTTTCTACACCAAAATTTTAATTTCCCAAGTTAAACTCTTTCCAGTTTCAAATTTAAAATTTTATCGTTAAAGCCCTTGGACATGAACAAAACTACTGTTGATGGGGTGTTTGTTTCACTTATTTTTTCCCGTAACTAGCAAAGGTTCAAGGTGAAAATAAATGAACTTTCTGAAAACGAAATACAAATGGACAGAAACAATACATCTGTGAATTCACTGTTCATTATGCATGGTTTGTAAGAATGTGTATTTCAAAAAGAAAGTCATTAAAGTAATTCTGCTGTTCTGTTTTGCAGGTCTTTGTGACAGTTTGAGCAATAAAATAGTTTAATCTCTCTGGATTGCAAAACCAGAAACCCCCGACAAGGGCAGAAGATTGACAGAATTTGTAATAATATATTTTTACTTATGTCACATATTTGTAATTTCAAGGACATGATTCACAATGACCCTATTGCAATGTTGTGTAGGCATTTTTCTAGACTGATTTGCATTAATATCTACAGAAGAGTTTTCTTCTCTAAGTATTGCTTCAGAAGATATGCTTGTCATTAAAATTCTGGTCACAGATGTGGGTTAAAATATCTCTAACCTTTACAAATGTATTATGTGGCACTACAGACATAGCTTTTATTGCAGATAAAATCTATAACAAATTCTGTGTGTGACAGGAGAGGAACATGATTTTATATTAAACTCAGATGACAGAGACACATTCCTTGCTTGTACTTTTAAAATGTTTTGGATACAGTAACAATGAGTTAGGTTTTCTACTCCATTGCAGTTAGAAAGCCATTAAATTTATTCATTTTGTTTTAGCTTTAGTATTTTCATTATTTTTTTCTTAAACTGACTTTCAGAAGAGGACATAGAGGTGTGGAAAGATTTCAACTCTTTTCCAGTCTTGGTTGAATCCATCAGAAGTAATCAAGAAATCAGTTTATCAAGTGGTCTACTTAACATCTAGGAATTTTTTTATAACCTGTATTAAATACAGACCTTGACCTTTTGCTTCTGTTTCCTAACTTCCATTTGTATTCTCATGCCTAAAAAGGTGTCACCTTAATGTATTTATTTTCCAAGTACTTTTTGCACCTTTTCCCTCTGTATGAACAGCATCCTAAACATCACTTCAACTTGCTCATACATGCAGTAGGAAAGTAGTACTTTCCCCACCCATTATAGCAATAGTCCTTTTTGTCTATAGTCACAGTACTGTTATCCTGGATAGGTTTACACAAGAAAGTTCCATCAGTTCACAAACTGAAGTCATGAATTTAAGATAGATTAACAGATATTATACCCCGATATTTTTTTTTTTTTTCTGAAAGAAGAGTAGTACTTTTTTTGCTTATTATCAGCTGGGGCTGATTCCACCGAAGTTGCAAAATAAAAGTTCTTGTTGGATAAGGCATTATACTAACATAGCTATCACCACATATCTTGCAACCAGATCTATCACCGTAAGTCAGTCATTAAGAATGGTGAGGCTGTCACTGTGCAGCTGGAGGAGAGGATTTGCTGTGGATCAAGACATTGTAAGTTTGTCATTCTTGCTGGAGTCTTAACTGGGTTGCAGCATCAAATACACTCTAGGATGAGCCTGTCCTGATGCTCACAATGTAATATAGTCTTCCATTTAACAACATAGTAGACATCTGTGTGAGAACTTGTGACCATATTAATGCATTATCCATGTGGTTAGACTAATACAAAAGCTCACTATTTTTTTTTTTTCCTCTTTTATAGAAAAGAGGGTCACACCAAGAGACTGTTGCAGTTTTAGCTGTGGGCTCACAAAATATATTTGACTATCAAGTTTACTGGTGGAGAGAAGTGTATCTGTGTTAGTGGATGACCTTTAAGTACAATGTGTTTTCTTTGAGAAAAGGAATTGGAAAATCGGGGGAATTTATAAAATAAAATTAAATTAAATTTATTAAATTAACTAATAGTGTTTATGACACCTTTAGTTTCTATCACAGGAATCACGGTACAACATCAGAAAAGATAAAAGAAAATCCCATTCAAGTCACAAGGATGTGATTGGGGAAAGGGGGGGTGCTTCTGATGTGAAAATCAGTGCTGGGATTCCTCATATCAGTCCAAATAGGTAAGTCCACATACTTATTTGGACTCAGATCAGTCCAAATAGGTATGTGCAGACTGGAGAAATGCTTGTAAGGGGCAAGGAGGATTTCATTCAAATGCTGCCAGATCTCTGGATCCTTCATCCTCATGCAGGTTTCTCTCCTCATACAGTCCCTAACATCTTGGACATCCAGGAAGAGTCTAGTTATGGAGTAATTCATTGAACATTCAGGGAGGAATAAGCTCTTTTGACATAATTGTCTCCCTTGGAGAAGCAGTCTGTATTGACAGTAATGAAGATAGAGAGAAAATTGCACAAAGCATTGTTATTTAGCAATATTTAGTGATGAAAGGGCGTTGGGAAGAGAACCAAAAAAAAGCAATGAAAAGGTGGCATGAGAAGATGCAGAATTACTGAATTTTGGATGGGATGAGGGGTTTGGCTGATTAAGATGATGCACACTTGATTTTGAAGGCTTCCAATGTATCCTTTCATACAGAAGGGAGACATTTTGAAACAAAATCCTCAGTCTGTGGTGTATTAAAAATATATGTTGTTCAGCACTGAAGTGTTGAGTGTGTGCTGCTCACCACTATCGCCATCAGACAGGGGTTGTTCAGAGCTAGAAGTGTAATCTTCAATGCACTAGCTGTACACTCAGAATACAAGCCATAAAAACAAAAGAAACCAGTCAATGTCTTTAAAAGCTATGCTCTTCTTATTTAACCCTTTCTTCAGTGCAGGAAGAATTCGTCTCAGTAATTAGAGACTGGATATTTGAGTGTAAGAGCTGGAATATGGCCCACCACTGAGTTGCCATCTGCACCTCTACACTCCCAACAAGGTTGCTGTATGCTGGCACACCACTGAGAGCTAAGGAATAGGTCATGATAACAGATGCTTTGGGCCCCATAAATGGGTTGTCAATTCTTTCCAGTACCCTTTCACAGCTAATGTTGACTTGTAATGTCTTAAGTCAACTTCTGTTCATAGAGAATCCTACATAAGTATGTACACATTTTGACAATCTGATTTAGAATGGCAGAATATATATATACTTAGTGACTCATTTCTTCATCTGGAAAACAGTGAACTAAAATAAAGAACTCTCAAATAATTTCAGCATTTCAAATTGTTTAATTGATGAGTTTTCAACCCTCTGAATTCAGACCAATAAGGATACAGAGAGCTGTAAAACAAAATCTTTGTAAAATAAAGTACTTAACCAGTGATAACAATGACATGTTTCTTTTGAGAATTTCAAGAATGCGAGGGGCTTCTTGATGGAAAGGGGATTATGTAGATAAAAGGTCCCCAACCCTGCTGCTGAATTTTCTCTGCAGTTCACTTACCTAATAAGATTATGGGAACAGATACCAATTTTTTTGTTATTGTTTTAAATTTGTTTAATTTAGTCATGATGCTAAATCATTTCCAGAATCCTACATACAGCATAGTAATTTGAGATGTGCAGAGAATACTAGATGAGTCCTTTTCTACATACCAAATTTCCTGACCTGTAAAATGGGAATGATGATATTAAGCTACTTTTACCTTTTTTTTAATTCTGAAATTTGAGAAATTCTGAAGCATTCTATGAAGACTATACACACATAATGTTTTTAGTGCATTTCCAATGTATTTGCATAAAATAGATAATCTTAATAATAAACTTCCTGATATTATTACATTGAAGTTGTATTATATTAACTATATTATTAATATATGTTTTAATATCAACACCAAAAACCTGATGAAAAACGCTTTTAAGATTCCCATTTACTGTTATTCACTTTGTGTCAGGTTTAACACCACTGACATCAATTTCATAGAGATGTTAATGAATTTACATGATATTCATGGGAATAAATGTATTTCTCATCAAATAAGATGTACAAGATTCTGGCCAGAAAACAGTAACTGAGTTTGCAAAAATGTTAAAATGTAGAACATTTCTCTGAGAGAACAATTTGCAGTATGCATGAGAAAAAGCTGATACCATTTGTTCATATTGTAAATTATATAATTCTTCTCCATGTAGTATACTTCTACTGAAAGAGAAGAAGAGGGAATTTGCCTTGCTTTAATGCCTTTTTCAGGAGTGCTGAACACAGATGGATACATTTGTATCAGTCTAAAATTATGTAGCAAACAAGATAGAAATTGCTATAAATAAAATTCTGAGCCATTTCAGTCTTCACTGTCATTAAATGCCGGATGAAAAAATCATTTAAGGTTTTCTCATCATAAACAGCTACAATACAAACTATTTTTATTTCATTTTTATTCGGTAGAAGCAAACACAGAAACATATTACTGAATTTCATCTTATTTTTGGCAAAACAATAATTTTATTTCTTAATTATAACAAATATTTTTTGTTTTATTTTCTGCTTGATTTTCCATAATATGTTTTCTTTAAATACAGTCTATAGCTGCAAGAACAAATTCAGCCTGATTCAGATGTGTCACATACCACTGAAGTCAACAAAGCTGTCTCCGTATGACATGGATTTTTCTTTACGTCTATGTCAGTCATATATAGTCATGTCAGCATGATTGAGGATGAATAAGCTCTCAGCAGAAGCCTGATTCTGCAAGGTATTGAGCAACCTAAGCTCAAATCAGCTTCAAAGGAAGCACTTATTACCTCCTAGTGTATTTGGTGCTAAATACAGTATTTCCTTGTATTTCTCCATAATTACCCTAGGAAATACTTTGAATAGTATAAATATTGAGTTTAGTCAACTGCCAGAGCCAGACCTAGTGTTTTTGGATAGATCTCTGAAAAGTTGTGTTTGGATCATTTTTTGGTATTTTACACCTTTTTTCTCTCCATTCTCATCTCCCTCATGCACACGCAACCAGTTTTGTTCATGTGATTGTGTCCACTAAACATAAAATGGGCCTTAGAAGTCTTTTGGAGGGTAAGACAGAGACTTATACTACACACAAAGGCTGAACATATGCATAGTGCACGTGTGCCTCTGTCAGTGTTTGTTTTGGGGCAGGGGATATTTATATTCCCCACAATGCTTTCTTTTTGCAAAAGCGGAACCCAGCTGTCTCTAACTGTCATCAGCGTGAAGTAGTCCCTGTCATCATAAAGGAAAATGCTAGCAATAAACTTATTTCCCCTCTTCACAACTGAAATGTTCCTCTCATTTCCCATCCATCCCACATCAGTCAGTGTTCACAGCTGCTATTCCTCTTAAGAGCAAAATCTTAAAAGCTTGCCAGGTACACCCAATAGGACTTTACAAATTAGTATTTTTCCCTCACAGTGAGTTTTGGAGTGAAACCCACAAAAGTATCAAAGACTTGCTTACAGATATAGATAAGGGAAAGAAGCAGAGTTGGGTTATTTCAGCCTGAGCCAGGAGTGGCAGAGGACAGAGCTCTATTTCAAGCAGCCTATGCTCTTGAAACAGTGCCTAGACATGACACAACTGAACCTGCCTTTGCTTCTTCCACATACTTGGTACTGTCATAAGAGACAGCAACTTTACAGACCAACCCAAAATAAACCACATTACATGTGCACTGATAAATATATCTAGGGGCTCTAGAGGAGAACAAATGAACGTAACCCTGCTCACTCCTTCCTAGGGTTTTGCAAGATGAGATGCATGCATAAATCAGATTTGCTGAATAAAGTGCTGCTACTGTAATAAAACCATGAATATTAATAACAGGACAAAGCATATAACAAAGAGTCACCAGAAAGTGACCCAGTAACAAAAAGATGGATAAGCTTTACACTCTTCATGGAGTAATTTCTTTGCATTACATAACTCAGTGGAAAAGGCTAAAGTGGTTGCTTAAATTCAATCTTCAGTATTGCTTCTCTGCAAAAATAAATGTGATGAATTAAAAAGTAAGACTTGCATGAAGAATAGGATTGCCTGAATTCCTGAGCAAACAGAAAACTAAACCAGGAAGATTTCTTTAAAAAACAATTTACGATTTACTGACCTTATTAGCTCTTCTTTAGCAATTTCATTGATTTTTGCCCATCAGCCCTCTGTTTCAAATCAGCTTCAAGACTTACAGGAAGAACACTTCGGTAGTATGCAAATCACTTTTAATGAAAAAGAGCTTCCTGAAGGCAGCCAGAGAACTGAAAGATTTAACTCATCCAAGAGCTAAAACTCGTGTCTGCCTAGACTATTTGCATTCACTTCTGAAAGGCAGAAGAGGATTTGGATTGCTAAAACAAGAAGTAAGAGGAATTAATAAAAATAATTTAGGAAATGGAAGTTCCTGGTCAAAAAAAACAACACCAAAAAAAATAGCTAGTTTTACCATTCAAAACTCCAGGGATAAGATTCTCAAAACAATGTCAGAATAGACACCAAATTGCCACTAATTGGAATGGTAAAAGGGTATCAACATCCATTAGCTGCCTGTGAAAAAAAACTAAAAATAAATGTGTTAATCTTTGACACTGGAATCCCAGAACTGCTCCTGATACTCACCTGGAACCAAAGACCACGGATTTATTTAATTAATCCACTTCCTCAGGAAACTTGCTGTTGCTGCTTCACAGTTTAGAGGTAAAATGGGGGGTTGGGGTTCTTACCTACCTTAGATGACCTGGAATGCTCTTTGAAGGAATGGCTCTTTCTCTCTCTCCTTTTTGAATATATAGTTAGAAAGATGAGGCTCCAAGATTTGTATTTAAATTATTTAATACTGGGTTTTATTAGTATGCTCCGGGATTAGCAAGCAACATAAAATTCTTAGTCTTAAAAAAATATATTTCTTTAGTCAGATTTTTCTCCTTAATTCCATGCAATAAATATATATGTTTAATTTTATGTACTGTGTATAGTTACACTGAAATTAGTAGAAATAGAAAATACAAAACTAAAGAATAACCTAAACCTTTCAGGGATCCAAGTATGAAATGAGACCATTCTCAGTTGGGTGCTATTTAATGCACCTTATTATGATACTTCTGAAATTATATAGCAAATCTCAAAAGGATATTTGCAAAATGAACATTTCATATATTAAAATACTGCATTGGTATTTGGGGAGAGGAGAGGAGATTGCTGTATGATGTTTGTTGTACAAACATTATTGCATCCACTCAACTAATCTTCTGTTGCACTGCATGAACCGAAATCAACAGAGTCTGTTGGGGATGATCAAACTAGAAAAGAAAAAAACCTGAACTAATGCCAGGAAAATACCAACCATCTCCAAGTGAATCAGTTACTTGCCTAGAAAATGCCTATCTGTCATGTTAACAGACCTCTTTTTTCAATTGCAAAAACAAAGGTCAGAAAACTGTGAAGTGAGTTCTAAGCTGCAGATCCAGAAAGGGCAGCCTCAGCAAGAGGACCTGGTGCTCCAGGTACATAGTGCAAGGTGCAGAATTTGGAGCTCCCCTGTAAATTATCTTACAGGGGAGCACGTGGGGGAAGCCCTAAGGCAGCTAATGGGGCAAAGACCAACAGAGGATGATTTAGATTTCAGTGCTACTCATGAAGTGTGTGAGGGAGTTATTAAATATCCAGCTCACCGCTTGAGCCATTCCTGCAATTAAAGGCAGAAACACTAATATTGTATTTACAGAGAGAAGAGACACTTGATCTTTTATAATGACGATAGACTGACTCTTTTGTCTTGTTTGATGATATTACATTCATAAGACACAAGTGGAGGAAGCCCCAAGTAGCTCTGAAAATACAGCTACACTTACGAATTCTAATAAATCCCTTTCTGTCATTTAATTTGTTTTAGTTGGCTATTCAAAAAAAGAGAAAAAAGATGTTATAAAGTTATATCAAATGTTATACTGTAACATCCAGCAATGTAATCAGATGTGATGACTTCAGTTCTAAAGAATTCACTCTGAATTCTGATACATAATCTTGAATACTAGTAGATCACACTTCTAAAATAGAGGATTTCTGAAATTTGTGCTAATCTTGGTAAAACAGAATCACACATTAAATAAATCAAATGTCTTAGATTTGTTATTCATTATTCATCAATACACATGCTGTTTTTTAATTTTTTCTTGCTGAATTCATTTATATAAATACAAGTTTTCATTTATATATTTAGAAAAGCAAAATTCAGGCACTTTAGAAATTTAACATAATTGTTGCAAGAAACAGCTGGCCCTCAGAGGTGCATAATAAAGACAGAATAGTTTTATGAAAAGAAAATAAAAATCTAAAATTATTTTTGTTTCACACAGTTTTAAAAAATATTTAGTTCCCATAGATTTTTTTAATATTTGTTTTCATTTGCTTTAAAAAACATTATTGGAAGGTGGATAACAATACAACTATCAATACAATAAACTTACTCGTATTGTCTTCTTTGCCTCTATAATTATGTTGATTATGGGCGGAGCTGTTACATACTATTATTTGGAAGTCTATGGTATGATACCTTATTCTGCCACCTGGTATTTATGGTAGAATTTGTTTCCCTGTGTGGAATCCTCTTTGATGCTCAGAGCCTCACAATATATAAACCTGTTTCTCGTTATAAATTCAGAGAGTCAGTTAGCATAATTATGCATAGCATGGTATCTATGTGTAGGCATTCTTTCTTTAAGATGGAGGCTTATTTTGATATTTTATTTTAGTTCTTGTGCTTTCTTTTCTTGCATTCTCTCATCCATACCCCATTTTCAACCATTTATTAATTTTGCTAGACTATATTAAAAAAAAACCTGTTAATACTACTATTCTTGTTCTTCAACTAAAGAAACTCCTGTTTGACCATTTCTTGCCTTAGTCTACTTAAAAAAAGTGATTTGTTGCGTTTTGAGCAGGGTAACAGACTGGCACCGAGAAATGTGTTGAGGCCATTTATATGCAGATGATCTGCTGTCCTGCTTCTTTCAGTAGGTGCCATAAATTAGCATTCAAATTTTGCTACAATTTTGTCAGTTTTTTTTTTTTTATTCATTTCATATGTATTTAATCCCACATCAGCCTCAGTTGTTCTGAGATATGTGCCATATTGTAGCAGCTTTTTAGCTGCCACTGATGATTTTCACATTCCTTTAGTGTGAGGTTTTAATTCTACTAACACTTTTGTTAATTAAATACATTTCACTTAATGGAATTAAACGCATAGCCTCTCTATTGCTCATTACACTATACAGTCTTTGAGTTTGGATTTAAATTTCATCCCTCTTCTATAAAGATTATCTGCCACATTTCAGCCTAACAGGCACTCTATGCTATATAAAAGCGTGGGAAAGCTGTCATTACAAGTAAAATACCAGTAATATTTTCAATGTTTTCTGGAATGTTCTGATTTACTCCTTTTTCTTCTGGTGCTAAATTTGTTTAAAATGCATTTTCTACTATCTCTTTATGCAGGGTTTGAAAGGCTGAACTGGCAATTTCATCACCTACCAACATTATAGGTAAACTTCAACCTATTAAGAGCATCCATTTTTCCATTTTTTGGTACAAATTATGAAACCATTTCACAGATTCTTTCCAAACTAAGAAAAGACTCATATGTATCTATAAGCATACATAAGAATTAAAGACATATATAAATTTATGAATGAAATAGTTTCTTACCAGATACCAATTTCCTTTTTTCATAGATTGTACATTTTGTAAAAAATCTCTGGAACATTTGTTTCAATTAAATTTTTCTTGAGATGTGGATTCTCAGCTTCTGAGTGGATTAGCTTGAGTGTGAATTCCACATGCATGCCCTAATATCTCCTTGACAGGTTAGACTTGAGCTGCCTCCAGGTTGAAACCTGAAGATTGGTCGTTGTTCAGACAGGTTGTTTCTATGGTGATTTGTTTTGTCTTTTATAAAGATTTTGGACAAATTTGGGGAAAAAAAGAAAAACCTTTGGAAATTGCAGATTTAGTTGTAGAATTCTTTTCTAGCTTTGTTCTGAACTTACAGACTTTGTGATAAAAGCCTCTACAGAATAGACCCTTTAGACCTATTACAGGTGCTTGAAAAGCAGGTTATATACCTCCCAGGATTAAGAGAGGATTGTTTGTTTGTTTGCTTAATTTAATAAAAGGATCCTTTTATTTTCTATATGGTTTCTCAAACCTACAGCTTCTCAAACCTATACCTTCTCAATGAAAATTATGCTTGTCAACATCTTTGCTATTATTGGTGACTTTATCAAAGTAGAACAGTGGATATATTGCCCATAGTTACATACCTGAAACAGAGAAAGCATGGTCCAAGACTAGCAGACAGCTGCACCACTGCTGCATCACATTTCTTCACCTCTACAAAAAGAATTACAAGGGAACTAAAGTTTCCTCAGAGCCTTCCTTGGAATATCTACAACACTTTGTCAAAACTTCTCCAGGTGAACAAAGCTGCTTTTCTCGATGAAATTACTTCAGCCAGAAGGCTCTGCCTCCTTCAAAGGCTTCATTTAAAGGGTCACTAAGGATCTGATTTCTTCTTCTTTCCTCCTTAGGAAACCAGATCATATGCTCTTCTTTCTGGAATTAATCAGCTCTGACTCTGCCAGAAGTACTTCAGGTAGAACCTTTTGATACTGGTTATTTGGGATATTTGGGGTTTAGTTACAGTTTGTATATAGATTTATAATTTATAAGAAATCCAGGAGCTCTTATTATATCTGAATGCGTTTAGCTGTTGTTGATGTTCACATCTGGCCAAATTGGAATTGGGAATAAACAAAAATAGCACCAACAGCAATCACATTCATGCTTTTGCATATTAATCTGACTTTGTAGATACGGAGTTATATCTGCTAGACTTTCCTTTCTGGGATGTAGCAATGTCCTATCAACATGATATCCAGTTGTTAGCATGTATTTGGCTTTTCTGCCATTACAACCATGATTGGTTCTTTTTTGCTTTCCCATTGTCTAATCAACACAGAATTGTTAACAGGTTGTACAATTGCAGAGCAAGGATGTTCACGTGGATTTAAATAAATCAAAGGGCCCTCTTTCATAAGTGAATCAAAATCAAGCCTCTTGTAAGGTTAAAAAATGTTTTTGAATTTCTTTGTCCATTTTCTCTGATCTTTCCTACATCCTTCACTCTAACTCTGCCTGACTTGCTCTGTGATCTCAGTCATGCTAAAAGATAATATGCTTTTCTTATTCCTTTTGCTCCGGTAATATTTTCCCGGTAAACTGCACTCTTGTCTTTTCTCACTAGATTATTTTGTTCCTTTCAATGTTCCTTTTCTTTTTCTGAGTTATCTTGGATGGAGGGCCTAACATGCTGTACTGGATGCTTAAATAATTGTTATATCTATAACATAATCATTCCTTATCAGACATGTTTCAAAATGAAGGGTAGAAGTGGGAAGAATGCACAGTGCATCCACGGACAGCATATTCTGAAGCATGACAGATACACCATTGAATCTGCTCGATTCTTCAGCAACACCAAAGACACTGATTGGCACTAAAAAGGGGGAGGTAGAAGACACATGACAGGTCACCGAGTTCAATGGAATATATTACAGAAACCGGGAACAAAAGGGAAGGAAACTCTTGAGTCTATTCTTCTAATTGCATAGGCAACCTGGTGAGATGACTTCTTCAATAAAAGAATCATTCTCCATTAATATGCAGTTAATTTTAGTGGGGGTTTTTACCCCTAGTACAGCTATTTGAAGTCTGGAAAATTCACGTGTCTGATGGCTGGAATCATCTCTGCATTTCTTATTTAAGCATGAGCTGCTTTTCCATTTGTCAGCCTTATCCTATAGCTTTATAAGGCTGTTTTTTCAGCCTGGTGTCTAATAAATACATTTATAGACATCAGCCATATTCTCTTTCAGCTTTTTGCTTAGCCAGACAAAAGCAGTCAAGCATTTCACTCTCCTTCCTAAGTGGTGGCTCTCCAGTCTGCCAGCCATTGCAGTTGCACTTATCTGCAGTTATTCCAGTTTTAGCATATTTTCTTGACTCCAAGCAACAAAGACTGTGCACAGAATTTCAGATAAGGCCATACTCTCAGGCCTGTGGATGGCATGAATATTTCCTTTTTTATTATAGGAAACTATAATACCATATTTTATGTGTGTGTATAAAATATTCAGGTACCTGTATTTTATGTAATAAAAAAACCCCAGTGATCCTTTTTGTAATGACTTTGTTTCATAGCTTAATGAAAACTACAGATTTCATACCTCTTCTCTTTATGCCTAGATCTTAAAAAAAAAAAGATTGATCCCAAGAATGATTTTTGAGGATTCCTACTAGTAAACTTCCTGCAGTTTGATGCTATTTCTTTCAATACCACCTGTTGCCATCTATCCATTAAGCAATCCTTTATCCACTTTACAACTCTTCTCCTAATCCCCTGTTTCCTATGTGATGCTGTATCATATGCAGCACAGATATAGATAAGACGCATCATAAATCCTTTGTCTAGAAAATCAGTTATCTTATTAAAAAGAGATAACAAATTCACTTGGCACGATCTATCTTTAGTAAATCCTTTTTGTATGTTATCCCATTTTCCATTTACCTCCCTGTCTTCAATTATCTTTTCCTTCAAAATTTCTTCTAAAGCTACTGAGTTCAAACTAATGGGTTTATAGCTGCATAGGTCTCCCTTTTAGAAATGGATAACACATTTGCTGTTCTCCAGTCAGCTAGTATCATGCCTGAGCTGCTTCCTACCAAGTCTAGGATTTCATGTTCCCTTTCTTGTCAGAATTGTGGAATTAAGTTTATTTGATACCTCCCCCTGGCCTGAGTGCACTGTGATTCTAACTTTGCTTAAAGTTTGATAATTTCTATCATGACTTCTTTCCCATTATTTATCCTATTTCCTCTCTGGTCAATATTACTGAAAACAGAAACAAAATACTCAGTTTTTAACTGTAGGTAGATTTTCTTTATTTCCATTGACTCCCCCTTGTATTGAAGTCCAGTGTTTCATTTTGTCTCTTTTATTTGCATGAAGATTGTTTTGCTGTGTTTCAATATCCCTTGCAAATAGTTGTGCAGTTTGACTATTGACAGTTTTCACTTTACCTTACATTTTGACCTCTCAACCAAATCTGTCTTTGCTGATATTTCTTTTTTGTTTTCTCTTGTGCCATGCATAGCAATAATAACCTTCTCGAAGGTATTCTTCCTTTTCATGGAATGGCTTGACTGTTTTCCAACGCATTCTCTCCCTCCATCAATCAGCTATACATTCCATAGCTTTAGCACCTTTGATTTAAAGTAATTCCAAGGCTCTTCCACATTCAAAGGCTTGAATAGATCAGCCTATTTAATTTTACTAAGACTTTTGAGGTTATCAAAATTTGCCCTTTGAGCTACGAAATCTTATTTTTACTGATTTTCCCATTTCTTTTAAAGGAGTTTAACTTATGATCAGTGTTTGGACTAGTTTTTGGGCCAGTTTTCTCATAGCATCTATATTGCTTATTAGAACAAAGACAGTAACAGTTTCATCTCTTAGTGGCTGTTGGCTCTTTGGTAAACATATGCATTAATTTGTCCCAAACAAATTCTGTTTGATGCATGCCCTCCTTTCTTATTTCTTTCTAATCTATCAGATTATTAGAAGGTAGTTAAACAAAGTTACTTATGCTTTCTTTACATCTTTCCTGGGTAGCTTGTGGTCCCAATATATAGTTTTACATTTTCTTTCCTGATCATCCACTCATATTTCCTCAACCATAGCATAATTTTCATTGACCAGATTTTCTTCTTGTGTACGGTAAGAAGGGATGAAGATGAAACTAATCTCTGCCAAGGTTTCCTTGTATTCCTTAAGGTTCTTTTCTCAACTATGTGGATTTCAGTTCCACCTGTTTCCATTAATAGTCAGCCAGATACCATTCCCATGAGTCTTAACTTTTTAGGCATTTTCCCCTACCTAAAATGAAATGATTTCATGTAATCATCTTTGATTTATTCCAGTGGGAATTTCATGGCATTGTTTTCCCACTGTGAAGAAAATTTAATTTAAAAAAACCAATTCTTCCCTATTCCTCGCAGAATCTTTTTTTTTCCCTTCCCACCCACATCCCACATCCTCCTTCTTGGGAAATGACCTCGCATCCTGTTCTGCAGAATTGATCTAGTGACAACTTAGTTGTTTAACACAGGCTCCCAGTTCTTGTAGGCACTCTTTTTGTTAGTCCATTTTATCTTCTATTCACAGATGAGACTTCCTTTTGTTTTTACCTTCTCACAAATTTCTCCATCCTTCATACTTCTCTTTGGATCCTAGTCTCCTACAATTTTTGCCGGAATTAACTTTTCCACTTTCTTTCTACCTTCTGTTTTGGTTTTGTCTGTTGTACTTCTTCAGTTTCCCAGATGGCAGGTATATTCTTTAGCTTTGCTCTGTTACCCAGACTGTTCCACTTGTTCTTTTTTGTTGCAGGCTTCCCTGACTCACCAGTCTCCTCTGAGCTGTCTCGTATATGACCTCTCTCTCAATAAGTGTCCATAAATCCCCAGTTGCCCATTCAGTTTACTTTTGTTACACTATTTCCTTAAACACATATCTTCATTCAACACTGCCTCCAGGCACATCTTCTTTTCATGAACTTTAGCAGATGGCACTTCAGGTGTCCATATCTTTCCAGAGAATAAGACATCCCACAGCTGCTGCATCCAGTTTACATTGTCCCTGAAATTTGTCTTCTACCCTCCATGGCTTCCTCAATTCCTTACATTTCCTCTTACATGTAACTTTAAGGTGAAAATCCCCCTTATTGCTGGATATTTCTTCCTTTTTCTGGGCATCCCTGTTGCGGTGACATACAGGTTGGTGGGACTGAACAGCTGTGCCATTATCAGCTTGGCATATTGCAGGACTGAGAGGTGTATTGCAGGGTGCAAAGTAATAGGAGCAAATTTGGTTCACAGTCCATCTTTTTCAAAGCCGTCTATCAACCGGAAGGCTTTCCACAGCTATCATATACAGGTTAGAGATTGAGACTAGTTTCCTTAGTGCCCTGCTGGAGTCAAATTCAGCTGTTACTACCTAGTGAGTGATCACTGCAAAAAGAACAAGAGAGAAAATTACAAATACAATTTTGGGTCCAACATGCACGTAAGATAAGACCAAAGAACAGGGTTGAGAAGTTCTGGAGACTGCACAGGTGAAGATAAGATTTAGGTAAGGTTAAATATTATCAGGGTAAATATTCAGATATATAGAGTCTTATTGAAGGATCCCCCGTCTCATAATAAAATAATCAAAATCCCAAACCTTCTCCAGTGAACCCAGAGCATTTCTCAGAGGAAGCACTTTATGGAGCTCAGGCAGACACCAATAACTGTGTCATATAGCATTTATTAGAAAATCCAAATATATTCTCCAGTACTTTGTCCAATATCTATGTAATCATTTATCTGCAGCAAATTTTACTGTAAATGTGATTATTTCCAAGAAGCAATTTCTCATGACTAGATTAAGTACAGTATTTACGATATATTCTGTTCAGATAGAGGCATCATTCCAGAATCTCTGTTACAATAAATGTTGGGGTCCTACAAGGAGAACTCCTAGGGCTTTACCTCAGAAATGTGAATCACAAACAGGAGCACAACAGACTCACGCTGGACTCTACTTCAACCGCAAATGAGCAAGAGCCAGAATTTAGCCCTGGGTGTCTTTGTAGGTGGTTTCATTCTATTGATCTCTGACCATGTTAGCAAAATTTTAGAGCAAGACATGCTTCTTACAAGACAAAGGTTAACTGTTTTAACTGCTAATATGTGCCATTTTGTCCCACCAGATCTTACCAAATAATTATTCTCAAAGAATGTTAATTTCATCCTTTCCTGTTTTCAGATGGTAATGAAAAGACACATGACCAGCCATTCTACTTTCTGTTCATGACTTTTGGTCTAATTTCAGAGTGGAATGAATACATTTAAAGGTTCACAAAATTCTATATTTTGGTGTAAAAATAACTCATTTGAAGTCCTCTAAACAAAACAACGTTTAGTTAAGGCTCCTCTTGGATTGGATGCAGGTTGAAGAGGGTTGAACATACTCTTATATTTCTCTAATCAGCTTAAGTACTGCATTTAAATCAAATCAGGAATGTGCAACAGGTAATGTTTGTGGTATTTATGGTAATAAGGGAGAAATTCTGAAGCGGTTGAATGCAAATTTTTTGTATCTCTTTTGTCTTGATAGATTTTAGATAATGTTGAAAATACTGGCTGGAGTACACACCATCATCCTGTTATTCTCCTGCACAGAAGTGCTTTGAATGCTGCCTTCTCTTAACTATTTTAAAGACACCTGCACACTCACAAATAATAAATCTGTCACGGCACACTTGGAAATATCCCATCTCCATTTGTACAAGTTACTCTGCTCAAAATATTTCCATGTTTAAAATCATTTAGTGGGGTTTACCAGATTTATAATCATTTGAGGCTTGCAGTATAAAACCCTAGCTGCATGACAGACTGAGTTATTAAGTGTTTATAGAAATCTGATCAAATGGACCATCAGAAGCTGGGGGGGGGGGGGCGAGGGGGGAGAGGGAGGGCGGAAAAATCTGTTTTAAACTCGACCATAGCGACAGCTTCCTCATCTTACAACTGCGACATGAAGAGGGAGCTGTAGCTCTTCTGAGACACAGCGCTGCCTGAAATAGTATCCAGCCAAGCGCCCCGATCTCCTCTCCTCTCTCTCCTTCCTCGCTCTTCTCCGCTCCCCTCTCCTTCACTCACTTACTCTCAATTCCTTTTTTTCTTTTACCTTCTTTTTTTCCTTTTTTTTTTTTTTTTTTTTTTTTTTTTTTTTTTTATCCCGGTGCCCCTGTGCCAGTTGATTTAAATGTATCTGGTCAAGTGGAGATAATCCATGCAAATCAGAGGCACTGGCTCCCAGTGCTTGATTCACAAAGAGAACTCAGCTTCAGGAGGTCACTCGTTCACAGCTGCTCCTCCCATTATATTTTTCCCTTATTGCAGAACTGCTGCATGTATACAGTGACTGAAAGGACTCAATTTACTGCAACTGCTGCCTGGTTTTACTTACAACTTTCTGTAAAGGGGGACTTACCTTCTATCTGTCTTACTAAGGTAGGAAGTCTGATTCTTCTAAAGACATGTAATGCCTCCAGTGTTTGCTCATTATCAGATCCCACTATAATGATGCATATTATTGTCAGAATTAGGTCCTAATAGAATTGCACCAGGTGCTCGATGCTTTTGTTACTTGTGTGTATAGGTGCAACTGTTTAAATGGCTGTTTTACTGTTTATTTAGCCAGACATGTATCCCCCCCTCCCCCATCTTCCCATCTCCCCCCCCTCCATTCCTCCTTCCCTCACCCCCCCCCCCCCGATTTTCTTTTCTTTTTCATAATGGCAGGTAGGATCTTAGCACAGCAGCTTTCTAATCTATGAATATAATCTTTAGTCAAGTTTGTATTTTCTTTTAAAATTGTTTTCTGATGTCTATGTAAGTTAATGCATTGCTCTGTACCCCCCAAAGGAAGACAGTATCAAGAGAGCTTTCTGTCCCAAAACCTTATTAAGGTGCTATCTTTGGAGGAGAACAAACTGTTGAAAGGTTTTAAACAAAAATAAAAAGGTCACCTTTTACTTTGCAGTATTGTAAACAAGGAAACTCCAGGCCTCACGGCAAATGGGCCTGTCATAAATTTAGACCACAAGATAAACATACAGTTAATAGAATTGCCAGCAGAAGTGGTGAAATGGAACCCTCACAGTTCTCTGCTAATATCTATTGTTTGGAAATGTTGGACAGGCAGTGCTTGCTCTGCAAACAAAGTGCAACTCAGAAACAACTGTTTGAATGTGATTCTTAAAAACTCCTTAAGAAAAAGAAAGTCAGGCACTCCTTCATTAATTATATTCTGACTTTGATCATACATCACATGAAATATTGAATTAACGCATCTGACAGCACACACTGGTTTTATGAAAGCCAACAGTAAATCTTGCATTTTTTAATGTATATTTCTTTGCAGTTGTTGTAAGAATTTAGGGATGCAAATGATTAACTATAAAAAACAACTTCAGATGTGTTAAAGCACAGATACTGGATTTGAAGTGTAATATATAAAAAAAATAGAATTATTCTGACTTACTGTTGTCCCACAGTAAAGTTCTTGTTTGTTGTCTTGCACAGCTGGAGTTAAGAAATTACAATGATTACATTTGGAGCCACCCTGCTTTTGTATAGACTTACTATCTAACACACTCAAGTTAATCAAATAACAGTTCTGTGAAGCTTTAGACAGAGTTTAAAATCAGAATTTAGTTGGCCAGTCAGGACAGAGACGCATAGATACTCCCAAACATACCCTAGTTTCCTCAAGAACACTTGGGATATACATTTTCTGGTTTTCCTTTCTGGATTAAATATTTTTAATTAGCATGCTTCATGAAAGAGTACTTGCTCACTATATTAAGTATCTCAGTTCCTAAAATGTGCACCTTTTCTCTTTGATGTACAGTCTGTTTTTTGAAATAAATGCATTCTGGAGTACAGTACAAACCTAGAGAGCCTTGTCATTGTTAGCATAAAGAAGACATCTACACAAGTATTACTGTGCAGAGGGCAATCTTTCTTTCTCTGGCATTTGTTAGGTTACTGTACATAGAATTTAGCAGATAAATATATTTTGCTTCATGGCATTTTGGAGATCCTATTGGTATGCAGGTTACTCTGTGAGGATGGCAACTGAAAAAAGAAATATGTTTTATAGCAGTGTGTAATAAAAGCCCTTCACAATGATGTAAGTGGAGTCTGACCTTTCTTTCTTATCCTGTAATTAGAATTTTTATTAACTCTTTCAAGTGCAGAGTTTTTTGAGTAAATTAACGTTACTTAGGGAGAACAAGCATGGTTTTTTGATCTATGAGTTTTAAAAGTATGATTTTAGAATCTTTTTTACACAGGGAAAAAGAAATATATTCTTTACAGCAACTTGCTCCACACAAAGCAATTTTGATTTATAGAAAAGAGAGATTTGATACAGCATCCTGCCTCCCCCAGAAGAAAGAAAAGGAAAAAAAATAAGGGGAGAGGGGGAAGCATTTCTAAAAAAGACTTCTTTCATTTTGTGAAAGAGAAGGGAATGGATTTTAGAGATGAGAGCTGAACTTAAGGAAAGACATTAAGGATCTTTTGTCTGACTGAATCTCTGGCCAGGACAAAGTTGGGAAGTAAAGGTGATCCCTGTGGAGTTTAGCAATATACAGAGATGAGATTAGATGACTCACCACTGGCGATACGAAAAAGGGAAAAAAAGGCCTTTCCAAGGAAGATTTTTTGTAAGTGGATTAAAATATTGTTGTAGCAGACAGTTATTTCCCACTTCCTTTCCACCTTTTACCCAATGACCAATGTCTTAGAGGGACAAAAGTGTTCCTTTGTGAGTCATGAGAAGCATTTCATGCAGTTGCTTCCAAATAATCTACTCAATTCTCCTTGTAGGTTCACCAGGTTTACCTGATGTAACTCAGTTAATTCCTTGATACACTGAAATAAATAAGAAGAAATCAAGTGTTTATATTATTGAGGCCTCTGAATGTATTTTCAGTAAACTCGCAAAGGAATGAACCTTTGTGTTTATTTTCAGGCTGGTTTATGCTATAAAGTTTTCTAAACAAGATTGTCAGTGTTCTGTGGCCAGTTGCTTTTTTCTATTGGTGTGGTTCCTTCCTCTGCCTCTGCAAACTTGCCATTGCTATAGTAACTCAGTCAAACATCTCTTCAAGATAAGTTACCTGATAGTCCGCTGTAGTGTGCCTTGCAGCAGAATCTATAGGATGCAGTAAACCTTGTAGCTGTGTATAATGCAGGGCTCTTACTCCCATCAGACTCTTTTTGCTGGTTTTATAGAACACACTTAAAAAGATAAATGATCATCTTAAAAGGATGCTGTAGAGATTGTTAATAAGTTCCATTCAACTTCTTAAAGGCCTTAGTTGTTTTCAGCTCTAAGCAGGTATATTTGCTGAACTATACCTCAAAAATATTCTAGCGAAGGAAGAAAATTTGGGAATCCTAAAAAGTAGTAAAGCCTTTAAGAAAGTGTACAGCTATAAATAGGAAATCTAATTGTCAACAAAGTTCTCAGTCAATGATTTGTCATTAGTATTTTCTATAATTGCATGGAAAGAGTATGTTCCCCACAGCTTCTCATCAAATTATATCATATTCTCTTTTCTTACAATTTCCGTGTACTGTAGATTATTAAAATGTAATGTTGCAGAGTACAGACCTTGCAATTCTTTTCAGATAAAGCGTGCTTATACCTCTAGGGGTTAAAAGCTGAATCAGATCCATAACTTGCCTACTGACAGCCTTTGAAGTTGTTCCTTATTTATTTATTTATTTTAGTCTAAAGGTTTAGATTGACATCCTTTTATATGTTTGGAATTCTTCAGCAGATGTAAAATGCTTGGTAATGACTGAAATTAACCTGAGGCTTTATATATCTGTCTTCCCCAGGAACTGCACTGAAGCTTTAGTAACAGTTGAGAATTTTATGCAAACATCTGTTCTCATGAGAACATTTCATTCGTACTCCCGTTATAATTTCTAGAGGTGTTTTAAGTCAAGTTGGACCCTTTTGCCTCTCTCTCTCTCCCCAGTGCCTTTTCTGGGGAGTCTACATGAAAATTTTCACTGATGAAATGCACCAAAAAAGATGCAGATAAAAAGAAAATAAGTGGAGTGGAAATGAATCTTTAAATGGCAAGTCTGTGAAACATTGAACATGGTTATCTGACATTATGTCAGAGAGTGTTATCTCTTGAGGAGAAATGAGCAAGAGCAGTCCACACAGGAAAAGTAATAGTTGCTTTACTTCTTTCTGTTTATTTGGGATAGCTTGAACTGTCTCCCACTTTTTTATTTCTCTCAGTGTGAAAAGATTAACTATTAGAAATGCAGCCAGTAGGCATCTGACTCAAAAGCAATGCTCACTTGACCTTTGGACACAAAATATCTAATGAAAACAAAAATCTAAGCAACCTCAAAAATCACTGTGTACAAGAAATATAAAGAAGGAGGGTCAGTAGAAATGCAACACTTTTAGAAATAAAATAAACCACTGAAATAATTTGGTTAGATTAGCATTTCTTTCTCCATTCTACATCAGAGTATGAGATGCTGAGTTTTTGTCCAGTGTACCTGAAGCAAAAGATCTGTGGTAAAATTCTACATTAGTTTTAACAACTGCAACTGAAATTTTAGGGAGAGGGATAAAGGGATAAAGGAGGGTAAGAGACGCTAAACCAACACATATATATTTCTCAAAGGTTAGGTTTTGTATGAGACAAAGAGTACATAGGAATTTAGACGTATTTAACATCTATGTGATCCTGCCACTTCTTTAAAGGTTACATTTGTCACTTAAGGGACTTCATCCCTCCCACTGTATTAATTCTGCCAGTTTGGGGTGGAGGAGGGGTTAACCTTGGGGAGAATATGACAGGAAAATGCATGAGTGTGAATGGATAAACATCCCTCAGTAACTAGCCACTATTCCTTATTTCTCTTCCTATGAAGTTATGAAAGAAGAAAGCAGGAGACAAAATGCATCCCATGTGAGACAAAGGACTGAAAGAGGGATGAAAGTTCTGTCTCTGGAGAAATAAAGCTAGTCACAACAGGCCACTGGAGCCAGCACTTTGATATCTGACTTGCCCCTACAGAACAGTCTAAATCTATGACTTAGAAACTGCACTCTGATGAAGACGATAAAAAACTTGTCAAAGTCAAGCAACAGCTCCCACATTAATTCCTGTTACCTACTCTTTGCACTGGCTGCATCAGATGAATTCATAGAACAGTAATAGTAAAATGTTAATTGGCAACCTAAAATCTAAAAAATGAAAGAAATTTCAGAATTTCCCCCAGTGAACCTGACGATATATAATTCCCATCAGCTTTACAACTGAGGCAAGAATAGTTTACTTGGATTTTATACAGGAGGTATAATAAGCTTCTCTTACTAAAATGTCATTGTCCATGTTGAGTACTAACTTGATCACTGCAGAAACAGAGAGCTGAAGGAGTAGACCACTTGGAAGGGGGGGGATCCACAGGGACCCCATGTGTAAGTGACCTTGTTCCACGTCTCCTGCAGGTCACAGAACTGGTCTGTGATGAACTTTTCCATTGTTTCAGTAACTTCTGCACTTCCTGTCCAGTGAGTTATGTGTAACCAGGTGTCTCCTTTTTCAGGGGAGGGAGGTATGATCCACAGAGAGATGCCTGAAAGTTAAAGAGAAATGTTGAGCTTACCAGAAAGTTATACAGGCTATGCTTGATATCACTGATCTCCCAAAGTCCTCCTGGCAGCCTCAAAAATACTTCTATAAGTGGGACAATCAGAAATGTTTCACAAATATGCTTTATGTGGCTGGTTTTTACATGGAGCAGGAAGGACAGACACAGAAGAGTATTGAGGTAACATGAGGGACAGCCAAGGGCATTATAAAAGGCTGCTTAAAAGTACAGGACATGATCTACAGCCGGAACATTTGGGTTTCATTTACTTAAAGTCACATTAATAGATTATGAAAAAAAAAAATACAGCATAGCATTTCTGGGGACCTTCTCTGTCTTGGTTGGCATGTATCTTTTCTCTAATGTTCCAGTCTCTCTCTTGGGTTTCCCTCTATCGCCCCCAAAATCCAACAAAAGTGTACCATAAAACCTGTTTAATTTTCTACAAAAGATTATACTAAGTGTGCTTTTAATGTAATGATGTCAGTGGCAGATGATAACATATATTAGGTAGTGAAAACTGCTGATTATCTGTCAGGATAAATCTGTTTATTTCAGAAATAGCAGTCTGACAACCCCTTGTTGTTAATCATGAAAGTACATGCTAATGCCAGGTATTGTTTGGTTGGAGTCTCTTAGATGAATGTGTTTGTTACATTTTTGCTTTGATGCTCTTTATATAAAGTTTTTAAATATTTCTGTAAATACATGTATATTTAATATCTTTTTTAAGAGAGTGGATAGAGCAAAACCGCTGATCTATCACTTAGGTTTGCAGCAATTAAGAGGAAGGAATGACTTGTGAAGAGAGAGAGTGGATTATAGGATTACACAATGGTTCAGACTGTGCCCATTGCTGGGTTCATCTTTAGTAATTTCAGTTCAGACCCACTAGTGATGAACATAAAAAAAGCCAAAGAAAACTTAGGGAGTTCTTTCTTTTCCGCTGAGAGTTACTCCTCTTATATTTGTTTAATTGTTTTCCAGCATTTGCAGCAGTTCCTAATTATATTCTGAACTAAAAAAAAAGATCTCCAGATGAGCCAGCCAGCTTTTATAATGTTAAAAATTTGACCAAGCTTTTGTGTTGTAGAAAATTAATATTATGTATTTTTAGTGAAACATAAATGGAATACTGAGGTATAGTTTGCCAAATCTTACGTGAAGAGATATTTTGTCTGACTTTATTGCATTTTGATCATTTCATGAATGCTGTAAAATGCTGAATAGCATAATAAAAATTGATATTTATATTGACATTTCAGGATTCTAAATAGAAGCTGAAAAAATCTAAGCAAACTTCAGTACCTCCACAGCTGTGCTTCCAAACCCATCTGAGTTCTGGCTAATTCACTTTTTCTCCCCACATACCCTCAATTGGCCCTAATATAAACATCTCTCTCTAAAGCAATTTCTCTCCGGAAGATTATGCACATCTTCATCTTAATTCAGAATTTACATGTGTACTTTGCATATTTTTGCATCAGTATGTGTGTTTTAAATTAGATAAAGGTCACTGTCATTCATAATCAAGAAGAAGGTGTATAAAAGGTCAGGATTCAATAAAAAAACCTGATTAGATTGTAGAGGTTTGTTCATATGATTCAGTATATCATTGGATAAGTGGAAATCATGAGTCAACAAATTAACCTTGGTATAATGGGTTACTTGCTTCAGTAGGATCAGAAACGAGATTCACAGGTTTTTTTTCCAATGTACTCCTTGTTTGTCTCCGTAATAAGAAGAAATACCATAGTGTTGACAGTTACACAACTGAGTCTTTTTATAATTTAATTTGTCTTAAAATGCAACGCAAATGACAATTCTTGTTTTAAAAAAGGAAAAGGAATTGAGGCACCAAATACATTTGCTATAAATAATGATGAAATGAAAATTATCCACTATAAAAATAAGTTAATTTAAAATAATGGCCTGTATTTTTCATATAGGCTTTAGTTTAAGCATATTAAAGAACCTGTGATGAGTCAGCTTTCAAGGTCTAGTGTCAGGACGAGATCCAGGATGCAAGTGAGCATGAACTAAGAGCAAAGATAAACTCACACTACACATATTGGTTCTGTCACAAACCTTCCACATATTCTTGGATAAACCACCTACATTGCCTCTACTTCTGTCTGCAAAAAAAGAAAAATAGTAACAAGGCTTATATTGCAGAAACGTTTCTGTTTCTGCAGACATGGATTTACCAGAAGGGCACAGGAGATTTTAGGATTTCCACCACTGCCCCTCTCATTACATCATATTAGTGCTTCCTTACTGCAGTTAAAGTATCAGGGCTGTGGATCTGTGTGCTTGAAAACATCTGAGGATTCTTCAGTAATATTCTCCGGGGTAGATGATAAATGTAATCCATCCTGGAAGCGGAAGGAATCCATATTTACAAAATAATCTGGCCCAGGAAAAAAGGCATAATTTATACAAAATGATACTACTGTTTCTCAACTTCAGACTGTACAAACTTAGTGCAGTTTTTATGACTCCACCATAAGATTTTCCAAACAGAATTTTGTGGTGGTTTGGGATGTTTGGGTTTGGTTTTGAGGTGGGATTTTTTTCACTGGAAAATGTTGCAACTATTTCAACCTGTTCCATAAGAGAAAAATCTATTAGAAAAGCAACTTTACAATTAAAATATATACGTCAGTGTTTCAGACGTTGTGTATTTCTTTAAGCTTTCTTCACGTCTGTGTAGAATAAATATCAAGTTACTACTTGTTCATTTTTTTTCCCTTGGGCAGCATTCTGTACCTATTAAATCCTAAGTATGAAAGAAAATTAGACTTGCCTGTTACCACTATAAACTTACACCCAATGGTTTTCAAATAACATGTAGGTAATCTCTCTTCTGTAAACAGAGACTTGGGGTTGCTCATAATTAAAGCTGCAAGCATCACAGTTTAAGCTGATTCTTTTCTGATGTTAATATGCCTCATTCTCTCCCAAAATGTAATGGAAAGAAAACACACTGAACCATGGTAAACTTTCCTTATTTATGATATTTTTTTTAAATTATTATTTTGTGCAGTTTTGGGATAGCTATGGCATTAGTCCATTACTGCATATTTTCAAGGTCAGTTGGGTATGAGCAGGACTTACAGATGAGGCTTTAGCAAGTGAGATTATAGTATCTGTGCCTGATTGTTAAAAGGATCTAACAACCCTTTGTAATAACCAGGCTTAGTTTACTATAAGTCCCAGCTTCTACCTCTTCTCTGTTTCATATAAGCTTGAGTTGTTCGACTAGTGCCCTCCCTACAGAGTTCCACTGCAGGCAAACTCCTGATGCATGCTGGCCTTGGAAGTATCACGCTACAGAACCAACGTGGGAGAACATGGAGAGTGTGCATCCATGGAGGGTGCACATAAATTAGGATTGTACACTTAAAGCAAATCAACTTGTCCTCCCAAAACACTGAGCTTTGGTCCACATCCAGAAATAGCCTTGTTCCTTTGGATTTCGCCAAGCTAGAGGATGTGTTTCAGGAGTGCCCTTGATGGGATTTGACCAGTCTCAAGCATTCAGAGGACACGACCCAGCTAGAACTTTCCCAAATTAATATACCATGAAATGCATGACATGTATGTTGGGTTCTCAGTGTTTGACAATTCTCACTGCAAACTGACTTCTGTTGAGTGGCAGTACTCACTAAGTTAGACATATCCTGAGACATATCTCCACAGAGAGCTGGTACTAGACAGAATTCACCAGCTCTAACCCTTTATTTCGATTTTAGGGAGTCAGTGTGTCCAAGTCATTACTTCTTGCATCTTGCCCAGGGAGGTTGTGAATGCTCCATCCTTGGCGGTGTTCAAGGCCAGGTTGGATGAGGCCTTGGGTGACATGGTTTAGTGTGGGGTGTCCCTGCCCATGGCAGGGGGGTTGGAACTAGATGATCTTAAGGTCCTTTCCAACCCTAACTATTCTATGATTCTGTGATCTTGCTGCAGTCATAATATAAAAGGGACCTTTGGCCACCTCATCAAAGCTAGGAAATCGTATGGATCAAGGAACATCCCTTCTGTACTGTGGCCATCTCTTGTGACTGACAGCTGATGAGGAAGATGCTCCTCATAGCCTCTCTTCTCTCAATATTATCTGCATGTAACAATCAGAATTAGGTCCTATGTACATAGAAAGAAAAATTCCTCATGCTCCTTTGAAGCAGAGGAATTGATCTTAAGACCCTGAACAGGACAACCTGGTGTATAACTTCTTAGAGTGCAAAGAAAGCTAAACCATAATTTCATAGATGGTAACACAGCCAGTTTTATGAGGGTTTTCTCAGTAACATGGTAGGTCACATGCAAGAATGTGAGAGGAGCAGTGTGTGTAAAATAACGAGACTTTCAATGTCTTCTCCCTGAAACAGTGTTGTATCAGCTATTTTTGCAGTTAAGCTACCCTATGAAAAAAGGACATTTCTCTTGCAGTATCTCATACAAATCTTTGGATTATGGTAGCATGCAGTAGTATCTGGCCACACCAACTTCCTTTAGCTGCATAGATCTATAACTTTGTGATTCATTTAGCCCATAGTGTCTGTGCTGGAATTTCTGTGAAGACAAGGTGTTGGAAATCAAGAATCTCTTAGTTCTGACACTGTAAGCTACCTTTGGAAAAATCACCTAGGTGAATTTTTCCAAACTTAAAGTTGTGAATTTAAATTTCATGTTTAAGCATCTAAATTAGTGGTCTGATTTTAATGTGTGCTGACACTCACATTTTCAATCAACTTCAAAGGGAGTTGTGAGCGCTCAGAAGTCTAAACCTATGAAAATCAAGCCAGTTAGACACTCAAACTTGAAAGGTTTCTCCCATACCATTATTGTTATTTGCATTAAACTTGAAACCCCAGTTACAGGACTAAAGTGCTAGGCACTGTATTTTATATCTCTTTTTTTTTTTTTTTCTCCTTTCTGTATATGTAAAATCTGGCACACAAGGATGTTGTGATGATTGCTTAGTTAATATTTGTCTACAGCTTTGAAAAATAAATGTTCTATAAACACGGAATATAATTATTCATGGAAGAAAATGGTATGCCTACTATTCATTCCTTTTTGAAATAAGTTCATTGGATTTTGAATCTGTCCTTAGAAAACAGAGCTGATACTACATGTGGAATATATATGATAAAATATAAGGGCCAAATTCATAATCTGCTGCTAAAACATATGCAATACCTGTAGTAGCTTGATCAGTAAACAGAAATTAAATATTTGTATGTTGTGTTTAATTTGAACAGAAACCCACAACGTTTAACAATCTTTACATAATCCTCAGAGAAAATAAGTAGGGTGATGAACCACAAAGCTTCCTTTAGAAACTTTTGTCTTGTCCATACCTCTATTTTAGTTACACTGATCCCTTACTAACAAACAGTAGACTCTTTGTAACTGGGACCTACGTAAAACTTGCCTTTTTCCCTGTGGATTCAATAACTAAGCTTCTTGGAACAGCTTTGATGAAACCATCTTCTTTCGTAGAATGCAATTCCGGCAGTGCTGATAAATTCCACAAAATGGTGTCAATTTAACCCATGCTTTCTTTAGAAACAAAACCAGGAAGGAAACTGGTAACATACTAGTGTTTTCAGATCAAACCTTGTATAGAAATGATTTTTGTTATATGTTTTCAATACCACAACCTTACACAACCCAAAATTAAACATTTTCATTTTGTGAAAATATTTTGCTTAAAAAAAATGGGTTTCACTCACAAATAATAAAGAAATAGTTCAAAGATCATTTTTAGTTTGGAACTTTTTAAATACTGAAATGTCCCATGGATCATTTTCCAATCTCTGAAAAGCTAATGAGGTCAGTACCAGTGTTCCCATTGACTTTAGTAACAGCGCAGTTGCTACATCTGAGGAAATGCAATCATGATCTACTTGAGTTTTTTGTATGTCTAAATGCAACAAAATGCATATATATAATCCACCAGATCCCTAGTCTAAGATTAAAACAATATGTAAGCATTTCTCAAGAAAAATGATTTATTTTTATTTTTATTTATATATCAGAGCTTTAACTTTTTGGTGGTGGTTTGGCCCATGGCTATGACACCATGACATAGGCATTTCCCAGTGTTATCAAATCAGGACTCTAACGTATGTAAAAGTGCAAGTTGTTTGCTTTTGTTTTGGGGTTATTTTGTTGGGTTTTAGGGTTTTTTTGTTTTGTTTTTGCATTTGGTTTGTGTGTGTGTTTTTTTTGTTTTGTTTGTTTTTTAAATAAGACAGATGGTTTAAAAACAGGCACTAACTGATTAATAAGTTTGTTCATGCAGACCTTCATTCAGGCATCAGGAATAAGTGCTCTGGCTGCTTGATAAATGTCCGGGCTAAACACAAATGTTGTTATTTGTCAAATAGTAACTGTTTTAATGGCCAGTTCTTCAGGATCTTTAACAGCTATAAATTGATCTCCAGAACTCAGATGTCACAGTGTAGTCCTGGTATTTCTAAGGATCCAACTTTAGGGAAACTAGAGTACAAAAGAAGGAAATGCTTTAATTTACTCCAGGGACACAGTATATTAGGCATAGTAATGAGGATTTTGGCAACAAGCAGAAAGTCAAGGATATTATTTTTCTACAAAGCAGATAACATAGTAATCCATCTAGACAGCCATTGTATATCTTCTAATACTCAGGATTTTAATAAAAGTAATCATCAGGAATTCTATTTAGACTTCAGACCTTTACATCTTGAACCATTAAAAAATAATGATACATGATTTTAATCTATTTGGTGTAAACTGATTGATTTCTTGCTTGTAAACTGCACTCTCTTCAGATAGATCAATTTTCACATTTACCATATCTAATTATTTTCTGTTTCCTACTTGCTTTAAAAGGCATAGATCATTTGGAGCTCCCTTTTCTTAACTGACAGCTTCTTGACAGCTAATACAAATAACAAAATAAAGCCAGTAGAAGAAATAAGTTGTATTTTATAGAAGGTTTAGCACAAGTGTTTGTGTCCTGAGTACAAAGGGCTGTGCATGCTTCCTTTATCTTGTAGTCTCAGGTGGTGGTGTTAACAAACCAACATTTTCTGCATTTCATACATAATATTCCATGTGATTACAAACCTGAGCCTGGGTAACTGTATGAAGTTTGCCCAAAAATTAAAAGAAAGACATATGCTCCTGAGAGAAAGGACCCAGACCCATATCTTCTGTGATATTTGGGAAAGTCACTCTTTCAGAAACTGCATAGAGAGATCAAATGTGATAATAAAGGCTCACAATTCTAGCAGGTTTCCCTAGAACAGTACTTCAGAAATGTGAGGTGTGAAAGAAAGGCAATCTGTGCCAGATACTGATTAAATTTCAGTCATCTATCCAAAGTAGTCCCTAGCTGCTTGTAAAATGCTCCATGTAATTACAGTAACTACAGTTTTTAAAGCAATTTACACATTAGCCTTTATCTTGGGTCTGTCTTTGTGGGTGCATTTCTTCTTTGGAATCAATATCCTTAAAATATATGTTAATCAGCTATATGAATTTGTAGCCATATAGAGTCTTTAAAAATTCCATCTCCAGTATTTTACTCATGGATTCCTCTTGGCTTTTGGAAAAGTTTAACTGTAATCAAATATCACACTCTGGATGTTTAGCTAACACTGTTCAGTGACCCCAGCAGTAAGTCACAACCATATTTAAAACTGTTAAGGAGTTAGGATTTGATGCAAAATCAAACCAGGATCTATAAAAATACTGCCACGGTAAAATAATATTAAGGGCTAAAGTTTGTCCTTTGCTAGTTACACAGGTGCAAATGTCAAACTTGGCAAACCCTTTCAAAACTTTTTGTGTCCTAAACTTTCAAATCTTTTTCTAGTCATTGGGCATGGCAGATTAATGCAGGGGCCACTTCTGTAGTTACAGGATGAACACTGGCCAAATAAAAGGGGTCTGGCTCATTGCTGTGATATTCCAATTTTAAATGTAAGTGTGAATTTTGGAAGGAAGCTAAACTAGCTATTTCGTTAAAGTTGTACTGGCTAAAACTAGAAGAAATGGAAGGAGTGAATCAAATTCCTCGCAGTCAGTAAAACTGTTCCCACCAGAGTTGTACAACACAGCTGCAAGTAGCTTTAAAAATTTTTTGTTGTTGTTTCATTCTGTTTGTTCAAGGTGCCTTTTGTAACTGCCAAGCACAGCAAAGTTCCTTAGTTATTCCGCATCTCATTGTTACCAAGGCTATTATCCTAACTGGGGCTAATAATATGAAGCACATTTATGTTTGTGTAGGAAAACTGGGGTCACTAGAGATAATCCAAAAAGTTGTTCCACAAGGGATTATCTAGGATGCTGTTTTCCAAAACTGTCACATATCAGAAAAAGGGCAAAGCACTTGTAACTCTTGTTATTGATCCTCTGTCAAGTCATGATTGCTGTCACCAGCAGGTTACATTCCTTCAACAAAGCAGTAGGCACTGCTGCATTTTAAGCTAGACCAGTTAAGTTTCCAGTGTCATATTCCCTTCCTTATCTCTTTCCATACTTCATTTTCTCACATTAAAAGGGATACTATTACAACTGAAAAGAGAAGATGACGTGCAAGATTCTTGTTTACAATACCTTAAAATTAGTGCCCCCAAAACACTATATTTGGGCCTGAGCAGTTTTTGTATTTGGGTTTATAGGCCCTGAAATCCCAATACTAAAGCACTTCATTTACTTAAGCTTTGAGGGCATATAATGATTCATCTGTTAAAGGTCAAATACAGGCTTTAGTGGCCTATTGGACAAAGGTGTACATTTAGGATTGTCATGAAATAACCCATGTTTTTCAACTTGATTTTGAAATTAAAAGCTTGTATATGGCTCTGTCCAAAGACTCTGAAGCTTCTCTTACACCATCAAACACCACTGGTTTGTTAGGCTGTAGTCAAGGACGCAGAGGGCTCTTTGTTTTTATCTATCCTGAGCACACTCTACGTTTTTCTTACTCCCTGTTGTCTTCAGTCTTTGAAACTGTTCAGTGGTTAGACCCACAGTTCTCAGATATTTACATGCATTTTTCTAAAGAATGTCAGAGATTTGGTTGAATTTTCCAGTGAATCCTCACATTTGTAATTTACTTACATTAATTAATTTATTGTAATTAAATACTTAGGTTTTTTTCAAAGACATTTACTTCCAAAGGTACCTGTCAGTAAATCTGGTAAATATCCTGC
The DNA here is from genome assembly GCF_963264785.1 of Psittacula echo. Lineage (NCBI taxonomy): Eukaryota > Metazoa > Chordata > Aves > Psittaciformes > Psittacidae > Psittacula > Psittacula echo. The sequence continues at coordinate 15,176,325 of NC_137740.1, forward strand.
TTTCATATCCATATATTAAGATGCAAGTAAGATTTTAGTTAAACATTTACTTTTTGGTTTTAAAGTTAACAGTTTTTCCATGATCAACTCTTGTTTAAAATGGTCTTCAGTTAAGTGTTCATTTTTGGCAAAGATTCTCCACTGAGCACCAGTCTTTACAAAATCAGCTCAAAGTACCCTTATCAGGCTAGGTTTTAGCTTGCCTTTAGCTTGCCTTTCTCTGCTTTGACTTAATGTTCATGGAAAAGCATTCCTGAGAAAGCACTGAAAAATGGCTGTTTCCCCAGTGATCTGTCACCTTCCTCTGCCGAAGCTGCCATCCTCCCATCTCTGCTTGTGGAAGAGTTTGTGTACACATTCCTTAGCCTTGCTGGCAAAACGAGCTGGGAAAGCTTAATGGACTATTGAAGGTGAGTATGAGCTAACCCAGCTCATTTTGTCTGAAATGGATTGAAAAGCACTCGCACGACCTCCTTCCTCTGTCAGAGCTCTGGGCTAGCAACTTTCTGTGATGGAAAACAGCACCAACCAATTCAGTGGGATCTTGAAGAAGTTTTTTGTCTGTGTCCTGAAAAGCAGGTTCATAAGTCACATTACCTTTTCTCCAGCCTTTACAGAAAGACTTATATCAACTGTAAATGAGGAGTTGACTTTTAAGTGAAGCTAAGGAACCAGCAATGAATTACAAGTAGGTAACACAGAGTTTTTTTGAAGCTATGGCTGTAGCCTCTATTGGTCATTTCAATTACTGAATGACTAGGGGCAAAATGTCCAGGCCAAATCTAGCAAAGTCGGCAACAGCAGTAGTAAAATGCTGTCTCTGGCAAATTCTCTCTTCTCTAGACAATGGTTAATTTTTTAAACCTACCATCTAGGTGGTTGTGTCTTCTATTATCTTTAGCAAAAACACTTCTGGAGGTGAAAGGCCCTTTCAAATAGCTGTATTCTGACTCCTAGTTCTTAACCCATATTTCTGCTTATAAATAACATGCAGAAAGCTGGAGAACCTAAAATGTCCACATAAATATTCCAAAATAATCTCGTGTCCTCCATACTTATGAATGCAGCCATTATTTCATGCATTAGTAAAGCAACTGATTAATCTCTGCTACACTTTTGCCCTCTAATACAATGTTTGAATCAGGAATTGTTAAAGTTCTCATTAGGTTTGTTGTGAGGTTTCATAATGAATTCTTTTTGCAAGCTGGAGAGCCTTTTGATTTTTGCTTGCATATTCATAGAAGAACTATGTCATAAACAAAGTCTAAATCTGGCACTACTCTCTTGCTAAGCCACACTAAGACTGTGTTGCATCTTTCTACGCTTTACCTCATAAAGAAAACAATGTCAATGCCAAGTATGGAAGGTGAAGAAGGTTGCTATTTAAAGAATAATTTTCTGGCACATGCAGCACCATTGGAGGCACATCGTAAACAAAAAGAAGGTACACTGCTTTTTTTTCACAGTGTAAAATTCTGCGTTGATCTATCCCAGCAGAAAGGACAATATGCTTCTTTGTGCAAGACTGTTCAGTGCAGTCCAGCTGCTCAGTAGGAATGCATCTCTTCTTCTATTTACATATAGAGAGATAAGTAAAAAATACACATATTTTTAGAATCCTTTTTTAACCCACACTCTCCCTCTAACAAAAATGCCCACATGAATCAATAACATCTATCCTGTCAACATGAAAAGAAGGGCACATATTTATAGATAACGTACATGAATACACTGGTCAAGCAACAGATTCAGGCTTAACTGATATGTTTCATTCAGTGGCAAGTATATTTGCTTAGGGCAGCAAAAAAAAATCTGTATCTCCTAATGATGTGGAACTGAATTCTTTATCTCCCCTGCTGCTAGCTTGCTTCTAAGGCAGAACTGGAGATATCTATCACAACTAAATAGGTGTTTTGTAAATTGTACTTAACTTAGCTACCTTTAAGAAAAGTTCCAAACCACATACTGTATAACCATTGCCAGAGATTTTATCTAGCTTGGCTGGAAAAACAACTTAATGCTACATTCTTCTTGCCAATCAGCACAACAGAATTTTGTTTTTTTATCTACTCTCAGCTAACAAGCCAGTATTACAGATAAAATTGTGATGTCCAGTTGCTGTTTTCTTTTTTACCATAGGTCTGTTTAGGGTACTCACAGAAATGTCAAAAATAATACACAAAATCACTGTCATGTGAAATAGCTGATTAGCTGATCAGTTTCCTATTCTATTTCTTTAATACATTTTTTCCAAGAATAATGATTATATTTATAGAAATACAATAATTTCCCATGCTAAAGTAAAATGGTATTTGACATTAACAAAAGGTCAGGTGTCATACTGTAAGCCACAATGAGTATTGCTTTTAAAGATTATTGAATTAAGAAGTACATATATTTGACAAAGTATAGAATTCCAATAACTGCCATAGTAGCAGTGCCCTTTTACATGCTATGGATTTATTGACATTTGCTAACTGTAAAAATGCAAAACAGTTTGCACGTAATAGGCACTATCAATTTAAAAAATAAAGATGTCTTATTGAAGAACATGTTTATTTTTAACAATTCCTTCTGATTTTGCATGCACACATTTGGACACCCAAATATCTCTTTGTGCATCCCTTGTTGATTGAGGCTCATGTGGGCACATATATGTTCACTTTTTGAAGGCACTTCCCATTTTGCATTCTTATGTAGTCATAAACCATGTTTCTTTTTCCCCTTAAAAAAATTATACTGCCCCAAACCCTGATCCAAGACTTTTCAGAGAAGTGAGTTAAAATGAGTGTGAGGGCAGCATCATAGCCTCTCTATCGTATTTGCCCACACCACAGATCTGTCACAGTTTGGTGTGATTGACTAGCCTTAACTGAAGTCCCAGGCCTTTTAAGGGTCAGAGTCATTGATGGAATTATGCCAGAGCTTGTCTGGATGAAACACCAGTACTTCAAGGATTGCCAGTGTGTTTCAAGCTGTGAGGCCAGATTAGCTAAAGAGGAATTTTAGCATTGATAGGTTTGAATAATCATACTTTGCAAATGTAGCACCTTTTATGTGTGCTTGCAGTTAATAGAAAAGCTATAGAGGAGGCTTCCTCTATTCCACAAAGCTGTCCCACACCAGTATAAAACTCTTACAAGCATAAACCATTTATTAACCAATAAGTTAACTTTCACTTTTAAGGGATATCACACATTCAAATTCATCCATATTTTCAAAAAACTTTATCTGGTAAAATCACATTATTTTCTTATAACAGAAGTCTTGGGGTTTTTGTTGCTGTTGTTGCTGCAGTGTGCTGGGTTTTTCTCAGTACTTACTGACACAGCCTAACTGAAAATCCTGGGCTGGTAAGTTCTGTGTTCAATGTTTAATAGAGTTTTGCATCTAAAAATCCACCTTTTAAATAATTTCCTATATGTAGAATGTAGATTCAAAGGAAGGAGACTATCTAACAGCTTTTCATTAGCCATCAGCCACTAGTCATCAGCAAGGGTGCCATTCAGGGTACCCTTAACTCTTCCTTTGTTCATCCTTTCTGGAACTTTTAAGCATCTTGTCTCCCTGCTTCTGCTAGCTACAGAGCTGTTCTCTGGCCTTTCTCCTTCAAATTCATATAAACTATTCAAGAATTAAAGTCTTAATGATAAAGGAACAGTTAAAATTCAAACAGTGCATGGTGCTTTATTGTAAAATAAGTTTAAAAAAAAGACAAAAGCTGCATGTAGGACCTTATAGGTTGGTTGTGTACAGTACCTCAGGTTTTGATGCAAGACTTGCCATGATGGATAGCTAGAAGGCTTGTTTTCACTGAACACTGGCACAGATATTGTCACGTATCATTCAAAGTCAGCACTCAATTTTCAAACATGTATGCCTTAACAATACTGCCAAATCTTGCATTTGATCTGTTAAATCAGCACTTAGGCAAATAAAACAGCCATTTGAGTGACAATTTCAACATACTAATGAGGTATTCAGATGTCAGCAATTGAAAAATACACACTGTCCTTTTGAATTTAAGCCAAGATTGGTTCTGGGTTATATTAAGAAGGTTAAGACTTTATAAAAAGATCAAAATAATTCTGAATTTATCTTGATCTTTCTGGGAGAGAGGCAGATGGAATCAGATTTCTTTGTGAAATCTTCACTGTTTTTCTACCTTCCACTGGTTTTTGATGTAAAACTTTCCTTTGTCATTTTATTATTGATTTATTGTATTTTGGTTCATAAGCAGGTCAAAAAGCATCCTTATGCAGACTTCCTCACTTCCACTCTCATTCACTACAGTTTTCACCACAACACAACCTGTTCTTGTACAAGTGCTTATATCACTACTGTTGCCACAAAACTGGATTGCTATGGCTGTATTCTTTCCTTTTCTGCCCTGTGTCTCTCTCTATCACCAAAACCAAGCTTAGCTGAGCCTAAAGGAATATGGGTTTTGGCAGACACCCAGACCAGCTTCCGTTCCATCTAAATAGTTCTGTTCATATAGATATCAACTCTTTCATATTCACTGTTGTTCTTTCTTTTTCCTGTATTCATGCATTTCCTAAAAAATGTTAAGACAATGAAAAATATTCCAGATAATATTTGTCAGAGATGAAGTCTCTCTTATGCTTTACTTTTCTTAGAAAACAGACTATAAAATGGTATCTTTAATTATGACTTTCAAGAACTAAACCAAAGTATGAGCTACTCAATACCATTCTTGTTATTAATTTCTTAGCAGTATTAGTGTGCTGTCTGCAAATGATTGTTCTTACTAGAAGCCCACTGTGCTAAAATCCTAACCAGATTGGGAAAATTTCTGTGCTATGCATAAGTGCAAAACAGTACAAAGAATACAAAACAGAAGACAATGAGACAAAATTTGCCAACATAATAAGGTGTATTCTTTGCAAACTGTAAGCCTTACCATTCACACGTGCAACAGAGCAAAGAGGTTTTTGAGGAGGAATTTGAAGTGGAACAGTGATGTGTTATTTAACAGACAAATTAGCTGAGATATTATTGGGCATGCTCTCTGCTTATTCTGATAATGTAATCTATTTTAGCTTATTTGCTAGCTCCTTGAAATTGCTAGGTATCCATTTACTGGATTAATTAATTAAACATATTTAAATTATGCATTAGTCATGGCTTTAGAAAGTTAGAGTAAATATCATAGGCTTTATTATTTTTCCCTCTCTTACAATTCTCCTATTCCCAGTCTCTAATTTTCATCAATTTTACTTTCATTTTTTAATTCCTTTTAATTTTTTGTGAATTTTTAAATACTGCTAGCTGTTTCACCACTGGCTGGGAAAGGAGCAGGTGTCTTTTCTCTGGAGCGACACCAGAGATGATCTGTGGAACAACTGAGAACAGAGTTGTCCCTAGAGATGGAGCGCACCCAGTTTTTCCTGTGACAAGCTGTCAGGGCTGGAGACTTAATAAATTAAACAGGTTGGTTTTTTTTTTAAGCAAAATATTTTCCACTACATTCATATTTTCAGAACATTGTTCTGCCTTGTACAGGAGACAGGGAAATGTAAATGTCAAACATTCACTTCTGTTTAAATGGGCTCATTATACCACAACATGTTGAGGTTTTTTCCCTACCGGCCGGTTCTTTTCACTGTCGTATCCTGTAAGCACTTTCCTTGCACCTGCCTGAGGAGACTAATCCTCTATTAAAACATGTTCAAACTGAGCGAAGGCAGAAATAGCAGCCATTTCACTCAAACAAAATGAATCAAAACCTTGTAAAAATAAATAAATCAGGGTAGCTTTGGTGAAGACATTTGGTTGTTTGGTCTGTAGTGGAAGCCCTGTTACCTCACCATTTTCCATCTGGAGAGCAGGCTTTGCCTTTAGGGCATGGACCTGTTTTGAAAACAGTGCGAAAAAACCTCCCCCAGATGTAGGTTTTCAGCTGTGGTATGAGTGCTATAAAGACCTCACCATTCTGGGGGCACAGTGTTCCTCCAGTAGCACACTCCCCAAGGATTGGCTATACTCCCATTTTCTTCCCCAGGATTGTGGATATTTATTTAGATGGGACCATAATTATGGGTAATAATATGGACAATGTGTACTTCTGTCCGCTCCCCGGTTTGGTGTTAGACTCTACAAGGAGCTGCAGAAAGACTGCAGAGTGTGGTGATATTGCTGACAGGTTCATTGAAGAGAGAAGCTCCCTCTACCAGATAACAAAGAACCACAATCTGACAGGGCAAAGGAAGAGGGAAAATGTGTTCTGACATGGTAAATCAGTGAGCTACATTCTGTGTGCCTGAACTGCAGTACTTAGGAACAGAAGTCCCATGGGGCAGCCTTCATCAATGTCAAGTAGAAAACTGAGCACATTCACAATGCTCAATAAATGACCATATTAAAGCAAACAAACAAACACACCACCAACAATAACACCCTTCCCCCCCCAAAAAAAAAAAAACAACTCACTGCAGCTGCTGCACATAAACCCAGGTAGGCAATTTATGATACAAGGTCACATTTTTCTATAACTAAACCCATCTCTGCTAATGAAACCGTTATAAAGATCAAGGATAAACAGTAAACTGTTTAATTTTAAGGCACTCAAATTACATGAATGAATGTGTTAATGCTAGTTGCAATGCATTTTCAGCTCTTTTCAACTCCAAAGCATTTTTTGTCTTTCTAAGTTGGATCTATGAATGGATTCTGTTGACATTTGGTGTCAGCAAATGATTTCTAACCAAAAAAAGTCACTTGAAAATGCAATACTGACCATGTTCTCTCCTATTTGTAAAACTTTTGTTCTCATTTGTTTTGTAACATCATGTTTCATAAAATGGCTTTTGCTGTGTGTTTCACTAAGAAATTTGAAATCCCTCTGTCTTATGAACATGTCCTCACAAAAAAGGGAAAAGGGGTCTGTGCTGTTGCCAAGAGACATCCCATACAATCTTAAATCAAGACAAAGGAGAGCTGGATTGATGCCAGGTATTTTTCTGGAGGCCTAAATGTATCTACGTATTTCTCAGAGAAAGTTGTTGTGGAACAGTAATTTAGAATAATGTACAGTGAAACCAGGCATAATTGAATCTACAAACAACTCCCTTTTGCTTTCTGAAGTATTAGAGCTCAGGTGGTACCTTACTTTATTTTGATCCCAAGTACCTTGATGTATAAAATCTGGTATTTCCTGAAAATATTCCTTTCATAATGCTAACAAAATAAACTTAACGCTAACATGTTTCTGAAATAGGATTACATGCAACACTTCAGCAGCCGACTGTGATTTTGATTACAGATCTCCACAAATGAGTAAAAATGGTAAGAACACATTTACACTGCTTCACAAGTTTCAAGTAGACAAAGAAATTGTATAATACCAGTCATTCAGATTTGGGAGCAAAAGCGTGGCAGAATTTCAGTTTCCTCCTTTTCCTGTTATCATGTATTTGGGCATCTCAGCTAGTTTCCGATACAGACCAGCACAAAAGACAGCCCAGCAAAGACAAGAAAGTAGAGAAGTTCAACAGACTGCTAAATCATAAGACCTGCTGAGGTTCAAGAGGGACAACTTATGTACCAGCATGTGCTACAGGTTGCAGTCCTTTAAGACAAATTCTAGCCTTTGGAGACTACCTTGAGATTTCCAGCCTATGTAATAGTATAATTCAACCTATGAAGCAACATGCTATTAGTAGGAGAAAACATTACATATGTGGAACAGTGGAAGTTTTTAAGACCCTGTGAAAAATGCATTACTAACTGCTCAGTTATTATTGGAGGGGTTTTTTTAACAAATTTAATCTTTCTTTGAAATGTCACACTATACAAAGGATATAGAAACCATAAATAATTAACTTGCAGATCACATCAAGGATATGTGTGTGCAGTAGTTGCAACAGCTTAAAAAATTACTTTTTCTAGATATTTTGCTAATAATTTTCTGTAGCCCATTTCTAAAATATCCTATGATTTTAAAATCTGACTCTTTTAATACTATACTGTTCATTCCTGGAGCTGCAAGATCCACAGAATTTCATCACAATAAGCCATAGTAATTTGTGATGAAACTCCACTGACTGCTACAGCTAACCCTGAGATGAATTAAACATGACATTTTATTGTTCTGGTCATCTTGTACAGCAGCATTTTTTCATTTATAAAGCAATATGGTTTAATATATTCTTCTTGTCCTCAGTCCTGCTTTTGAATTACTTTAATAACAGTTGTAAATAAGCAAAGCTCATATGATGGTCTTATTACCTACTTATTAGCTTCAGATCCCATGATGGATTATACAGCATATTGGGAGATACTCACTTCAGGGGATCTGCATCTGATATACATATGTAGCTTATGTTAACATTAATGAGAAACTTCGATAGCATATCTCATTTAAACATCTTGTATGTAATACAAATAAACAAGACCTTTAACTCTTTATTCAGAAAAGCATGAGACAGGAATATGCATTCTCATGCCTGGACATGAGAGGAATATCTAGGTTATGAGATATGTGGTGAGAAAAATCACAGATTCTTTCCAATTCATTCTGTTTTGAAGGCCTGTAAATCACGAATGTCCTACTGTAGCCAATTTGAGAGACTACAGGGATACAAAAGACGTAGCTGATACTGTCTTCAGGGATAAATGCAAAGCTCATTCTCAGCCAGGTGATCTGTTCATGTAATACAGTCCTTTTTCAACACTGTACATGTACAGCCTTTTTCAGTCTCCCTCTTCCAGCTGAGAGTTCCCCTTTATGCTCGCCTGAAATCCTGGTCTTCAACTCAGATCTTTCGAAGTCTGTTTGGCTGAGAAATATCTTCACTTCCTGCTGTTCAATACCCTGAGCAGGGTACTAATTTGCTGCTTGAGTTAACTTCATCCAGGCCATTGGGCTCTTGTAAATCCCATCACTGGGACTTCATGATATTCTTAGTTTTATTTTATTCTGAAAATCCCAGTGCCTCAGGTTATCAGATTATAAGAGTTTCATTTCTCAGCAAAAACACAAACCCCAAAAGCTAAAACCACAAGAAATAAATAATAGTTGTTGAAGGGGTTTTAATCTCATTATTTCTGAGACAAGCCCTTGATTTTGCAAGAAACATAAATCATGATTGCTAAACACTTAGCTATTCTGTACCACTCTGCTAGGAAAAATATTATTTCAAGAAAATGAATTTTATAATATTTCATCTTAACCCATTATTTCTTGTATTTCAAAGAAAAATGTCAGTGCTCTTCATGCTATTAACGTCTATCATTTTCTGTTTGGTCATGTCTAATATCTTAAGCTTGGCACTGTTGAAGCCACCTGCACAACTCATAAATTCTGTCTACCTAATGACATGTAATGCCTGAAAAGTGTTATGAAGGTTTAACTGACAAATCTAAGGATAGCATTCATCTCTAGGAAAACACATGGAATGACAGCAATGTTTAAAATTATCTCATCACAAATGCCAAAAGGGGAGGGGAAGGGGTTGTATTTTTCCTTAAACTGAATTTCTTCCATCTACTCCATAGACGTGTTTGTTAATTTCATAAAAATGCTTAAGAAATTAGAATAGATTTTGAAATGAAGATCCAGCCAAGCTTCTCTAGTGTAATGCTCAGACATAGTAAACAATTACATTACATAAACCAACCATCTGAACAGAAATGATAATTAAAGTAATGCATCGGTGTGCTTCATTGATTTATGAATTTGTTTGATGATTCCTGTTAGAAAAGCAGAAGCCATTATGCATTCACTGGTTTTAAGAGATGGTATATAGTTGTGTGACCTTTCACTAAAGAAGAAAACTAATATTCCTGAGCTATCAAAGAAATTATAGAAGAAATGTTGTTATGACAAACTTTACAACAATTTGAAAATAACATCCCAAAGCGATTAATTTTCTTCATGCACAAAGCTGTTCCCATTTGCCGCCCTAATATTCAGAAGAGAGTAGAGGAATTTGCCTAGTCAGTGTTTGCATGTGGGTTCCTGTCTGAAACAAATAAAAGAAAATAATCCAGGGCTGAATTTATTTGAATTTGATTCAGATTCAACCCAACCAAGTACCCCATGTTCCCAGCTGAAAGGTAGCAGCCCACATACCCCGCTCAATTACTGTTATTCATTGGCATTTGGAGCACCTATCCAAAACCAGAGCTCCGCTGTGTGAATTGTGGTTAACGCATACACTGAAATACAGTCTCTAACCCAAAGTGCTTATGATCTAGACAGACAGTTGGGGAATACCCAAGCATACAAATGAAAGCATACAAATAATAACCTCCTGCTGAAATCCAAGGAGATTTTATTCTCTGTTTCAAGCTAATTCTCAGTGATATTGAAAATCTCACCCACAAAGAACAAGCAAATACATTATCTTGCTGTTATGAAGATGGAGAGCTTAAGCAGAAAAAGACGAACTATATTATCCAGCTCTGTGCAGGAATTCTGTGATAAAACTGAGTCTTAAAAACAGGATCATAGATTTTTACAGCAGGTCAACATACCTGCCTCCCTGCCACAGACATATCCTGCTCTGCCCACAACAGTTTTGTGAAGAGGGTTTTCTCACATCCGTAATATGCATCCATTACTGCTGGTGAAATCCACACCAGGTACAAAGAGTAAATAGTATCAAATGTCTTCAAACCTTAACACAGCGGGAGGCATCCTGAAAGTAAGGAAAGAGAAGAATTTTAAATTAGCTGTTGTAAAACAAATGGAAGGGTCCAGAGGGTGTATTTGACATTTATCTGTGTATTTCCTTGCTTTCGTTGTTTTCTGTCATTGTCCTATCATTCCATTCCCCTTGATTTTTGTGTAAACTTCTGATTCTGTTTGCTTTTCTGATAACTTGTAGAGTAAACTACTTCGCAAAAGAAGGAGCAGCTGGGAGAATAAGGCGGGGGAAGGGTTTCTGGCTGGAATACTTTCAACATGGCACCATAGTTGCTTGTGACTTTGAGCACTGTGAAAGTTTGTCTTGCTTGCTTTCCTTGCTTTTCACAGTCCTCCTCAATCTCCCAAGCAGCTGATAGAAAGAGAGAGAGAATCCCCTACAACACTAAGCACATTTTCTTATTTACTGTTAAATCTACATTTTCACACATAGTAGAGATAGCACACGTCAATATAACTTTTTAATTGAATGGGGAACTTGTCACTTCAGGTTGTAAGTCCCTTGAAGTCCCAGAGCCCATTCTGGACTGGGTTGACACTTGAAAGAAGAAAGGGAACAAGAATGGAAAGGTCTTTGAATCACAAAGAGCCAAATGAAAACATACCATCAGACTTCAGTCCTCAATTATGCTTTTTGCCTGTGTATTTTGTCTGCCAAAATCCATACATTACTTTCAGAATAGCAACATGATGATCTAGAGACCAACTCCTTATCTCTTCTTATCATTTTAGCAGCTCAGCTTATTTAGCCAATTGAACATTTTTGTATGAATAGACTGATGGACAAGAAACTGTGAGTTTAGGGGAGAGACAGTCCCTCGGTCCTAAAATTGGACTTTGTCTTAGTGATAGCTTGTTGTTGTTAGCTGAGACTACCATTCATATTTAGTAGGTGAGGAACAGTGAGGGGGAAGCATGGGACAGTCCTGCTACAGTTGTTAGGAATCTTTATTTTTGTGTTGTAAGAAACATTATTGTTCAAGATTGTTGAAGATTCACAAATCTTCAAAGACACTAAGAAGGAAAAGGATATTCTGATTTACATTTTTCCAGGTCCAGATTCATGATGACCATCATCATTTGAAACAACTACAATACTGTTAAGAAAGTACAGTGATTCCCTAAACTGTTGAAGTATTTCAGAGATGTGCAGTGGTCCAACAAAAATGTGCAGCAGGGAATTGGGAGAAAAAAGATGCCACATGAGCATCCAGCCTGCTCTGCAGAACCACAAGGGCTTGGGAAAGCCAGCATCCTCCCTCCCCCCTGCTCCACAAAATTACCTGTAGATAGGAAAGAGCCAGCTGCCTCCTTGTCTCTTTGGTCACCAACTAGTGTGAAAAACAAGAGTTAAAGCAGTAGACTCTTTGCTGTTGCCTCAGAAATAGTGCAGGAGCTGACACCTACTGTGCTCCTTAAAAACTACCTAAGTCCAGAAGTGCTATATTAAGTGTGGTTACCTTTTTGTACTTCAGGCATTTAAAGCCAGAATACATATTGTTCCAGGATTCAAATTATTGTCCAGCAACAGTTTGGATGTGAACTCTTGCTGTCGTCACTCTTAAGCTATTACATAGCTTGTTGCCTTTGTTTGGACCATTGTCAAGTAACATGTGGATTGTATGTGACTCCCACATATGCTTATCTTTATGCATTGTAGGGAGGCCGACTGAAGTTAGGAGGACTTTCTAATATACCATGTAGCAGGTTAAGCACTCTCATAATTCTCTGATGGATCACTGAGCAAACAGCATCAGTGTAAAAGTTTATCACTATTACCAGCAGTCATGGGCAAACTCTTAGTAGTGCTGGTAGAGACCACAGTCAGAGAGACAGCATTAAATCTAGCAATAAAAAACCTGAGATTCCACTTTAAAGAGCAGTTTGGAAGCAGAGTTTTGAGTGAAAGCAGAGTATCAGTGTGAGTCTAAAACTTATTCAAGCTGTCAATCTCGATGTCTTGTGTTGGTTAGAATGCTTAGCTTTATTGTTATTGCTTGTTTGCATGTTTACCAAAATGTAGGCCTACATTTTTGTAGTATACACATACTTCTAGTGAACAGCTTCCATGAATCAGATGTAATTAAAGGGCATGTGGCAGTTAGCTTATACTAAGTGAAGCTTTCAGTATAGGGTGGTAGAGCTGGCTTTGCACATGCCTTGCCTCACCTCTTCAGGCAGCAGATGTTTCTGTATCACTCACTAAAACGTAGGCTGTACTGTTGGCAAGCTACTTAAATACAGAAAAAAATGTGTCTAGGTAGCTTTGCTAAAGCAGTAAATACGACTTAATTTTAATGTTTGACATTCTACTAGCCAACTGCCTCCTATAATGAGGAACTGTGCAACCTGCTTCAGAGACAGTAGCACCGCTTAAATGTCTAGGCCCATAAATGAAAACAAGTTTAGTGTACATGATGTAAAATATGAAGTTAAGGAGCAGTGAACCAAAACAGAAAAGAAAAAACCTATTTAATAACAAAACCATGCAGCATACTGACAAAGGAAAGAGATTTGGGAGATTACTGTAGAAGAAATGTTGATGACTTCCACTATGTGGCTGCATTAGTAAAGGCAAATACAAAGGATAAACCGACCCTAGAGACAAGAAGGCAAAGCAACAGAGAACCTGAGCTGTATTAACCACAATCCAGTTTAGTATAAATTTGTCAGGGAGAGCAAAAGGCTTTAAGGTAAGATTATGACTTTAGGCAAGGCATGTTTTACAAACAACATTTGCCAAGATCAGCCACAGAAAGCATTTTGCATTAGAAAGACCACCAAAAAACCACTCTTACTTCCCAAGCCTCACCCACATAGGAGTTGAGAGAGGGCAGTAATTAGGAGCAATTAGGACTAACGAGAAACAGCTGTAGTCCAGCTACTGGGGTGGGAGCAGAGCCTATTTCTGCCCCTGCACACACACACTTCTCACTGTCTGCAGTACAAGATGTACATCAGAAGGGTATAGCTGATGGCAGTCTCCCCTGCGCTTGGGCCTGGTGCTTGGTTGTTTCTGTGGCAATGAGTGAGTCTGTGCAGTTTTCTTTTGGGTTTTTTTTTCCCCTCTTATTTTAGGTGTTATGTCTCAGCCCTAGACTGGGGAAAGCACTTGAAGGAATGAAAGCTGGAGTTACTCCTGAGACTGCAAAATGGCTGCTAGTCTCTCACAGGGAAAGCAGCCTGCCTTGGGAGCAGAGGGAGGTGGATTAATCAGCTTGGTTTAAGAAGAAACCTTTGTGTTTTTCCTGTGTAAAACTGTCTCCTGAGAAGTATTGAAGGAAGTGCTGAAGGTGGCTCTGCAACAGGCCTTTTCTCATTAATTTTTGCCCTGTGACAGAGCTAAGTATTTGCATAAAGAACAACACTTGTTTTTCCCAGCTTCTTTTCCTGACTGAAATTTAAATTTAGGGACTCACTTTCATTAGTTCTGATTTCCCTCCTGCTATTATTCCCTTCTTTAGTATCAGCTGTGCTCCTTGTTTTCCTCCAATGTCTCTGTCTCCCTTCTCCAGAGGGTTTGCCTGAAGCCTGCCTGCTTGGCAGGCTGGGTCACTCTGCTAAGGTGTTGAGTTGTTTAGGGTTGGGGCTCACTTTACCCTGAAAAAGGAAAAAAGATAAAATCAGTACAAAGAGAGAAAGAGCAGGCAGGCCTAGAAAAGGATTTGTATAGTTTGGCCCTCACTGTTCAGAATGGCAATGTGCTACTGAGAACTTTAAAAAATTGAGGACAGATAAATAAATCTCTGGATAAAAAACTGCTGCTGAAACTAAGCCGCCAGTGTTTTTAGAATGTTTGTTTGCTGCAATAGTAGAATAGACCATATGCTTTCTTACTAATAAATTCCAGGTTTTATACCTTTTTGCTCTCACATTCAGCAAATTATGCAAAGCTGAAAACCTAGCATGCTTTTTCAGCAGCACAATTTGAAATACTTTCCCCCAGAAGATTGTTTTAAACCACAGAACTTGTTTTGATTTCTGAAGTGGCAGAGAAAGGGAATTGTCTGAAATTTTGGATGCATGTTTGCTCAGGATCAAAATGATGATGAGTTACAATTGCCCTTAGAGGTGCTCATGTCTTTTGTTACTAATGAGAGGAAGAAAGTCCAACAGCATCATTAAAGGCACTGCTATTATGTAGTATCTTTTCATGTGGTACTGCAATATGTCATCTGATTGTGCAAACTTCTGAAATAAGTGGCTTTTTCTTGCATAACTAATTCCATCTGAACATAGTATTCTCTTTATGGTCTGTATTAACGTTCTACAGAAATAGTAAAAATAAACTGTTTACCAGAACATTTGTATGGTTGAGCTTGCTTTTGAGAAGCTTTGGAAATATTGAAGCTTTTTTGTGGACTAATTTTAGTATTTAGTAACCTATTAAAAAAAAAAAAAGAGCAGTGCATCACCAGTTTCATGAAGTTTACATGGAGAAGTTGCCCATGAATACAAGCGATATGAAAAACAAAGAATTTCCAGCTGTTGAAATAGATTGCAATATGCAGCCCTTTATTGGCACAAAAAATCCTCAACCTGACTGACTTTCCTGTAGTCCTAGATTGTCTGAAGATGAGTGAGTGCAGCTTGTGTTTCTCTGGAGAAACAGAATAAAGATGGAACAAATAATCCACAATAACTGTTTAACTGCTTGGACCTGCATAAAAGGTGAATTGTACATTGGAGGAAGAAGGAAATCCAAGTCTTTGACGTGTGTTATGGCCCAGTATGTGGCACACTTATCTTCTGTGTCTGAGTGCTTAGTATTTCTGGCTGGCAGGCTTATTTCTTTCAGAGCATCCAAACAATTTCAAACACTAGGCACATAAAGAATTGAGGCCAACCAAGTCTGAACCATGATATTAAAACCATAATATTAAAAAACTAAAAAAAAAAAGAAAAAAGCACCAAGTGCTGTTCCCAGGGAAATAAGCCAAGATGGGATGATGGCCTAGGGTAGACTGATAGTGCCCTTGAACCTCTTTCAGCAGGTTTTTTTTCTGCTTTGACCAAGAAGGGAAACTTCACTGAAATCTCTTCCTGACTTACACATAGCCATGATATGTGACTCTGGCAATAGTACTTGGCCAAAAGTTTACAGTGCACCTGGATTCTGCCTGAGCACCTGTTTTATGCTGATTTCAGTGTGGGTAAAAATAATTTCAGGGAGTTTATATGGCTGAGTATTTTGATATTTATAAAGCATGTAGGTTAGCTCATATTCAATACTTCTAGGGTATTTTTATTCAGGGCAGGCCTTTGTTTTCCAAGACAATGTGCAGACACTTCAAGAGTGACTCAAGGAGGGATGTTCAAGTCTGTATTGCCTTGGGAGTGCTAGAAAAAATGCTGGCTTCTTTCTCTGGAGAGTCTGACAGCTGCAATGCCAAAGTAGTTATTTCCTCTGAGGACGTGAAGTTTGTGAACTATGGGGGACTAAGTGTGAGTAATGCTTTATATATTAGGACTGGTGATAAAATATTCTTCTACTCTGTCTGTATCATCAGCTCACTGCTTATCCACGTGTATGATACATGGCCAGAACATGACGTTAACATAGAATCCCTTTGTGAAAACTCAATTGTGAAGCTCAGAATGAAATGCAAGGACAAGCCATCCTCTCTGATTTCTCACAGCTGAACATTTACTAGCTTATCGTACAGCCAATGTGCCGGCTTCATTTGGAGCTCAGCTCAGATGCCTCTATACAAACGCCCGTATCATGGGAAACAAACAAGAGGAATTAGAGATGTGTGCACGACTACGGGAGTATGATATAGTAGGCATCACAGAAACATGGTGGGATGGCTCCTATGACTGGAGTGTTGGAATGGAAGGTTACAGGCTCTTTAGAAAAGACAGGCCTGGCAGGCGGGGAGGGGGAGTTGCTGTTTATGTTAGGGACAGGCTGGAGAGTATGGAACTCTGTCTGGGGACGGGTGAGCAGTTAACAGAGAGTTTGTGGGCCAAGGTTAAAGGGAGAGCAGCGATGGGGGACATTACTGTGGGATCTGTTACAGACCGCCTGATCAAGAGGAATCTGTGGATGAAGTGCTCTATAGGCAGATAGGAACAGCCTCACACACACAGGCCCTTGTTCTCATGGAAGACTTCAACCATCTTGACATCTGTTGGAGTGAAGGTACGGCCCAGCACAAGCAATCCAGGAGGTTCCTCAATTGCATGGAAGACTTCCTCCTGCAAGAAATAGAGGAGCCGACAAGGAGAGGTGCCATGCTTGACCTTGTGCTCACCAACAGGGAAGGGCTGGTTGGAAATGTGACGCTCCAGGGCAGCCTTGATTGCAGTGACCACGAGATGGTCGAATTTGAGATCCTCGGGACAGTGAGAAGAGCGTGCAGCAAGCTCACTGCCCTGGACTTCAAGAGAGCAGACTTTGGCCTCTTCAGGAGCCTGCTTAGTAAGGTTCCATGGGATACAGCCCTAGAGGGCAGGGGGGCCCAAGACTCTTGGTTGTTATTCAAGGATCACCTGCTACAAGCTCAGGAGTGTTGCATCCCAACTAGAAGGAAGTGCAGCAGGAGGGCCAGGAGACCTCCTTGGATGGATAAGGAGCTGCTCAGGAAAATTGGAAAATTCAAAGGAAAAAAGAGGTTTATAGAAGGTGTAAGCAGGGACAGGCAGCCTGGGAAGAATACAGGGATGTTGGCCGGGAAGCTAGGGACCAGGTGAGGAAGTCTAAGGCCCAGCTAGAATTGAACTTGGCTAGGGATGTTAAGGATAACAGGAAGGGATTCTATAGGTACGTAGTGAGTAAAAGACAGACTAGGGACAACGCAGGCCCCCTCTGGAAGCTATCAGGAGAACTGGCTACCCAGGATTTGGAGAAGGCTGAGGTTCTTAATGACTTCTTTGCCTCGGTCTTCACTGGCAAAGTCTCTGACTGCACCACCCAAGTCTTGGAAGGCGAACGCAGGGACTGTGAGAATGAAGACCCTAGGCCCACTGTAGGAGAGGATCTGGTTCGAGACCATCTTAAAAACGTAAATGTACACAAGTCCATAGGACCTGACAACATCCATCCACGGGTCCTGAAGGAGCTGGCGAATGAAGTTGCTAAGCCACTGGCCATCATATTTGAAAAATCATGGCAGTCAGGTGAAGTTCCCGACGACTGGAAGAAGGGAAATATAACCCCCATTTTCAAGAAGGGGAAAATGGATGACCCGGGGAATTACAGACCAGCCAGTCTCACCTCTGTGCCTGGCAAACTCTTGGAGCAGATTCTCCTGGAAGGCATGCTAAGGCACATGAAAAACAAGGAGGTGGTTGGTGACAGCCAGCATGGCTTCACTAAGGGGAAATCCTGCCTGACCAATTTGGTGGCCTTCTATGATGGGGCTACGGAACTGATGGACAGGGGTAGAGCAGTTGATGTCATCTACCTGGACTTGTGCAAAGTGTTTGACACTGTCCCACATGACATCCTTGTCTCTAAATTGGAGAGACATCAATTTGATGGGTGGACCACTTGGTGGATAAAGAACTGGCTGGATGGCCGCATGCAAAGAGTTGTGGTCAATGGCTCAATGTCTGGCTGGAGACCAGTAACGAGTGGTGTCCCTCAGGGATCGGTGTTGGGACCGGTCTTGTTCAACATCTTTGTCAGTGACATGGACAGTGGGATTGAGTGTGCCCTCAGCAAGTTTGCCAATGACACCAAGCTGTGTGGTTCAGTTGATATGCTGGAGGGAAGGGATACCATCCAGAGGGACCTTGACACGCTTGTGAGGTGGGCTGATGCCAACCTTATGAAGTTTAACCAAGGTCCTACACCTGGGTCGGAGTAATCCCAGGCACAGCTACAGGTTGGGCAGAGAAGAGATTCAGAGCAGCCCTGTGGAGAAGGACTTGGGGGTGTTGGTCGATGAGAAACTTCACATGAGCCGGCAGTGTGCGCTCGCAGCCCAGAAAGCCAGCCGTATCCTGGGCTGCATCAAGAGGAGCGTGAGCAGCAGGTCGAAGGTGATCCTGCCCCTCTACTCTGCTCTCGTGAGACCTCACTTGGAGTATTGTGTGCAGTCCTGGTGTCCTCAACATAAAAAGGACATGGAACTGTTGAAACGAGTCCAGAGGAGGGCCATGAGGATGATCAGGGGACTGGAGCACCTCCCGTATGGAGACAGGCTGAGAAAGTTGGGGCTGTTGAACCTGGAGAAGAGAAGGCTGCATGGAGACCTCATAGCAGCCTTCCAGTATCTGAAGGGGGCCTACAAGGGTGCTGGGGAGGGACTATTCATCAGGGACTGTAGTGACAGGACAAGGGGTAACAGGTTCAAACTTAAACAGGGGAAGTTTAGATTGGATATAAGGAAGAAATTCTTTACTGTTAGGGTGGTGAGGCACTGGAATGGGCTGTCCAGGGAGGCTGTGAGTGCTCCATCCTTGGTGGTGTTCAAGTCCAGGTTGGATGAGGCCTTGGGTGGCATGGTTTAGTGTGAGGTGTCCCTGCCCATGTCAGGGGGATTAGAACTAGATGATCTTAAGGTCCTTTCCAACACTAACTATTCTATGATCCTATGATTCTATGATTTAAAGGCCCCAAAGAATATCTGGTTGGGTGCAGTATGTGGTAGTAAATTTGCCCTCTTATTGCATACATAATCTCACTTGATACTAATGTAATTATCTCTTCAGTACAAATATCACATAATTTGCTGGTTACTTTAATATATATTTGGTGGGATTAGAGGTAGATAACTTTACCTCCTGAAAGCTTTATGTCTCTGCTGGTACTAGCATTATAACAAAATGACTAGTTGCAGTGCTGAGCTGTGGTTAAAGACTGCTTCTTCCCCTCCATGTTCCTGCACCAAAGGAAACCCATCCCTGGTGTCTGTGATCTCTCCTAGTCTGTATAGCTGTGTTTGTTCTTGTTTAGTGTAACAAGTGTGGCATTTTTCTTTCCAAGTCTGTGGTGGTACCTTTTGCTGTTGTTTCAAATTGTTTTTTAAATTAATTCTCGTTTGACTTTTCAGATATTGTAGCATCATTATATTTACATGTGCACTCATAAAATTCTGTTTAATGTTCAGTGATGCTTGAGCTGATGTGTCAGGACATTATTGTCATAAAGAGTCTTTGGCCTCAAAGCTGTCCTTTTTTGACACTTAAGCTTGAAATCCACATTTCTTTGGCAATGAGTCAGACTTCAAGAACGCTAAATTCAACAGTGTTTAGCACGAAGATTTTCCTGCCACTAATATGCTTGGGTTAATAGTTATGTGTAAAGAAAAAAATGCACTATATATTTTATCCATAAAATACTAAATGATAGAATTATGCTTTGCATCATCAAGGAAAAATGAATAAATAACACAAAAATGTCAATAAAAAGCCACTCAGTCTTTAAGCCCAGTAATATAACTTGTAAAAACACACAGTGTGTATTTATAAAAGTACCCAGAAATTCTCAATATATTGCAAGCATGAAGGTAACTGTGCAGCAGATAATTACTATAGCAAATTTGGGGACAGATTTGGCCCAGCCAGCAGAAATACTGCAGTTAGTTTGGACTCTAACCATATAAAAGCAGAAGTAGCCTGTGTTGTTGTTTGCTCCGACAATACCCTTGTGTTGAAACTCTCAGCTGCTCAACTTCACAGTCTCTTCCAGTAAGAAATACTTCATTTTGGGATGAGATGAAGGACTTCAGTATTGCAAAAAACCTGAGATACAATATGTATCAAGTCTCACTGTTGGTTTTCAACAGAAAAAGGTTAAAGTTTGCAGAATGCAGGTGCCTACCTATCTTTGAACTATTTTACCAGCAGTTGGGGAACCTCTGGTTGCCTGAAGTAATTGTCTCACTTGTGAGTATTGGGGAGAGGCTTGGCAATGCTATGCTGTGCAGCAGTCCCCCTTCTGCTCTTGGAACCATGCACATCTGAGTCAGGTGAATGTACTTGGAGCATTAAATGTGAACCCTGAAGCTCTGAAATTATTTAAACTTGTGTAGGTTCAAAAGTCTTGCTTATTTCAACATTTATAATTAGGTAGAAATCATATACCTTAAGTTATGCACATTTTGCAGCATCCTGCTGGATTTGAATTACTTTTCTAGTCCGACTAGAGTAGATTTCCTTATTCACAATTCTCTGCTAAACTGTGCTATCTCTTTAAGGTGCTTGTAATTTTCTGTATTGTGGTCTGCCTCAATAAGACTGAGGAGGGAAGGTGCAAGAATTTTCATTATACTTGCAATATGATTCTATCATAAGTATGTGTCACTTACTGTTATTTTGAACAGGAATTAAGACTTAATAAAACCAGTATTTAGTAACATAGAAATCTTTAACATATTTTGATACTACTTTGCACAAGTAATTTTCTGCTGGACTTGGACAGTGGGCTGTAAACCTATAGCTCTGAAGGAGTTACTTTAGCACTCAGCAATGCCATTACCAGGCCAGATCTGTAGTTAGTGTGCAGGTTTCCTGATGCTAGTGTACTAGAGAAAAGGATCATTCTGCAGCGTAAGCATCCTCTAATTTGAAGAAATGGCTTTATTGCAGCAGTACTTATTGGAATAACAGCTGGTACTGTCAACGCTGCTGCAGAGGGAGAGCTATAGTGACAGAGATTTGGTTCTCACCTACAATAGGAACTAGCATATGAGCCTCTCACACCTTTTGCCACCCACTCCCCCCTCCCTCCAGTAGGATTAACACAGAGTCACTTTAAAATATAAATGTTGTACATACAGAAGTATGGCAAAGAGAAACCAAGAGTAATTTTAATTTAGCCTTTTTCCATAACTATGCATTTTGAGACCAAAAATAATTGCACTACCTACTTCTGGGAATGTAAGAAGCCACAATGTGTAATAATTATTTGAAAGTTTGCAGCTAGCATTCATTCTTTGCCGAATGAGATGCTAAACTGAGCATTCACAAAGGCAAAAGCGTCTCAGTTAAGATGCCAGATGTTTGAAAGCAACAATAGTATTTCTTTCACTATCTACTTCCAGATTGTAATTTATTTACTGATAGATTGATTGCCATTTGATTTTTTTTTATTTTACAAAGTAAATGAAAAGATTATGGCAGACTTGAAAATGAAGCATTAATGCATTCAACTAAATCTTTTTATAGCACTTATGTCACACCTTTATATAAAGGTCACAGATGGAGGGAAAGCAAAATGTGCCACCTCCCGTGTCAACTGCAGCAGTTCTTCAGACTAGCAAATCATTCTGTTACTCGAATCTTGTATCCAATTGGGATTCAACAATTTTTTTCTCTACAAAGCATTCAAATGTGTCTTCTGTCTGGCAGAATATATCCATCACTATACTGGGACTATTGTTCTAGCCCTGAAAGCAGTTTTCCTCCACGGATGAGCTTATTTTAAAGTGGCAGTTCATCTGAAAAGCCATATGCCTGGGTTTTTTTGTGTTTGGGCATGAAGCTGGGGGAAGGAAGGTCAGGGAAGGAGGGGTGCATGTGTGAATGTTTGTTTTTCTCCAAGAGGAGGGCATAGGCAGACTACAGTGATTTTTATTTCCACTAAAGGGTAGAGACTGGAGGAAGAGGGAACTCTCATGAAAAAGTGCATGAAAGAAAAGTACATTAAATAAAGCATCAGTAAAATGTGTATAATTCATGTGCAGTGTATACGATCATGCAAGGACTTCATACTGGAATTATGTATTTTAAATTTTTCCCATCCTTGTTATTACCATGACCTTTGCTGTTATGATATTGATGTTTCAGATCTGAAGAACTAGTGGCATGCTGGATGGTTTCTCAAAATCGGGGTGTCATTGGTTACATCTTCTGCACCTCAGATGTTGCCAAGAAGTTACTCTCAATGTTAGCTGTACTTTCACCTGCCAAGAGAAGAAATGCATAGCTTCCTTTTTTCTGTGGTAAAACAAATTGGTTTAGACACCAATTCTACAGTATCTGCCAGAAAATAACTTAATATTTCCATTTATTTAGCTGATTTCTAGAATAGATGACTTTAATTGATGTCCCTCTTTTTTGGACTGTGAACATTATGATAGGAATTGTTCTTTGGCACGTTACAAGATGTTATGGGGCAGGGGGAAATGCTGTTTTATTAAAGCCCAAGGTATTAAAGCAGGCTTTTCCATTGCCATTCGGTTTTTGAAAAACCATCTTTAAGGAAAAATATCTCAATTTTCTCTGAGTAATGCTTTTTGTTCATATTATCTGAGATGCAGACCTTCATAATATCTGTTCCTTAAAATGCTGTTGCACACTAAGTAGACAGAAGTTATCAATTTCCTACAGAAATTGACTGGTTTTGTAACTTTTAATAGTGACTTCTTTGTTCAAGTCTGCTTAGATAAGATTATTTTTTTTTCTTTGAAAAATAAAGAACACTTTCTTGGAGAAAGTTGATCTGTAGTTTACAAGTAAAGCTGTTTAAAATTGATCGCTTCAGCAATGTTGTGCCACAAAAGTATTTAGAAAGATTTTTTTTAATGACACTAGCTATTTTAGAGAAGCCTTTGAAGGTCTTAAAATAGTATTGTGTTTTTATTAACCACAATTTTGCTCCCTGTGTTCTATCTTAAAACTCTGTTTTCTTTGTATGTTTTTAAAAGTCAAGTCACTCTCCTTTCAAAGTAGATCAAGGATTGCCGTGTTCTATTATTCAGTCTACAAAACTAATGCTGGCAGTAAGGAGGGAAACAACAGAAACGAAGGGAGGGAGGAAACCTAACACAATCTACACTTAAAACTGAAAAGGATGTGCTAACAGGGACTGGAACTGAAAGTTATCCTTATCCAATTACTCCTATAGCTCCACCTTCTAAAGATACTATAATATAAAAATATCTTCTAGAGCTTATAGTAAAGTATTTATCTGGCACTATGTTATTAACAGAATGAATCATGAACAGAATGGCTCCTTATGATATACAAAGGATTTTCAGTGTCTAAATAGTCTTAAATTTTTATAGATGAGAGCAAGGCCTTCCAAGACTGTCCAGTTTAAATAGCTACAATCGTTACAATCAGTTTTTATTAAACTAAAGCAGAAATTTTCCTTAAAACTGTTCTTGAGGGATAAACAGTCCTGGATTTCAGTGAAGTGCTTTGATTTTATTTTTTTTTTTAAATATATATAGCCTTTTAATCATGCATCCCAATAGCTGAAACAATGTGTCAGTTCTCAGCTCTCCAGGCTTTCCATGTGTCTCCATGTCATGTCCCACTGCCTTTGCACTTCAGCACAGCTTGGAGGAGCTCCCACAGGGGGCACAACCCAACTCTTTTCATGGGGTGGCATTAACCTGGGATGAGTGCAAGCCTTAGGGAGCATCGCCTGCAGGGAGAGCTCTGTGTTGGTAACGAGTGTTGAGTTATGCATCCATAACCTTAAGCTTTAGAAGAATTTAGCTTATTTTAGAACAGTAATTCTCTGTGGCCTGTTTCACTGAGGATCAGAAATGACAATGACAACATCAAAATATTAATGAGGCTTTCTTGTCAGTTGTTCTATGATTATAGTAAAACGATGCTTCTAATAATGATTCATAGGTGCTTCAGTGCTTGCAGTAGAAGTGCAAGTTTTGCCATTCACTGACTTGATAAAGAGAGCCCATAAAAGATAAGGTCAGCTTCTCAAAGGGTTTGTTAATTTTTAGAGGTGCCATAGATGCACATGGCTTGACTTCTTTAGAGTTCCATGTGTGCAACTTGCCAAAAAATCTGGGCTAAAAGGAGGCTGAGAGACAAGGATTTGTGTAGCTCTTTGTATTCTCTTGGAAATGGTTAGGTGGTCTTTGTCAGATAGACAAACAATGTCAAGTAGCTATTCTCTTGGTTGGTTCAGATGCATTGAAGTTCAAATTAAGAGTAACTTCTCTTTTAGAAAAGTAATTACGGCAAGATTTGAATTCATTATGTGATTTAGAAACTTGCATCTGTGCTAGTAATAGAAACAGCTACAACTTTAAAGGCACTATGGAAATTTATTTCCCAGTTATTGGAAAATAAGATTTACACAGTTGAACTGCATGTAAAAATCAAGGTATATTTCAAAAACATTTTTTAAAAACTTGAGTTGAGGATTATTTTTCCAGGCTTTTTAAAAGTCATTCATGACATCCAAATATCAGAGTATTTTACTTTCTTCCTAGCTGCCAGGTTTTTACAAATAAAATCACTAATAGCCTCTTCCTAACTCTACAGAAAGGGAATTTTTATCACAAATTTCCTAATACAACATAATATGATATTCAGTACAGTTATTAGTATTAAAATGGATAGCTTCCAGAGCTAATTAATGTGCTGTTATTTTGCCTTTGTAAATAACTGCTGGCTTTAAGGATCTGTGCATGGATACGGGAAAAATATATGCAATATTTTAATAAATTTCATTTATAAATAGCTGGCACTTGAGTGTCAGGACAGTATCATGTAGTCAAATTATTACAGAAAAACTGTTTTCTTTTCATCGAAGAAATCTCAGGTCTTACCACAAAGTCAACCCAAAGGTAAAGCAACACATTATGAGCACTTCAATACCCAACTAAGGGCAATATCTCTCAATATCTGGATAAACAGTCCTTATTTGGCAGGCATCAATAGGATTTGCTATTATATTTTAGATCTATATGAGTCTACCTAATTGCTTATTACATGGTGATAAAATCTAAGCCATGACGGTAGCCCTGAACCAATTTATCAGCACATTATTTGTGTACTGACATCAGTCATCTCTGGATTTTTGCCACCATCTCTGGTTTCTTTCTTGGGGGTAGGAGAGTTGAGGTTTCCTAGTACACAGAAAGGATGCATGGCTAAGACAGAAGTTTGATAGTTCTAGAGAACTGGAGTCCATACATTTGGATCTGGATTTTCTTTTCATATCATGAAAATGATTGGGCATAAATTTAATTGAGTTTTCACATGCCATCCAATAATACTTTACTCCCCTAGGGTTCTTCTGCAACCCCCTCTCATCTATTTTTGCTAACTTTCACTCACAAATGCCAGAAGACCAACTTAATGCTAACAAAGCGTCTAGCCTGGCAGATAAAACCCTCAAGGAGGCAAGAAAGAATTATCTATATTAGAGTGGCATTTCAGAACTAATCCCACAATCCAAAAAGTGGCATATTTGGGTTTAGCAATCTGCATTAAATAAGCAGGAGGTAAATTTGCAACAGAAGACTTATTCTCTCCTCCCTGAAGGAGCATGTTATTTGAAATGCCTTGCCCAGTAATGTGATGTGGGTCTGTGGTTGAGTTGAAGTACTTCGAAGTCCAGTGGGGAACGGACAGCATCATCTTATTTGATTTCTTTTTATTAGTTCTGCCTTTGAGTTTGTAATATAAAGAAGGATGAAACGATGAAGGTCTTCTAAAGCTGCAGGATTTGGGAATTTAGATATAGAGGAATTCTTCTGTGTTGTTTTTTTTTTTTTTTTTACCCTTACGGTACTGGAGGGTGGGCAGCAAGAAGAGTACAGTTGCCTACTTAGTGAGGAAGCTGATTTAACTGAGATTCCGTAAACTAATTATAGCTAGGAAGAATTATCTAATAATATATTTTCAAACATGGTTCTTTGAAATCTGACTTCCATGTTTTCCATTAAAATGTATGACGAGCTACCTCCTGTCATGGTCAGTATTAACTCACTGCAACTCCTCCAAGGTTATATGCTTTTCTCTGACATTTTCTGCTCCTGTGACAAGATCTCAAATGGATACAAATTCAAATTTCAATTTGTTAAATACAAACTGGGTTCCAACTAGTGTTTTCTGGGTAAGCAAGGCTGTGCCGTAGTACATCTAGTACTGATTCAGTTTATTTTTGAATTATACTACAGCAAATAGCCTGTGAACCACAAACAATCCTACATAATCTATTTCGTATTTGGGATCCTGCTGGCTTCTAATCACCTATTCATCTGCATTACTCTATAGTCCTTAGCTACCCCACTATAAAAAGCCTGTATTATATATAATGGAACATAATATCAGTCTTCTAACAGCAAACAGAAACAGTATTATTTTCATCATAATACTAATATTTGGCATTAATATTTCATATTATACCTTGCTACAAAGTTATTTTCCTCACCATAAATTCATGGGAACAGTTTGAAGAATTTGTAAAATTTTTGGCTGAGTTTGAGGATGAATGAAGGGCATTCACCATGCAGGGTGGTACATGTAAAAGGAAAATCCTGAGTATTAATGCATAGCAAAACAGAATTATTCCAACCCAGTACTCACTTATTAATTTCAGGTGTCTGGGAAGAATTTGCTTTCCTCTTAAACAGTCTTTCTTGTTTAGATATCTTCCTGCTACCTCTCACTGCCACAATTTACTGGAGAAAGAAATGTAAAGGCATTGTCAAAGTCACTACTCTTACAGGTCTTCTGTCCCAGAGAGAACTAGGGAGTTTGAGAATTATGTGGGAGTAAATTTAATCTTAGACATTTCCTGAGTAATTTTGCAGACATGAGAAGGGTGGCTGGTTCAGATTAAAGCCAGGATAAGAAGTTAAATTTAGGCTGTATTGTAATATGAAATCTTTGGTGTCAATACCTGTGTAAACAGTTTTTAGCCATTCTTTGCTGTCTGTTTATGCCCTTGCAGTTTCCTCTCAGCTGTACCTTTATCAGCATGAGGGCATTGAACCTGGGAACTGATCTAGATTTTTTTGACAGAATTTTTTTACAACATAGAGCTGGGGAAGGGAAAGGTTAATAAAGGGATGACAGTAAATTTAAAACGTTTTTGCTGCTGAGCATTTCATGTTGTCAAATCATGGCCTTAGAAATAGCTTTGGTTATGTATAAACTGCCGATTGCCCATGCCCTTAATGTAATAGAGTAGCTCTCCAAAGGACAGTAAGAAAAATATATCCTATTAATAAATTCTATTGTATGGAATGATAGTCTTCCCTTGCAAGAAAGTAACAGTTTAGTCTTCCCCTGCCTGATCCAGGCTTGATCCCATAAATCATGTGGTCTGGGAATACATGAGTTTGACTCTCCTGGTTGGAGCATGTGATATATAAAAGGCCCATTCTGGGAACTAAATCCAATTCCAGCTTACCGGTCTAGGCAAATGTATTGGGATCCTCAAAAATAGTCTGTGTGGAGAGAATGTTGAATGGAAATAAACTAAATAAACCTTCCACTATGGCTCATTGAGAACACCAGGATCTCGTGTTTGAATGTCTGAGTCCTCATCTGGATTCGCTCAGTAGAATGTGGATTTATACAAGATACTGCTTATTTCCTACCATTTTTTAGAAAATCTCATAGTGCGAGAACTTCATAGGGAGCAACAGTAATAGTTTTAAATGTGCTCTGATTAATAGGGACCACCCTATGTCTTGCTTGTTTGACATTTGGAAATATCTGTTATTTAGTCCTGATGAGACATATCTCAGCAAGAACCTACAACTGTTAATGGTTACTTCTAAAAACTTGCTTATTAACATGTCCAACTGAGACTCAAGCAAAGTTGGAGGGGCACTATTTTTGTGCCTGGTAGTATTTTAATCATGTAATAAAATGCAAAGTCAATAGAATTGCATTAGTGATACGATTCAAATACATGGAAACTCAGATTTCTGGAAAACTGTCCTGGCAAAAGTTGCCTGCTGTTTCAGATGATTATCACTTCCTCTGTGAAAGGGCAGGGGGAAATGGTTCAAGCAGGTAACAGCATCTTAATTTGCTTTCTTAGTCTCACATCACCCACATATGGAAGAAGCAAAATCAGGTTAACACCCAGATTTAAACATAGTAAAGATGTATTCTCATGATGTCAGTAATAAAAGTATGTGTAAAGCAGCATGTATATTCTGGAAAGGAAGCTAACCGTTAAAGCCAAGAAACATAGTCTGGCACAAATCTTACTACAAGTCCAAAAAGACTTGATGATATACAGATAGGTGTAGCTTAACAGCAGGAAGAAAAAGGGGGTTGGGCAGCTGTCTGCTGTGTTAGTAGTACCAGACTGTGCCAGCTAGTGTTTCGTATTGGGAGTAGCTAAAATTGGTACTAATGCAATTTCACAAAGTTATTGCTTTGTTTCACTCCAGGCTCAGAATAAGCACAGTCCAACACCAGCAAGTTTCTGTGTACAGTGAGGATCTGGCACAAGCAGTGAACACAAAAATAGGGAGATTCCTCAAATTATCAAGATCATATTTGGAGAAATGTAAACCTGTTGTCTTTATAATTGCAGTGATTTTTATCAGAAACATTAGGCCTTCCTTATGGAGAAATATTCAAGACATTTTGTGGGAAGCATGCAGTTACAATTTCTAAAGACCTGCTGGGGTAAGATGCTAGAATTGATTGTCAGTCACTTTAAAATTCGCTCAGGTAGTAAAATGAACAGGCAAATAAAATCAGTTTTAATAACTACATATTCAGAATAGTCATGTTCTGAAGGTAGTTGCCTGTTTTCTATGATGCAGTGCACAGAGTATAAGCAATCAGTAAAATCTTTCTGGTTTAATTTAAACGACTGTAATTTTTCCCTCTGGTTTATTTATTGATTATATTTCATGTTACTGGGCTAAACACATCATACAAAGGAAAGAAAAACAAGCCTATTTATTGGCAAACAAGAGCACAGAAGCCCAGTTCAACATGAACTTTTACAGTCGACTTTTGCAGTGCACTGGTTTTGGATGCAGGGGGGAGTTAGTTGTCTTGACAATATAATTTGTTTGATATTTTCAAGCTCATTGTTAAACAATCTTTTTGCCTAACAAGATGGATGCAGCTATTTAGAAGGATATACATGATACCAAGAGTAAACAAAGCAAGGGGGTGAGGTGAAGGGGGGAGGAGATTTGAACAGATTAATACATTTGGCACAGGAGCTGCCCTCATAATTCTGCACTATGAGACACCAAAAGGTCTGTTTGGTTTATTGCCCTAGTTCTGGTAGTCCTGCACTTCTCTGAAGCTTTCCCATCATGTATTTGAGCATCAGCCTTGAAAATCTTAACCAGCCACATTCCTAGCCCTTCCCAGTGTAGTTATTCCTAGGGCCAGAACCATGAAGTCAAAGTAGGTGGTTGCTTAGGGCAGAAGATTGCCAGAGGCAGCAAAATTAGCCAAGGCCTTGTTGCTATTTTGTCTCCCCCAGAGCCCTTGAAAGCCAGCCTTGTCACTGAAAGTTGTCTCGGGGCAGGGAGGGGGTGTGGGAAAAAAGCTACTTTGTCCATTATCCTTACCAGGGCTGGACTGGCTGGCACTGATTCTATCCCATCATCCTAGGAATGGTAATTTGTTGTGTGTTTTTCTTTTTTGTTTTTCTTTTATTACTCCTCCACCATACTGGGAAGCTTTGAGTTAGACTCTTGCCTGCTCTTTAAAGACAACAATGGCATACTCTTGCTTTCTGTGCGCTTAGTTGCCATGCAGTGCAACTTGGTAAGTCTACAGTTACCTTCATGTTGTCAATTCACTGACACTTGTGACAATTAAAAAAGTTTCCATATCTAAACAAAATGAGCAAAGAAATTACTTACTAATCTAGCCAAAGCTGCATTACTACTGCTTAGTATCTCAGCTCAGTAGTGGGGAAGGGGGAGCATGATAAATGACTGAGGAAGGACGTGCTTCAGTAGAGCTCTGCTTTGGTCTGCAAATTAAACCAAAATGAATTGGGCAGAAACATACTTTGAAACAACGTCCTCTTGCCACCTCCTTTTCCCCTGAGTACATTAATGATTACAAGATGTGGGATACATATCTGACCAGCAACAAGAGCCTGCCTTCCAAAGAGGAGAAGAATATGGGAACACACCCAGAGGAAACATAAGTTAGCCAACAGGCTCTTAACATTAAAAAGTACTAACAGCAATAAGGGATTGTACTACCACACATGCATCAAAAAAGGCTTCTGTGTTTTTATTGGGAAGATAAAGGTGCAAGTAAATGTATAATTGTCCTTTTATTTTTTTTTTTCTCCCTCTGACGACTTCTAACAAAAGGTCCAAACTTGCTGACTTTTCTT
This sequence comes from Psittacula echo, assembly GCF_963264785.1. Lineage (NCBI taxonomy): Eukaryota > Metazoa > Chordata > Aves > Psittaciformes > Psittacidae > Psittacula > Psittacula echo. The sequence goes on from NC_137740.1 coordinate 15,207,002, forward strand.
CACTTACCTGGACATGAAATGGCTTTCAAAGACTTAACCCTACTTTATAGTCAAGGAAGCTGAGGCATGGAGAGGTGAAAGAACTACCACATGGCCAGAGTAAAAATAGGTTTCTTGAAATCCAGTCCTATGCCCAGTTCACTGATTAATGTTGTGTATATGGTAAGCAGCCTTTTGTCAACTCTTCAGTGACTTTTTTCTCGTGCTTAGAAGTAAAGCAAATTTAAGAGAGGCAGAAAGAGAACACTGTTTTCATGAAACAACATAAATCTGTCTTCCTGTGCCTCCTTATTTTCTTCTCTGAGGCATCTGGAAGAAAAAGGCCATGTATTTTCTATCCCTTGCACTGCTGTGACTGTTTTTGTTCTGAATGGATCAGGAGGGTATGGTCTTACCAAATGGTATTTTTCAGATTTATCTTGTTTGCTCTACAGATGAATGGACTCACAGGTTTGAGTTTTTATCATCTTATTTGGCTAAATTTAATTTTTCATATGGTTAATGTTCAGATATCTGCACTCAAGCAGTTGAAATACTGCATATGTGTTAGACCTTTCTTTACAAAGAGGTAGTCTCTTTTGTGATCTGGCTATTTTATTTCTTCCAGTCTTTATGAAAGCACTCTTCTGTGGACAAAACCCTGTCTGGTATTCCCAGAGTAAAGCAGTGTTGGAGTGGGACAAATGATTTTATCCTTTATCCTTTATCTTAGTCTGGAACTAATGATACGATGCGTGCTTGTAATGATGTGTTGGCCACAGAGGTGTGGGAGGCTTCCTTTTAAGATCCTCAAGAGTTGCTGTAAGTTTAAGTGGGCTAACTTAACTCTGCACTAGGAAAATATGCACAAGTTTTTGTAAGACATCTGTCAGTCTCCTTCCCTTCTTTCTCACTGTATTGTATCTCCTAAAAGATGTATCTCCTTAAAGATGGCCCAAAGCTTTTGTACTAGTCTTAACAGATGGAATAATAAATTGGCATCTGTATCTTCAGTTTCTATTTAGATTAAGTATTGAGTCATTTTATTAATACGGATATTGTATTGTTTAAGTTATCAACAAAATTGTAGTTGCCTTTTACTTTTATTGAGAGTTTAACTAATAGGACTGGAGTGTATTTGGATTCAGATTTTTCTTTCTGATCAGTAAATGCCTACTGCTACAGATACATTCAGACTTCAGCTTCATGTGATTTATTCCATGGCTATTTTAGCAGCAAGAAAATGAACACTGAATACCAGTTTTCTTTAATAAAAGAAAAATAAAATAAAATTACTAGTCCACGATCTAGACAGTCTTCTTTTGTCATTACTGCCTCCAAAATGATTATAGGCTGAATTCATGTACAATCTATCACATTATCCAAGGGCATTCTATGAATAGCTTCAAGCCAGTGCTGGCTTTGGTGAAGATATAAAGGCAGAATATCAAAGTCAGCTGTAACTTCCAATAATTTGTTCCAGGGTTAGCAAATGCAGATCAAAGTATTCATCTATGTGATATGTCAAGCCACAACAAATTATAGTATGGATCATATATCTTCAGCCAAAGTAAGATCCAAAAATGCAGTAAGTGCTTGTGGATGATTAAAGAGAGATGTTGGTGTCTATATGATAGAAGGGATATTTCTTATCAAATCAAGAGTTTTCAATTATTTTACTTTCTCACCTCTGATAATTTTTTCAGAAATAAAAAAAATAGTAGATTTGGTATTTCCAGTGCAAATCAGATAATCACATTGCTCAACAATAAATATACATTTTCATGACATGGGAGGTTTTATTTCTTTAAAGAAATTTAAATAATCTTCCTCTAATAATTCTTTTTAAAGAACATGGAAATCTTCTAATCATTTGTATTGGTCATACTTATTTGGCTGTTAGAGATCTGCTGTCAGCTTCTTTCGCGCATTTGGTTAATAGAGATAAGAAAGCAGGACTCCAAAGACTTTATGCTAATTAAATGTAAGAAACCCAAAGTGTCAGCATACCTTTACTTGAGAAATCTGGAAAAAAATGTGTCATTAGATAGGTGTGTTAAATGCAGGACTATATTGCATTGGGGTTTGTATGTGAATGCACATGCAGGTACTTACATTGATGTTCAGATACACACATATACATCCAGTTCTAATATAAGGCAAATGGGGTTTTCCTCATCTCGTATCACAGGCTCTCCTATCATTGTTGGTGTCTGTCCTTCAAAAACTGACAGATCACTGATAAAAGCACTTGGAGTTTGATCTTGATACTTGAGTTTAAATTATTTTCCTCAGTTCCTTTAGATCATCATCTTGTCTTTCTCTCCCATCAGAAATACTGGTCATCCATGCTGATTTTACAGGAAATCTTGGGTATATTTCATGGCTCTCATGGAAACATCTTCATTACCCCTTGATAAGCCACCATTATCATTGTCTCATAGGTTTGTTTGTTTTAATTATTTCAAAGGCTCTGACTTTCATTTTCTCAGATGGATTAAGGATTTACATCAAACCGTAGAAATAGGGCATATCTGGGAACCTGGAAGCTTTTCAATGAGTGTGCAGGAAGTCCTAAGGAACTGCATCAGCCGTTGTCTCTCTTCTTCCCACTCCCTTTCCTTTTGAGAGTTGTTGGATTGGACTTGGGAGTGGACAGGGATACACAAGGACAGACATGGGTGGGACAGTGGAATCTGCGATCCCAGAGGACATTATTTTGACAAATTGTAGCAGCAGCAAGGAATAGGAGACCAAGCCAACGAATGGGGTATCTTAGCGAGGAGACACACAATGGGCCCACAACAGGCAGCCAAATGCTGTAACCATATGCTGTTAGTACCACTCCTTGCATGTGGTGGGACCCATGCTAACCTTGATGAAGGAATGGTGTCTGTGCAGATGTACAGTAAGCATGTGCATGTCTGTGTTTCCTGTTTCCAAAGAAGACCAAGCTCTTCACATAGGATAGCTGAGGTGGCATAACAAACAAAAGATGAGATAGGCCACCAGGGGTTCCTTCCTCAGAAATTAGTAGCCGAGGAAAACAGGGAAAACAGGGTATGGGTGCTTTAAGTGGATAATGCTTACAGTATAGGTAACCAGCTAGTCAAGGAAGATGCAGTGTAAATTGTGCTAAGAATTTTGGGGGAAAAAGGGAGGGGAAAATGTTCAGTAATACAAATCTAGGGTTGGTTTAGTGGAGCTCATTGCACGAAGAGTGGGCATAGACAGCCCTTTGTGACAATAGTTAAGCACTGAAGGCTGGGGTGCAAGAGTTAGAGGAGGGTGTATGCAGGGAAAGGAAAAGATAAGCCACTACAGAAAAGAAAGTCAACAAACCTGAACAATTTGAATGCAACTGACCTGATCCTAAATTTTAGTAGAAATCCTACAAAAGCAGAAACCTGAAAGCAAAGCAGTCCGTGAAAATTTAGAGTAGAATAGTCCAATGCTATATAACTTCATTGCAGTCTCCGGCTTTAGTGATATAGGCATGGGGAAGGGCCAATCTCTTTTCAAGACTGTGTCATCTCAGGTCTCGGAAAGTTAAAGGGAGAAGAATACTATTACAGATTGCCTCTGGCTGTAGAAGAAAACTCAACCTAGCTCCCCTTTTTGTCATATATAAGAGGTTTTGAAAGTCTGCACAAAAGTGAGGCCCTCTCTGAAAATAATATTTAAATATTTAAATTATTATTTAAAATAATATTTAAAAATCCTTTATTATCCAGGAAAACTGGATTAATGAAAACAGGATACAGTCAAGATACTTACATTGTGCCTGCAGAACTCTTCTACTGCAGTGGCCATGGTATAAACAGGAGGAACTGGCCTGTTCTACACTTATTTTGTGGAGCTGAAATCTTGTATTGTGTTAGCATGGGAGAGAAAGACTGCCTTATAGGAAATGGGATCACAAATCTGATAATAGTTTTTTATTAAACTGAGTTTCCTGAACAGTTTTAAGAAGCTCTGAAGAAGGCGTGGCCAAACAGTGTATGCATTTGCACCCACTGAAAAATGGTCATATTTCATGTGAACTTATTTGGACCTATATGTAGAGTTAAGAGTCTGCTTTCAAGTAAGCATGAGGGTAGCCTCTCCATAAATGCAACCTTATGGTTTTGTAAGCAGCCTGTGACACTCCTGGCTTCATAGGAGAGTTTCTTCCAGCTGTAGTAATGCCACAGTATTTGCCTTGCTGGCATTGGTTTATTGTTAAAGGAGCACTAATTTCCCTATTAGAAATAGTGATTAAAAAAAAACAAAAAACAAAAAACAAAAACAAAAAAAAAAAAAAAAAAACCAAAAACAAACAAACAAACAAAAAAAAAACCAAAAAAAAAACACAAACAAAACTAAAAACCATCACATCAAACAAAACCCAAGAAATCCAAGCCCTTACTAATGTAAAACTCCCTATGGACAGCTGTTCACTTACAGGTAAGACTTTGCTAAAGAGTATAGAACATGCTAAAGATTTCAGAGAACCACAGACCAGTATGTGGTGGAGGCAAAATGATTAAATACTCTTCAGTTTTGTTTGTTCTTTCTCAGAACAGAGCTGGCAATTATTGCCCAAAATTTAGAGCTGCTTTAGCATAGAATTAGATAATCTCAATAACCTTTCTGCTCGTGGTTCACTGAGTTCTGTCTAGGAAGAGACATCCGGGTTTGCTTTATTACACCTTGAGATGCCTTCTTCTTTTAGCTGAGGTAATTTCATAGATGAAGTGCCGACCAAGGTTTGTGCACTGCCGTTTGTCTCCTGTTCGGGTCTGTAAAATGTGGTGTCGCTGCTGCCTGTGGCCTTTAGCCTGCTCGTGCTTCTGTGAGTCTGCGGAGGAGCAGCTTCAACAAAACTTCGCTGCCCCTCCGTGACCGTGATGGGAGGCTTTGCTGCCTCTGCGGCCGTCGGCAAGCCTGTGCGGTTGCCGAGGCTGCCTTGTGCCCCAGAGTTTTGTAATTCCCGTTGGCAAAGGAGCACTCCAAACTGAATTATTCTGGCTGCTGCAGGAAATGAACAGTGGCTGGAGTCTTGCCACCCTTTTGGTTATGCAAATCGGGAATTATGCAGAAGAGCTATTTGAGTCTTGTTTTATTTTTGCTTAATCAGTTGTCAACATGTTTATACAGTTCAGTCACTGTCACTTGCCATTGTTTTGCCCTGACTTCATGTTCGCGGAGGAGTTTTATCACAGGAAAGGGCGGGTAAAGGGGCTGCTCCTTTAAGAAGCAGCCGGGTGAGGCTTGCAGGCATTCCCCGGAGGCACAGGGAAACCACCTTCCTAATCAGGCGCTGCAAACCCCACGAGGCAGAGGAGAAAACAGAAATTGCTAACTTGTAAATCTGCCTATTAAGCCCATGCCAAATCAGTCCCATTTCATGCTGGCTTGTCCTAAGAGAGATTCCTTTCTTAATGAAAGTTGGGCATATCTAGAGTAACTTTATCATCTGTAATTGAGTTATTCTGAATTTGCTCCACCCTAAGGTTGGTATGTGGTGCAGGGCCCCTGAGGCAGAGCCTCCCTCGTGGTAGGAGGAGGGAAGGATGACAGCAGCAAGAAAAGAGCTTTAATGTCTGCACTGCCACCTCCATGGGGTGCTGTGGCCAGGAAAGACTGAGACAGGTATACGTGAGAGCTACTCCCATTAGACACAGAGTATAAACCTATCATCCGTATTGGGAATGACTAAATGAAGCCAGCAGTGTTGACCCGCTTGTTCTCATTAGGATGGATCCCATTGGGGCTCAGGGCTTATACTGGCATAGGAAGCTATAATTCATATTTCACAACACTAGCTCTTGTAAATATGATGTAGAAATCAATAAGTTGATTTTTTTAACTCATGTTCCAGATTTCAGGTTATTAGGAAATTCCTCAAATCCTACTTCGTACAGATCTTACAGTGTATTCTGTCATATCACCTCTAATTGTGTGCTGAATCTTAAAAAGATACACTTGCATCCTTTTTTGAATTACAGAGAGTCTGAAAGAAAAGATTATTTAATTCTCAAATCACCATGAATCATGACAGCTGTGGAGCTCATGTGCTCATGGAGGCAGCTTGATGGTGTGTGTTTTTCTGGGGTTTTGTATTAGTTTAGTCAGGTAACTTTACCATAATGTGCAAGTACTTTCAAGTAACGTGTACATGATAATACGTCTACTACACTTTGGTCCTCCACTGAAGAATAACTGTGGTTTTATACCTACTAAAACTGGAGCTTGCAGAGTGTACAGAACAATATTCCCATCCCTCAGCTAAAAAGCGATGTTCCTTTTCTTTATTTTTCTCTTTTTCTTTCTTGAAAACGATAGAATTGATGGCAGGTAGGAACAGTGTGTTCTTCTCATAAATGAGAAGAGCTGTAAACATTGATTAATCTTCATGTAAATTCCTTTTGCCACAGCCCTGCTGACAGATCATTATCCTCTCAAATGCCTGTCTCTTTAGCCATACTGCCTTGCGACTTTGTCATACTCTATTAAGTAAACTGGATTGTGCGTGGCTTGGAAAGGAGAACAATAGAGACTTGGGTGTTACAGTCGGATCTGTTGGCAAATTAATAGATGACGCCTCTTGCCACTTAGAGAAGCAAGAGGAGTACTAAATCAGTTCATCAGCACAGGGCTCAGCAGTGGTGCTTTGGCAGGGTTTACTGTGGCTGATGAGACACGAAACTAAACTGTAACAGTTGCTCAGCTCCTTGCATGATTGTTAAGCCTGGTCTTTTGGCCAAGTTCCATTTTGGGTCATTATGTTGTCCTTTCTGCTGTTCCCCTGTAGTTTCAGCTGGATTAATTCTTTTTTACTTCCCCTTCTGGAACCCTGGTATGTGGTGCTTCTAGCACTCTTCACTGGCATCCCAGAGGCTGACTGCATGTCAGTGGTAGGTGGATGTGAGAGAGTAATCTTCATCTAAAGCCTATAAAGCACTTGATCTAAAGATGAAAGGACCCTAAATAAAGGAAAAGCTATCACTGCTATCCGATCACAAATAGAAAGGAGTTCCTATTATCATCATATTGAGGTTGACACCTGATGTTCAAGGAAAGGAAAGTCTTTTGAGTCGGTTTTGGTTTCCTCCATTCTCCCATTCATATTGCATCTGAAAGCCTGCCTGACAATATTGCTTTCATCCAGTCACTACTGACCAATAATGCATTTATCACATTGCAGTATCTCCAAGGTAACACTTAGGCAGCTAGAGATGAAAATTGTTGGATTCAATTTCATCTGCACAAATAACATTCCTCAGTCCGAATACACATGGTAAGCAAGTTATTGTCCAACCAACACTGAGGAAGGACACCATCCTGAGTTCTTAGTAACAGGAATTTGTATATATGAAACTAAGGCAGACTTACAAACCAAAGTTTTCCCAAAGTGCTATGGTCTTAAGTGCAGTGAAACAATACTAGTTATTGTCTACAGTAGATAGTATGTAAGAAATGATAGATTAAATAGAAATTATTCCAAATACAGCTATGCCAAGTAATTTACATCTATTTGCAGAATATTTCTTTTGTGTAATCAAATACTTAACATTATCTAAAAATCTTTTAGCTTTCAGTATTGTCAGCTGCCTTTGTCCATTGCATTATGTTGTTAAGCAACCTCTGTTCTGCATTTTCATAAGCTTCTTGCTAATACTGTGCAATAATAGTCTTTGCCCTCTAGTTGAAGGTGTGGGACTAAGTATTACAGTGAGAAAAACAAATGAAATGCACATGCTGACCTCATTACAAAATAAGTGGTTGCCAAACAAATATTTCTAGCTTCTTCCTTAGAAACAATCTGATAAGAAACATACAAGTATGACTTCTGTTCAGCCTGTAAACACTTTGCATAAGTGTAATTAAGGACAAACATTTTTATTTTCCCGTAGTCAGTTGTAATGATGATAGCCTTCTCTTCCAATGTCCATAGATTTCTTACTGAGTTCATGGGTTGATTATAATATTTGGGGGGATAACAATAGAACTGAGATCCTCTTTTGAAGATGAGATGTCAGATTATTTTTATCATAGGCCACATTTTATTTTACAATGAAGATCCAAACAGTCGATCTTAAGAGATGTCATTGCCAAAAAAACTAATACCACTACTTCCCCTTTTACTTCCAATCTTGCTGTAAAGGAATTTCTTCCTTGAGAGGTATCAGAAACTTACAGTAGTTAATATATGGGAAAGTAAATTTACTGGAAGGAAGGAAGGTAAATCCAAATGTTAAGATCTTAAGCACCATTTTATCTCTCTTTACTTTTCATGAGTAAAGCTATAATATCAAAAAAAAAATCTCTTTTTATTAAAAGCTTTGCAGAAAGTTGGCACATAGGATAATTTAGTTTGGAAGAAACCTTAGCACACTTAAATTTTAAGAAAATATACTCTTTGGGCAGTGATTGTATGAAGACTTCGAGCTGACTTTGGGACTAATTTTTTCTCCTAGAAAATGGAAAAGTATGTTACTTGTAAGTAATTCTAGTTCCGACAACTTATGAAAAGTTACATTTAATGTGTAGTTGTAGAAAAACAAGGGAACAAGTAGTGAAGCAGTGGACAAGATCATGATTGTAATGTGAGTAGAAGCTCAAGGAAAAACACCCTAATAAGACATAATTCTTTATAAAAGCGTGGTATATGTATTTACTAATGTGCTTGCAATTTGTTGGAGGATTTTCTGAGGCTAAGTCTTTTACAAAAATAAAAACTGTATCACTTAATAGTGTTACTAAATCACATGTACATTAATAAAAACTGATGGTTTTTGAAATCTGCATGAAAGATTTGGCCTGATGAAATCCCAATGTTGGACACTTTCAAGATTCAGCTGGACAGGGTGCTGGGCCATCTTGTCTAGACTATATTTTTGCAAAGGAAGGTTGGACCAAAAGATCAGTGAGGTCCCTTCCAATCTGGTATTCTATGATTCTCAGTCTCTAGAAAAGCTTTACAAGCATGTATGGTGGGCTACTAATTTATTTATTTTTTTCTTTCTTGAGGAAAGAATAATAGTGTAGTCTGCGAATGTATTAATATATATTTGATGGAGAAATGTTGTGAATGCTGCTCAGGACACAGGAATAGTTCTTAGGAACAGGACCTAAGAACTAGCAGAAGCAGAAAAAATAGATTTGGACAATGTTAAAGCTGATACATCTGGCAAAAATGTAATGTAGCACAAGAGTATTGAAGGGTTCAAGAAATGCTCTGATGTTAGTGAAAAGTGAACTAGACTTGAGTACACCATGAGGAATGACTCATTTTTGCCTGCCCACACACAGGTGTCTGTGTAGCAGGGTTGTGGAGTGTGACAGTGTCTCTGTTACAGCTACAAAACTATTTAATTAACACAGCAAATACATTAGCAAATGAGAAGGTGTCTGAAGAAGAATTTAAGCATGCTAAGAGATAAGTTGCTCTGTCACAGACAGGTCAAGCCTATGCACTATAGACTGCCTTGTCTGCTGGATCCTTCTAGCCTGCTTCTTGTTTGAAGGTTCACAGGAAAGAAAGGGGAAAAATTGTGGGCTGGATTAGTTATTCTGTCAGCTGATAGCCTTTGTGCCTGTGGCATGTCCTCTCTCTCTCCCCCACCTTCTGCAGGATCTTACGCTATCACAGTAATAAATATACCCTTACAGGTTAGCAGTTGGTATGTGTGTTAAATCAGGTGACTTAGTGCTTAGATGCTCTCACCACTGACACATACTCATCATATGGCAGAAGCATACTTATGTCTTAGTTTACCATAGGTAATCCAGGTTGAAAGTAATATTTTTCAGATAGGATTTGCAATCTTGATTCATCTTCTGGAATTAAATGGTTAGGCCATTAAAGGCAAAACTATTTCTGTTCCTGTAGCTTTTATTTCCCTACTCTTATCCAATAGTTTTAGCTTTTTCACTCCCGTATATGGGATATTAAATTATCTTCTCTGAGCTGCTGTCAGAGGTACAAACATATCTTTCTGCTGAGGTCATAACTAGTCCTCAGCCCTGACATGGTTTTGGTGACTGCTGTAATGGAGGCAAGTGTTGTTATTCATTCCCCTTTCAACTACCTTTTAACAGATAAATCTACTAGGCCTGTCTAGCTATGAAGTTGGGAAGTATCTAGTTTGAAAATCCTTTAAAAACATGACTTAAATATACTTAATCTTGGCTAACAAAACTTAGAAGATACCAAAATTACTGTAAGCTAAGCAGCCACCAAAGCAACCATAGTTTACAGAACCCTGGACATAAGTGTTGGATGAATCCTGGGAACATATTTTGTTGAATCAGAAGGATTTCAGGATTCAGAACTTGGAGTCCTCCGTATTGAAAATTTAGAAATACTTAGGGTAAGAGCATGTTTCTGTTCTGTTGGAAGGAACATCATGGATTGCCTTGACTAGAAACGTGAAAGGTCCTAATTCCGTGTGTGGATTTTCAGCACTGGCTGCCTTGTGTATGGAGAAGCAAACAAACAAAAAACCAGTACCTTCTGGGATCTGTGGAATTCTGCAACTGTCTAACCTGCAACTGTCTCCAGACTTGAGGTGCTCCAAGAGCTAGGTATCACTGAGCAGGTGTTGAAGTTTTGGGCAAGGATAACTAAAACAAAGCTTAAACTGTTCTTTAGCCCATCTTGCTGGGAAGATTTGGCTGTGTAATATCCTTAAAATGCCAAGAAACAGCAGGAAGAAGGTATGCTTACTTCTGCAGTCTTTGTTTACAAACCCTGGCAAGTAGAAGTGCCTCTTGCACCACAACTATCCAGTTAAAGCTGCTATTCACACCAGAAAAGCATTCAAAAAAATGTCTTCTTAATTAGAGTACTGAGTTTTGGAAGCTACCATTGGAAAAAACAGGGAGGATACAGGGTACTGTCTCTTTATAAGCCCAGTTCCTAGACTTTTCCTGCTCAGTGCCACTTCCTAAGTGGTGTGAAGTGGAATATTTATTATGTATTATCTCTTTGAAAGAAAACAATCAGCCAAGCATCCCAGGGATTCCTGCAAACATAGCATAAACTTCTGGCCCCAAGTTGTTCTTTTGTATTTGTTTTTGAAGGATGAAGTTTGAAGCAAAAACAGGACAGGGAGAGGCTTACAAAATACAGGGAAAGTGACCTAGTTTAACATAACCTGATTCTGGAAATATAACATTGATAAAGCTTGGCAAGGAGTTGTATGTGATTATCCTGTTTAGCTTTTAAAGGAAATCAACACTTGGAAGAAAAGCAGTGTTCTTTGAGATTTTCTCACAAAAAGATATTCCACTAATTCAGCATAAACTTTAGATTTAACCAAACTCTTTACAAGTCTTTTACAAATTTTTATATCTTTAATCAAATACTGCAATTTAAGTTTAGTATTCTCAGGAGAAAAAAGAAGAACTGAAAACTGGAAAATAGTGGAAAAGGAAGGTGAATTGGCTCCACTTCTCCACTGTGCTAGAACAATAATAATATTGGGTAGAACAAGCAATGGAGAACCCATTCAGAGCTGACTTTAGCACTTAGACATAAATTCTAGCAATACTCACTGTCATATGCTCTGAAGAGCTTTCAGTAGTAAAAATAGCATCACCAAAATTGTAGTCTGTATTGAGACCGAATCCTCTAACAATTACAGTGAGTTCATGTTTGCAGATGTGAGAGAAACCAAAAAAAAGAAGTTACATGTAAGTTATGACATAAATTGCACTGTGTTTGGATACCTCTGCTTTAAAAGCCACTGATAACAAAAGACACCTACTTTTACAGTTAAGATATGAAAATATCTTTGGTTCATTGTGGACAATGAAAGGATTAGCTATAATCATAACTAGGCAACAGTTGTTGTTCTGTAGCCCTGTAATTGTAATGAAAGTCCATAATCTACTTCTTTTCTTGCAGATCCTAATTTACAGATGTTGGTAGGAATTGGGAGTAAATGTAGTTCTGCCATAATCTGCTTTCTATCAGATCTCTATAAGAACAAAAATGAAAATAGATTATTGCTTTAGGAAAGGATTTTTTTTTTTTTTTTTATTTAAAGTGTCTTTTTTTAAGCATTAGTTTGATAATATTTCTAGCACGTGCGGGTTTTCTCCTTCAAAGTGATTGAAAGCACTTCTAAAGGCTTTCATTTCATTTAAGTTACTGGAGAAGGGGAGTAGTTCTTTAGTTAAAGCACTTGGAGCAGGGGTATTGGGAAACAGCAAGCCTCCTGCCTCAATAATGCTCTTCTATTAGAAAAGAGCCATACATCAGCTTCTGCTGTGTTCTAATATCCTATAAACTATCTCTTTCCTCTCTCTCCCTTCTTGTTTCAAAATGGAGGTAAATAAAAACTGATTTTTTTATTTCCAGAAGAAAGTGGTTAAGAAATACTGACCCAGTTTCCTTATGATCAGACTTGGGGATGTTGGTATTAAAAATTAGTTCAAGTATGATTCCTCGTTTTATATGCTTCTGACTTCATCAGAGTGTTCTTTAGATAATAAGATGGATTAAATTGTTTTCATCCACATGAAGTTTGGGAACGTGTTGTTAATGCAGCTAGTTTTGACTGGAAAGCCTTTATTCTGAATAATTATGCATTCTGTTCAGGACCTCACTGATGGGAAGCAAAGTGTTTCTCTCCTTCATTTGCAGTACTTAAGTGAAGAGCCAGATGGGTCCAATAGCTAGAGCTATAAAAGAAGCTCTCCTATGCCTTTGGTTAGAAGTTCAATACTGTTGCATCCCTAATAGCAGCTGCTTCTGTTTGAACCCGGGGTTATGAAAGATGAACTGCATTAAATGGTAAATCATTAAATATCAGCTGAGTAAAAGTACTGTGGTGTGTTGGCCTGCCTAAATCGCCAGCATCTGTCTCTTCACATGCAAAGAGTTGCTCTTTAAGATAATGCAGTGAAACATTGACAGAAGGACCAGCACTCAAGCCACACACACACACACAAAAAGCTCAAATAGATTTTTCTTTAGGGTCTCAGCCAGTGGCTGATGATCAACATATACCCAGCTGATAAAAGAGCGTTTCGTTCTAATTTCCAATGTGTGTGAATATATGTAAATATACACACATATATGTCAAATATGTAGAATTGGTAATTCTGTTCTTGTTCAACTTTCTCCCTTTTTGTGCCTTAAAATCTGTTTAAATTATACCTGCCTGATATCTTAGCTTTCTTCTGAATGCTACATTTGCTAGTTTTGTCTTGCATTTATGCAGGATGTGAAGTCCACAAACAGAAAAACATACGCTATTTGAAAATCAGATCAAATCAGGAAGGATGCTGATGGCCTCAATAAAATTGTTCCAAGCTAGACCTTTATTTGTCTGCAAGAATTAGTTTCTATAAAATGTCAGAACAGATTAGTACTGGAAAGCTCCCTATTGTGTGTAGTCTCACAGTGCTCAAACAGATCAGCTGTGGCTTGTGAATCTGTGCAGCATGGGTTTTTCGCTCAGCTTTGCTGTTTTGTGTGTTTGCAGGGTGTTTGTTACTGCTTTTCCCAGTGTTTATGCTGTCAGTCCTTTATCATTTTGCAAAGTCATATGCTCAGGAATGATATAATAAAAGAAGTAACCATTACCATACATGTCTCACCTCAAAATTCTCTAACCTCATCTATACAAAAAGTCGACAAAACATGAAATGCCCACTCCCTTAGTTAATGATGCTGAAATAAGGGAAGGTCATGAATGTGTGAAAAAAAAAAAAGAATTAGTCTTATGCTTGTTTACAAGGAAAATTATTGTCTTGTGAGGCAACTTACAGCTAGAATTTTATGAAAAATTTCAATGCTGTGCTGTTATTTGTATGAAGTGCGTAACAGGTGGTTCTTGGGGTTTTAATTCGGAATGCAACTGTAACCACTAGTAATGTTCCACTCATTAATATAGCTCCATGGAACTGTGTGGGATGACCATATGGGATGGGAAATGCTGCAAGAAACAGTAATGCTATCCAGACTTACAGATACACAGGTGCACTGCAGACTACTCTGCAGCATAAGTTTACAAGTTACAGAAGAGGAGTTCAAATTCCTTCTATAGTTTCTTCTGTATCCTTCTCCTCTTTCTTGATGTAAGATAGAGGGTTCTGAAGCTGCTGCAAAAAATGCCTCTAAATGCAAAAGCTAGTGCTACAAAGAACTATATACTTTTGTATTTTACTCTCTTCTTACATTAGATAACGAATACAATGGCACAAACCAGCAAAAATAAATTATATGGCTACAGCTAGAGAACAAACTTGTCTGGAACATGAGGTAAATACTATTTAAATAAGTGAGAATATTTAAGGGGATGTGAACCTATGATAAACACACATAATACATATTCTTTGATGCTTGCTGAGGCATCAGAGTGCTGTCTTAAAGGCAGAAATTAATGAGAATTGCTGTTTGTACTATTGGTGTGGGTGCATAGTAAAAATAGGATCTGGAGGTCTTCTAGGCAGTAGAAAGAAGATTAACCCTTTGGTATACAGTATTAGCATCACCTTGATTTCTGATGCTCAGATATACAGCTGTATATGTCATTGTGCACAGCCTGAACCATGTATGTTTCTCTTTCTCTCTAAGGTCCAAAGGCTTATTAACTGATAAGCACAGATTAGTTGGCCACATCTAACTGTCCTCATCTAGCTAGAATGTCTGACCATGCAGCCCAAGAATAGACGAAACAATAGACACTGCTAACTCAAGATGTCAACATTAGATTCTCTTGGTAGTTTTTTGTCTCTAGAGGTGCAGTTTAGGAATTAAATGTTCAGTACATGAAGAATTTGTACAGGCAAACCATGTAAGTGTTTTATGTTGAAAATAAGTGGTTTTGATCCTGTTGATTAATTACAGACTCAGGGTAGACTGTGTGCTCCTTTCCCTTACTGTCTTAACAGTTGAAGGTTAACAGGAATGAATATAGTATGAAAAGTGATTGAAATTGGCCTGTCTCCAGTCACTGCCCTTAAACCTGACATAGTGAAAGGACAGCAATCTGAAGGCCCTTTGGCTAATTCAAAAAACTGTAAGAAGTTGTATCAGTCAGCTGTATTCAGTAACCAAACATGGCTAGTGACAGTAAATAATAAATTATGTTTGTGGAAGTTATTTCTGTTAAGATTATTTAAGAGCTCTTAACTTGCATAACTTCACACTGGACATAATCTACTGCTGAGCTGTAAAATAGCAAGTCTGACTTTTGACTGTACCCTCACAATGCCATGGCATCATTCTGTGATTACTTCCAGTGCTAAATCTAAGTTTAGGCTTTAAGAATTAGATCATACTTCCTAACTTTGGTTTCCCTTTCATCACACATGAAGGTGTGTCTTGCTTACCTAAGTACTTGGCTAAGTATCTCCTGGCTGTTCAGCAAGGACTGTTGACAAAGTGATGTAGCCCTTAGGTTTTCTTTCAGCACTATTAGGGTATAAATTAACTTGTAAATCATAACATTCTCAACAGCATTTAAAAAACAGGCCTCGTAGTGAAGGGCATCATCAAGTGTTTGGCAATTAAACACATCAGCTATGTTTGCAGTGGTAGTCTCTGAACATCCTGTATTTACAATGAGTTGTGCTGGAAACAGTATGAGAAAAATGTAGCCACCACTCCTAGGTCAGGACAAAATACCAGTACCCAGCATTCCCAAGAAGCCTTTCTTAATCCCTATGATTAAGTACGTGAATTTATCCTCCTCTTCTCTCTCCATCTCTTATCTCTGTTTGTGTTTCTATCAGGAACCGTAGTGACTGGGTTTGAACCTTGGGAAGCACAAAAAATAGAGTCCCCTATGTAGGACATACACAGGGATCGTCTCGCCATGTGAAAAAATTATATTAGATGGTACTATTACAAAGTTGCTTTTAAACAAACAAAAATCCAAACAAACACAAAGGCAGTCTTACGTCTTCTATTCCACAAGCTGCTGCTTCTTCCAATTTGAATCTATCAAAAATGCAATAGGAATAAGCTTTAAAATCTTAATTTAAGATAAAACTCCAAGCAGCCTTTACTACCTGAAAAGCTCAAAGATACTGTGTATCTTTTAGCTGTTTTCCTTTCTTTTTAAAGAAGTTGTGCTAATCAATTTCTTTTCAAAGCACTCTAGTTCCTAGCAGTTTCCTAAATCTGGAACGAAATTGCTGTTCTTTGTAAGCTAAATCAATCTCTGAAGAGCCTTATAAGAATAAAATAGCTTAAGGATGAAACAGCAGTAAGAAAGGAGATCCATCTACCAATTTATCAGTCTATCTATTTTCTAGCCATATCTATCTGTAATGGTTAAAAGTTTTAAAGGACACTAAATTTAAGTATTTTATATTGCTTTTCATAAGGGCAGTTCAATTTATCTCTATTCCTTTGGAAAGATGAATATTGTCATTGCACGTTGTAGGCTTGTGTTGGCTAAAAGAAGTTGGGGGCATGACAGCATTTATAGAAGGCACGAGCTCAAATGTCAGTAGAGCATCCAAAAATGGATGAAGCATACCCAGCCACTGCCATCTGTTGAGTGTTTCATGACAGCTGTATCTCCTGACCAGAGCTGGTGCAGATAATCATGAAAGACACAGAGGAAGTGTACAACAGTTATGGGGGGGGGGAATTCCACCTTTAACATTGTTTTTAATTGCACCATAATGATTTTTTTACAGACGCCATGGTATGTAGCTTAGCATCTGTTTTAAAGTAAACAAACCGGGGTACAGCTGAAAAAGAATTAAAAATCCCTCTGCAAGAAGGTTTTGTCTTGGTAAGTATTTAATTGTTTCTCCCAGAGACTTTGCCCTAAAGATACTCCTGCTATAATACAAAAAATAATATATAAAACGGGCTCAACTACTCTGTGTCAACAAGACTATCAAAGCAAGTATTCTTGTTATTGACTTACTAATGTGAATGTGGGGGTTTAAAATGTTCTTGCTCTTAAAAAGGGGAGAACTTTTGGCCATCAAAATTGAGGTACTAACACTATAAGGTACACTTAAATTTAATGACAGCTAAAACATAAAATGTCTGTGGAATAGAGTAAAATCATTCAATTTGCCTATCATTTTCCCTAGCATTTGGATATACTTTCTCCCCCAAGGCATACAAAACTGCCATCTGACTTTTTATTTCTGATACAACCTCTCATAAGCTGGGGAGCCTTCTGGATGAACTGGCAACCTGGACAATTCATGAAATCAATGGCACAGGCAGTAGCGAAGGGAAGGTGTCATTGCAAAGAAAAGTCTTTGATGTGAAAGCCTTTTCTTATCCTCTTATCTAACCCTTGCCTTACTATAGCCATGTCTCATATTGTTCTGTCACTTCAGTATGTCAAGGTCTCTGTTATTACAGCTCTAGGTTATCCAGCAGATGTTGCTGTAAACTGGTACAGCATGGACAATGGCAGTTTAGTTCATCCTTTAATAATACTAATAAAGAATTGCTTACAGATGTGTCACTTACAAAGGTATCTAAAGTAAGGACCTGAGACTTTTTTACAAGTTCAGATAATTTTACACATCTATAACTTTACAGGCAAATTTAGATAACGTCAGATGAACTTCAGCTCCTAACTTATCTAAGATGACAGTAATTCAGCTATTGTAAGTAAAGGGGTTTTAGGTCTTTATGATTTAAAAGCAAATTATGAATGCAAAGAGATATTCCTGAGTCTGCAGGTAATCTGAGATTATTCAGTAACTTAATGGTTTGCTGATATGAGTCTCAACAGACTGGATTTTTTTTGTTTGTAAGAGCAAGGGAGGTTATGACTGCTGCCATGTATCTCAACAGGGTCCTCAGTATCTCTGAAGAAATGATCCTTCCCAAAGCCAGATAACAGTTGTCTATGTAATCTATCCAAAACCAAAATTGTCTCTAGGATGTACAAGCCAAAGGTCACTTGTAGGGCTGATTTCTCTGTTATTAATCCCAGAAAGATGTCAGGCTGTAGTATGGCTGTAATATCCTTTAGGGCAGCATTGTTTGTTTTTTACACCCATTCAAACACTAATAAGGTGAGGAAATGCATAATTAATAATAGTATGAGCAGGGGTGCCAAAGGCCATGACTTGCCTTTATGATGCACTCTGTTACATATCTGAACTGCTCTGCTAGTTCAAATACCTTACACAATGTTAACCTTATCTGCCAGCAAGCCTCTCTTGCTATTTGAACTAAAAGTGGATAGGAGTAATTTCTGAGATGTGTATGATTCTATAGTGTTGGGTTACACTTAGGAAAAAATTAAATTTCAAATACATGTTTGTATAAAACATACATTAAACAGTACAGGTTTAAAATACCAGTTCTGCTACTAAGTCAGTGGGAGGCTCTGGTTTACTGCTACATTAGCTTTTACAAAATTGTTTGGCATTTACATCTTTGTATTTTACAAGTTTACTCCAAAAAAAGCTAGTGAAACAAAACATAAGTCTACCCTCCCCCTGAAAGTCACTTTTATGTTTCTCCTTTTTTAACATGGCAAAGTGGTTGTAAAATGTACCCTTGATTCTTAAATAAAACAACATGTAAGTAGGATAGGTATGGGAAGTGGGCCTCTTTCTCAAGTTTTTATAGACCGCACAGGACCTCAAACAGGAACACTGATCCTGAATGTAGAATTTTTTATTTTTATTTTTAAGTGTTTGCAGAGGGTGGTTCATATTACTAGGAGATAAAAGAGAAAGAAAGAACAGATATTTATAAGAAATTGTTAAGAAGGACTATTAATAATCAAGATGCAAAATTAAGTTCAGTTGTAATACAGTTCAGGAAGAAATGGGTGATTTCAGAATAGCTATTCAGATTCCTGTGAAACTTAACAGGGAACTGGACTGCCATTATAAGTAGAATAGGACAGACCATATAATTCGACATCTGGGATCCAGGAAGACCCCCAGTCGCGGGTACTATTGAAATTCAAAAACAAAAAACTGTGTGAGGGGGAACCCTGAAATAGCCGCAATTGTGATGCCTGCCTTGTTTATGATTAAGCCTGATTAAAAATGCAAAAACTACATTTCATTGTAAAAAACAGTGAACTGGAAGAGGGGAAAGAAAAGGCTTTAAGATTTAATTTTGTAATTTTTAAATCCTAGGATTAAATGTGGAAAGGAATAGAGCTGCAGCATTTTGGGGATTGAGTTTTTTGTTTAAGACTGCAATTGTGTGCTCTTTTTTTTTCAAGGTAAGCGAATGTTAAGTACACTGAGATACTATTGCTCCGTGCTTCCATGCTAATAAGGCGTGCTTCCCACAGTGTCTGACAGAAAGGATGAATACCATGCAGTGCTAATGGTTAATTTGTAGTGGCATGTGTGTTCCTTGAATGTTTGTGAAGTTTCATGATTCACCATCACACAATTGAATCGCTCCTTTTTTTAAGATATAGTGATATGTAATGAGATGAAGCAATGCTGACAGGGTCTTTGAAAGATACATTGTTCTCCATAGTCTATTCAGTTTATAATAATAATACCCCTTAAATTTGTTAATTTCTCACGATTTGGCGTATAGAGTGAGTCCTCATCAAATAATTTCAGTATTGACCATGGTTTAAAATGTTAATTACTATGGAATCTGCCACAGATAGCGTCAAACCACAGTGATCCTAATCTATGTCATGGATTTGAAACTCCTTTGGGAAGCTCATATTTAGACTTACTGCTGAGTGAACATGACTGCTAGGATTACACAGGCAATGGACAGTGAAGAAAAGCAGTAATGCTCCTTCTGACTAGAAAGTAAACAATAGGGTGATTGTCTGCTTACACTTTGGGGCTAAACAGCCCAACTGCTGAGAAGCTCTAGGTAAAAAACTGCTATCAGCAAGGAGTCTTGATGTTTTCTTCGTGGAGCTAGATGTTGTCAAGGATTCAGCTGAGCCACCCTAGTGAGTGTAGAGGAAGCAAAACAGGATATTCTTGTATAGGCCCTGTTTTGTGTAATTATGCAACACTTGAACTCTTGTGTATATTCCAGAATGGGTAACACACCTCTAAAAGGAACAGGGAGCCATCAGCAGCAACTAGTGAGTGAAATATTCTTATGAAAAGTGCTCTTGATTGAAATCAGTGTGTTTACATTTTCAGTTGTCTTTGGTAAGGATTACTCCACCTTAGTGCACCCTCAAAATTAAGAAATTATTTTCACCCGGTTTCATTTCCTGTGTTTGTTTCTTTTAACAAGCAATCTAAATAATTTCAGCTGTCTCTTAAAAAGGAACAATAAGGGAAATGATCAGGGAAATGTCACTTCATCAAATATCCTCAGATATTTCGCAGGAATATGCTGGATTTGATGAAACACAGACAAATTCCCTGAGAGGTAGCTGAGGATCTTGCTGCATTTCAGCAGGGGCTCCTTTTGTGCGCAATGACTCTTGGATTTATACTAGGGTGCTTGGATACCCATAAAATCCTGGCACCCGGCTTTTTGGGCACACTAGGTTTCTATGTGTAATACCAGGAGCCAGAAAACACTGGGAGCTCCGGCTGGGTGTACATGTGTGCGCACGTGTGTATCTACATAAGTGTACTATCTGCATAAGCAGTATGCTGGTTTTATTTAAATGATCTGTTTCAAATAGAGTCGCTTTTGTTCTGTTTCTCTAAATAAAAAATACATGTTACCTTTTGAATAATTTCTGGTTTCAATAGCCTGAATCCTGCCATGTCCTGTTTGTACCACAGATAGTAATAAGACTACTCTTATGAGTAAGAATTAGGGTTAAATATTGGAGCTAAATTTTGTTTTCAGCAATACGTTTTTTTTTCCTTTTTTTGTGCCTTTTTGTGTGTGAGTGTGTATGGCAATTATGTTGCCAAAAGAAAAATCTTTGGCTAAACCAAAGTACTGGACATCCTTTTGTTGTGTGGATTTTAGTACATGATTTTTTTTTTCCATTCCGGTATAAGAACAGAAATCTTCCAGAAACAGAGGAGAACACAAGCATATCCTTCATTTAAGTAATAGTAGTAATGTCGTGAAAACAAGGAGACTCTAACTATTCTGTATAGACAAACCCAAATTCTACTGTGAGAGGAAGCTGAAGCAGAGAATGTTAACCAGGTTGCAAGAGGGTAAATGAAGTCAGAATATGGCAAATGATTTGTAATTTTTTCTGGTTTAGCTGATGCCTGATAGCCTGCCTTGATCTGTGCTCAGGACTGTGTCAGTCTGAAGTGTAAAAGTCAGAGGAGAAACTCAGCTTAATTCTCGTATTCTCCTTTTGTTAGCAGTTTGCATAGGGGACTGTAACCTCCCCTTTTGCATCATTTTTATTAATTTATGAGGAGAAAGGCACTGCATTTAATATTTGCATTCAAGGAAATTAAATGGGTAATAGTACAATGAGCAGAAGAGGCACAAAACACAAATGTCTGTCTTCTCCATAGTTTCAGGATTAAGAGTGAGATTTCATAAGACTGTTAAGCAGTGTCACCTACTTTGTCTTGATGTTTTTTTAATTACAAACAAAAATATCTTCAGAAGAAAAAAAAATATTCTGTTTTTTTTTTCATTTAGAGAGTGGAATATTTTTTACTGGGGTGTCAGACAAGTGCCAGTTTCAGCACAAGAGAAGAAGTAAGACCACATGGCTGGGAACAAAGCAGGGGAGTGAGGCTGCCTCCCCAATCAGCAGCAAGCTGTCAAACTGGCTCAACTGTTGTGTGAAAACTCAGCCTAAAAGAGGATTTAGACAAGAAATCTTTCTTTTTTAACTGTGCTTTTAGCTTAAAAAGTAACAGTTAAATTGAGAAAACAGAGCAATTTTAAAAACAGTGTTTTCAGATCCCCCAGTGAAGGAATGCATAAGCACTCTTCATGGTAATAAAGTAAGGCTGTTATTTTTTTAATTTAATTTTGTTTTTTTCTCTCTGTATAATATACTTTTTGTGCATTTTTTTTTTCCGCTTACATGTTTGTCCTTTCTGTACTTTTCTTTCAGATTTTGTTTGTTTTTCCTCCATCATTTCTATCCATAATTAAGATTCAGGCTGTTCCTTTATTTGCTTATTCCCTATGCTTTCACTGTAGTCATCAACTCTCCGTATCTTAGTGCAAACTTTGTATTATTTCAGAATTTTATATTTCTTGATGCTCTTGCCACTGTACTCATGTTATTTGATGCCTCTTTCAAGGAGTCTTGACTTCTTGTTTATTTGACATTTTCTAAAGAAAAGCAAGCTTAAAACTGCTTAGGAAGTATGACCAAGAAAGAAGAAAATACTATAAAAAATATAAATACAAAAGTTTTTTCTGCCATAGTGTTGAGGTATTCTCATGATTCTTTGTAGCCTGGCACATCATTTTTGAGTGCTTTAGATACCATCTTCTAGGTTTCAGAGGTGCATTACTTTGAGGAGTTGGGTTAGGGGAGGTGGGGGGGGTGTCACAGTCTCTGCCAAATTTACTGCAGGAGCATAATAGGAAGTCATCTGAACAAAGTCTTAATTTGTTCTCAATTAAGCACAGCAGCCTGAGATACAGTGTAGGTTACAGTGAAGTCTATAGGTTAATAACTTTTTAAAAGCTTGCACTACCTCTTTTCCAAAGGTCTCCGAAAGAACTATCCTGGTTTGTATCCAACTTTTAGAGTCGTCGTCATTTCTTGGGGTGCCCATTCATTATCCCCAATGTCACTCCTATGCCAGCAACCTCCCTGAGCATTACCACTGCAGGTTCCCACCAGTAGGTGTGGTGGACAAAGTACTTTCAAAAGGTTAATCAGCAGCATTCATTAATAACTAGGTAACAGTATCCAGCCTGCAGGCTACTAGTTGTTGGCAAATCACTCGCATGGTGCAAAGCTTGTAGTTTTTGTTCAACTGGTTGAGTGCCTTGTTGCCAGGCTTCCTGCTGGAGGAGGAGTTTGGCAGGACCACTGGGGCGTGTTGTGCAATAGTATTCATTGAACAGCTTCTCTGCTGGCACCTCAGATACTTCCTCAGGCTTCCCATCTCCATGCTGAACTTGCTCGCAGGAATTCAGTATTTTAAGCAAGAGCGGAATACCCCTCCTAAGGATCCTGATTAGCTCTTGGAGTGCTTCCACTTGTGTTGGTGTCCAGCCCTGATAGACAGAAATGCAGGAAAATTGGCTTGATTGTTTATAGTCTTTTGATACTTTCCAATGGCTCCCTTTCGTGTGATTAGAAACACAGATAAAACACTCCTATGACTCACTGAAAAAGACATGTAGAAGAGATAAGTGTACAAAAATACAAAAATAATCTACAGTATGCATTTCTGCAGCACAGCAAATCTCCCTCTTAACAGTGTTGCCGTCACGTACATATGAGTGAATGAAGCAACATGAAGACACAGTAAATAAGTAAGGACTTTGCATCAGGCTAATCACTAGGTACACAAAATACATTGCTCAGCCTGAGATCGTGTCCTATTACAATGCTGACTAATGTACTTTCAGACAGAAGTTCATACTGTAGACTTGGCCTCAGGTTTTACTATGTTAATACCTGTCAAAAGGTGCCAGTTCTTCATATGTCTTTGTATATTCATTACATTTTGCAGGGTAGACAAGGCATTAATTTTCTAGCTGCATTCTGTATTAAGATGAAAAGCAAAACAAACAAACAAAAAAAAGAAAATCACAAACTTGCTGTCTTTGGAAGGTAAAAAACCACCTGAAGAACAACAAAAACAGAGCCTTTTTTTTTTTTTTTTAGGCCACATATTTACAAAAATAATATTTGAATTAGCTCTTAGGATTTTTAGCCTTAGTATATCAGACTGATATTTGTCAAACAGGCTTATGGGTCGCTCCAAGTGATTTTAGCGACTCCAGTGGGGCTAGTTATGATGTGAATTATTACTCAGCATGAGTAAGGAGATCAGAATTAAGCCCAGATACGGTCAGAAGGAAAGAGGGTTTTGTCTGATTTGTCTATGATAGATCTGCCCTGCTGCTAACTCCCTGGTCTTTCATTTAGTTTCTTTTTAGAGACTTTTGTTAAGACTTCCAAGGAGTCCTGAGAGGACAATTGAGCTTTTATGGGTTTTTTGCAGAAGCAGGGAGAAACAATCAAGTTCCTGGCTTTCTGGTAGTGTTGATTTATTTTCTGTTCATCCTGCAAATATTTTTTTTATTAAATTTATTTAAAAAAAGAAAAAGTAATATAAGTTGGGCTTTGAGGAAGCAAGACTGGGAGCTTTGACCTTAATTTGCAGATAAGGATTTCCCAAGTACAGCAACATTATGATCAGCCCTTACAGCAGGGAGGGTTACAGCTTCTGTTTTCTGAGAGAACGGACTTCCATCTGAGCTTGTCCCTGTTCAGAAAAGCTTAGTAAATAAAGAAATCAGACTGTCTCTCACGAGATGCTGCAAAAGTGAAACTGGTTTAGACTCTGAAGTTAGTGGGCCACTTGCTGGGCTCAGTGGTATGAAATGACTCATCTGATCACCTGAAGGCTTCCCCTCAGGCAGCCTCAGGGTCCAGCTTCCCCTTTGCAGAGGGAAAGGAGCCTGGCCAAGCCCCTGCTGCCCCTAGCCGTGCCTGTGGGTGAGCCCCTGGGACCAATGTACAGCAGGCCATCTCACTTTTACCATCTCACTTCCCTCTCAGGGGACCACAGTTCTGGCTATGGGAATAGCTTTTTGCCAGGAACTGTTTCTTACTCTCTTACCCTTTCTAGTGCCCTTATTAAGCGGCTGTAGCAAAACAGGGGATATGTGTGTGCGCTGCAAGATAGCCAAAAGAATTTATAACCTTTGGAGCTGATGGGACTATGTTTGCTCAGGATCATGCCCTTAGTTAGCGTCCTGCAGCAAAAAGGCCTAGAGTTTAGTAAGGAAACTCTCTCAGGGATTTATAGTATTGATGACTGTAACCAAGCCTGGCAGCCCTTGGATCATACAGCTCTCTCTGGGCCTAATCAAAGGCCATTGATGTAAACTAAAACATTTGACTTCAGAGAGCTGTGAATCAAACTCTGTATCTACACTGACTGAATGTGCCCTCCCCTCAGACACAACCTCACTTTAAATTCTTTTCTTCTGACAGGCCTGTAGCCTTATTCCTCTCTCTTAAGCTGAGAGGGCATTTCATGGCTTTCTAAGATGCTCAGAAGTTTCTTTTCCCTTCTCACGGTGCAGTTTCTCATTATACCTAATTCAGTGTAACTGCTGGCTGACACCAGAAGTCCTATCCCTGTTTTTCTGATGTCAGTTTTAGAGATCATATGATCTTTGCAGGATGACTTGTCAGAAAGTTAACCCAAGCCAACATGTGTCTCCCCTCCACACCCCTCCCAAAAAAAAGAAGCTACTGTCCTTTCAGCAGTTTTCCACATTTGCCATGGATTAGTGTAATGTAACTCTGTGCCATGAGTCTCAAAAACTCTGCCAGGGGCGTTACATAAAAGCAAAGTTAATTTGGATTAAGGCAGAGAACCCAGACAAAGAAAACATTAAGAAGAATTCAAATGAAAATGATATGAAAAGTATTATTACCAGCATACAAGGCCTGGTCCAGATGTATTAATTAGATACTGGTCCAAAGATAATGGTTAAGATGGATATTACAAGTGTGAAAACTATCTTTAATGTATGTTATTATACTTATGATTCTCCCTTTTCTTTTTTCTTTTCCCTCAGCCCAGTTAGCAGGCAATGAACCTTTAGCATCTTGCTGAAAGGAGCTTGTTCTTGATTCTTAGCCAAGTGTCCCTGGGCCACTGCAGATATAAAGTCACAGCAAACAGGGGAATGTCTCTCCATTCCTTCCTCTTTCTCCTGCACAGCTTGGTATTTCCCTTCAAGCCCAGTTGTTCAGTCTTTGTTAGCAAGCATCTTTCACTGCGTTCTTTGGCCCAGACATTGGTGCATAAATAGCTTCAGATTTACGTGATTACCTTATTTTTATTTTTTTCTTCAGTTCAGATATAAACTCATTTTAATTTCTTTCTTCTAATTTAGATGGTATAAATGTCATCTACTCACATATTATTCCCATTTCAAAGTATACCCTTGAACCTCACTTAAAGGCGTGAACTCTTTTAATTTGAGTATGCATGTTTCAAAAATAAAAAGTCATAAAAGGACTACAATATCTATTATTAGCTTCCAACTTTCAATACTTTCAACATGTCTTCCTACTCCCATTGCTAGTCTAACCAAATGTCCTCAGTTTCCCTTAACACAGTAATGAGGAATTCTCCCTATGTGTCCTCTCTTCTCCACGGTTTGAAAATTAAAGCTCTGTCTTTAAGTACAAGATGTGCACCATATCATTCTGAAAGATAAAGTTCATATCAGATTCAAGCTACCCAGCTGTTTCAGAGCTCTGCTTTTATGTCAAGTTTTTGGATTTCATGAGGTTGGAAGCAGACTTGCATATGAAAATTCATAGTAATTGTACCTTTTAGTGATACTCATTAGCAAAGGTATTACTCCTTTATTTTTCACTCTGATTTATTACTTCATATGTTTTAATTTATGAATGTATTTAAATTTTTACTGCAAAATCACTCAGAAAAGAAAAAGGTTTATCAAAACAGAACAAATGGAAAAACAGGGTTTTTTTAAAAAAGTTGTAGGTTAAACAATTACCTGTATGCAGCTCATGAAATATGTTTGAAGTTCTGCTTTCTCTTAGTGAAATATCTTATATTTGCTAGATATTTTGCTAGTGGTTGCTTGTTGTGCTCTGATGTAAATTAAATGTGAGATGTTGTAAGCTAAGTCATGCAGGTATTGTCACTCTGCGCAAAGAAGCTGCTAGTGCCTTCATGAAAAGATTTTCGGGTGATGAGAGAGAAGTGCAGCTTCCAAAACCACCAAGAACCAAGCAGGTTTTTTATTTAGCATATCTTTTTCACTTTACCTTCTGCGTCAACTGGGACCGGCACAATTCCTCCCACTTTCATCGGGGAAGCCAGAGGTTTAGATTGTATGCTGTACAATGTAGCTTCTCATTCAAGTAAATGGAAAAATATATTGGAATGTTTTTTGGTTAATCAGTTGGAAGAAGCTGAGGTCGTTGTCACTTAGACTTTTTGGAAAATTGCAGCTGCGTGATTTTTGTGCACTCATGGCTCTGAAATTGTGAAGTCTGCAGTAAAATATGTAACATGAGGAGTGGGAAAAGGTACCAACTCTCATGACAGAAGGACTTTCCATCACTCTTCCTTGAGAGTTAGTTATTCCTTGTCTTAATTTATTAAGTAAATCTACTACAAATAAGGATTCTCTAGCAATATGCTGTTTAAATATTACATTGGAAAACTTAAGAGATCAGAGAAATCTCTAGCTGGAGTATAAAGGCAGGGAAAATGTAAAAATGTTTCCTTCTTTGTCTTTGTATTTCTGCTTTTGGAAATTGCTGATATAATAATCCCATGAGTTACTCCTCCAGCTGGAACCTCCACAAAATAAAAAACTGCAGGGAAATACCAAGGCGGGAAAGAACAGGATGAGAAACACCTGCTTTGCAGAGGGTCTTCTGTATTTTCTTCCTCTTCGGTTGTCATGCTCAGTGACTGTCCTTACAGGAGAAAGTCTTTATATAGAAGTACAAGTCCTCCAAAGATTTAATTTTGTCTGTACCACCAGAGAAGAAAATTGTGTAGGGCTGGGTTCAGATGTAGGCACAACAGGCCCGGCAGCATTTTCACCATTTGCTCCAGACTGGGATTAGGAGCTGTAACTCTGAACTTGTGTTGTCTCAAGCTCTTGACAAGTCCCTAGCCTTTCTCTCTCACATCTTTCCTGTTGATGCCTTTTCTCAGAAACTGGGGAGATGTAAATAAGTGAATAGATGCTGTTGCAGAAGAGAAAGAAGGTGGGGCTGGGGAGGAGGCCTTTGCTTTTCAGGAGGAAAACAGCTATGAAGGGGGGAGAAAGGGAAGAAAGAACACCATGTTTTGAGAGGTTTGAGAAAGACATCTTCTATTGGTAAGATGAAGAAGATAAGGGAGACACTTGTCCCTAAATACCTCCACAGCCCCTTGCTTTTCCCTAGGACAACTTTTACCAGTATGGCTGAATCATGCCATCTGTACATAGTAATCTTCCCAAGATCAAAAATCCCAGAGGTCCTGCCATGCCAACACCACTCACTTGAATTTTTGGCTACGTTACTGACGACAGACTTGAACTAATGGCTTCTCTGTCGCATGCAAAGTAGGCCAAAACATGCCATCTCATAAAATCCGGCACATCAGTGGGCTATGGCTCTGGCTGGTCAGAATAGGCAAACTTCACTACGTCTCAAAGCAAACACTTTAATACTGTTTTGTTTTTGCAAATCTTTGAAAGGCTTTTTATGAGCTCAAGGCAGGGCAACAGCAAGTTTCAAAACCACAGTGTTGCTACAAAAAGGATTTTTTATCTTCCCATCAGTTCTAATTATGTGGCTTCTCTCAAAACAGGTGCTTTCCTTCTCAGAAGCCATGTTAGTGGCTAAAGACGTGGAAATTAATTTCCCAAAGAGCCACTTCTATTGCTGAAAATCTCAGATTCGCTTGCAGTAATTTCCACCTGATACCCCTTTCTGAATAAATAAAGGAAGGAGACATCTTGCATGCTAAAAGCTTTTCTAGATCTCCTTATTTACAGGGATATAGAATTAGCATAACATTTGCCTTTCTCTGAAATAAAAAATTAAGCTAGAAGATTTGCAAGTTGTCTTGATTTTTCTTATTTTTATAGGAAAGAATTTTTAGGACTTATTCCTTATGAGTGTAAATTTCACTTTTAAGTGCAGCTGAGAGCCCATTATGAGGTTTCCCAGGGTATTTTGCTCTCCTTACCTGATTCCACTGGGTCTTTGGAATCCATGTATTATATTCATAGCTTCTAAAAATCCTTCCTTTGAGAATTTGCTTTGGGTTTCCTTTTCCTTTTAATATACTAAGTTGTTTTTTTAATTACTGTTATGTTAGCATGTATGATCTGTGAACAAAAAGCCCTATCAATTTATCCTTTCTATTTGCAATTTGATTCCAAGATGGCTGTTCCCAAAGCTGCTCTGAACTTTCTCCCTTAAGACAAACAAAATTTTCTCTTCAGCAATGGAAAAAAGTACTGCACTCTTATCCAAAATGAGATATTCCCAAGAGAAATACTGCCTTGTATTAGAACACTGCATTTTATCATTTTGAAAGACAGGCATCCATTCTCTCTTCCAGCTTCTATTCTAAAAAGATAAGCTTCAGGACTTAGTCACGGAGCTGGATTTCCTATTGTTCTAAACCCTACATAGTCCTTCACATGAGGTCAAGATGGGTATAAAATGCTACCATAGTTGTATTTTATTGGTCTGAATATAAGGTGAGGTTATAAAAGACTGGGGGCAAGAAGGGGTGTGGGAGAAGGAGGGAGGAAATCCTACTTGCTATGTATCTGTGTTGAACATGCGGCCGGTAACCATCTCTTCTGTTCCACGCTTCCTACACACAGACACACACCAGCAGCACTGAATTTTAGGTAGGGGAAGTAGGAAAATATAACTCAGACATGCACTCAGAAGGACACCGGGTCTAATACTTCCTTGCTGAGAATCGACATGCCAGGCAATCAATCAGCAAGGCAGGTAGGCTTTGGGCTTCCTGTGGGACAAACTTGGTATGGGGAGGGTGACAGTGGAGTGCCTAACATTTACGTTCTGTAATAGAAATTGTTTCTCCCTTACTTCTCAAAGGGAGACTTCTTATTTCTAACTAATACAAAGGGTACAGTCAGTACAAGGTAAGGTGCTATTTCTAAAGGGAAAGATGGTCCCCAGTTTCTAAGAGAATGAGCACAGTAAAATCATTGTGTTGCATTTCCTAAAGACCTGTTCACACATGGTTTTTAAAAATGTAATTGTGTACCTACCGCAGACTTATGTGACCATAATCTTTAGCAAATTCTAAAGCTGATATGTTTAAGCTGCAGACCTATCCATTTCAATCACACTATCGCTAAAATGGACTAAGTTTTCCTCCACTGTATGAACAGGTAAAAAATACTGTGCCTTTCCTTTGTTATTAATTCTTGCCTAAAACTGTGAAATAATACAGTGAAATAAGTCTCTGTAATCTTGAATCATAAAAAAAAAAAAAAAAAAATTAGTGTAAAAGTCCTCTATGGGCCTGTAAATTTAATGCTGACATGACTCTTTTATATAGCTCATTCACAATAAAGATACATAAAAGAAACAGCTCCTTTTCTGTGTTGCAGATATTTGAAAAACATCATTTTAAAATAACCTTTAATCCTTGAGGAAATTTCTTTCTAACATGTTTTAAGCATTTAGACTTTTAATTAAACTACTACAGACCAAAGTATTAAGGGAAGCTGTTGAGCCTTAACCTTTCCTGTCTCACCCATACTTTGAAAATAGACAATTTCTAAATAAGTGACCATTGCCAACCTGAGCCAGAGGGCAGCATTCACCACCTTATGATACACTGCAAATCCTAGTGAATCTAAACTACTTTTTAATTCCTATTTCTCTGTACAATACTAATAAATGTTTTTAAAAATGGATTGCCTCATTCAGCCTGTTGCAGAATTGTTAAATGAATAAATGACATTGCCATTAGCATTAAGTTATAAATACATTTGAATTTTAAACTGAACATATGCTACTTCTCTGCTTGAAACTAGCAGCTTTTGCTTTCAAAAGCCATGCCACAGACCCAGCCATGCCATAATAATGGCAATACTTAGCATTGAGGATGTCAAAGCTCTGTAAAGAGGATACTATCAATATCTCAATCTGATCCATTAGAGGCAGATATTGAAAAAGTTTCTTACTTGAGGCTGCAGAGTGTTCACACCTACAAGAATAGAGCTCCTGTATTTTAGCTGTGAGCTCGATTAAGTTTCTCATTTACTACTCCGGCTATCAATTCCAAAATAAGCTTTTATTCATATGTTTGGGTTTTGCTGTGATGCTGTTATTTTCTTTGTTTCTCCTTTGATAATATTAAAGATCTTCTATGTCAGCTTAGATTCAAATTCTTGTAGCCAATTTAGGCTGGAGAATTCCTTGAGTACTTGGTTATTAATAACTTTGGTTTCATGCTCCCCTACCCTATAATCCTTACATAATAATTTCTTCTAATAAAATATTTTTGATCAGATCAGAAATGTATGAAAGAAATAAAAACATTTATTGGCTCCCAGACACATGCAAATAACTTATTTAAGACAGAACCACAGATAAACATGTTTTTTTAAAAAATAATAAAAATTAGTAATTAAACACTTGTCTGCTTCATTTGGCAAAGAATAAGTCTGGGAATGTTATCAAACACCAGAAGCAAGTAGTGGAGAAAGTAAGAGATGGAGGGGCATTGAAAGATTATGTAGGGGTGGGGATGCTGTGCACTTTCAGTTAAGCCTGTGGAACAAGGAGTTTAGCTGCAAACAAGTTTGGCAGCAAAGCCAAATCCTGAAGTAACTTCACTAAATCCAGTGGAAATCTGGTTGCTTGCGTTAACTGGAAATCTACTATTCTCTGTGTTGATTCAAAAATGATTTGAGTGAGGACAGCTGAGTAAGGCTTGACCAGAATTTCACAGTTGATGATGATGAGAGGGATTTCACTGTGGTTTGTTTTACAGCAAGTGATGAGGGAGTTTAAATTTGCACCGGCTAAGATCACTTTAAACCCATTTGTAGCTGACTGTTGGCCACCATTTTGAAATTTAAGAGTAACCAAACGTATTTCAGGAGATTTCTTTCGACCACCTTAGAAAACAATGGGGTCCCACAGCACGCTGGCAGCCTGCTTCTTTTAAAGGAGCACATGCCACTTCAAGAAAAAAAAAGCAAGAAAGGAAGCAATGGTATGCAAATCAAAATAACCCCTTTGTCTTTTTCACTGGATCCATGCTTGGGGAAGAATAAGCTGTAGGGGAAGAATTCAGACCTGTCTTTATTCAGTCTCCAAAGGCAACTACTTTCCCTATGGACAAGAAAGAAATTCAGTTTTAATGATGGTGGCAGCCTTCCACTGGATGACCTTAATTTTCATGATCAATAATACAAGCAGGTGGTAACAGTGCCCTCTTCAAATAACTAATTGTTGAAGACTAAGAATTGATTGGTTTGGTTTTGGTTTTTGTTTCTCTTTTATTAACCGTCTTCCACTGCTACATGGAATTCAGCAGTTTTTCACCTGCTCTCAGCCACCAAACTGAGTTCCTGAATTCATTCAGCCACCTTTCTCTTCCTCCTTCTTTCCCTCCCTCCCTGCAACACTATTCTGCTAGCCCTCAAGGTTCACTAACCAAAGAAGAGAAGTCCCCTGCATCTATCCGTTTAGATGCATCTATCTAGATAAATATAGATTAATTTCTGGCCAGAAATGTAATTGAATTTATCATGTGTTGCTTTTTTAGTGCTTGTAATGTTTGTATTTTAAATCCTCTCATATTTTGTGCTCTTTTGGTTTTGTTCTTGCAGGTGACAGTGCACCAGGGACATCACCTAAAGCTGGGCATGATGAGGCCTAATCTTGGGTAGGAGCCCGTGAGGGATTGGAGGTCCTACTGTGGCAGACTTGATTTGGCTTCTTCTTCATTGCTGTTTCCTTTCCTCAAAGCATTTCTAATGAAGTTGAGATGAAGGTAGGTTTCTCTATATCTTGCATATGCATTTATTCCCTATCTGAATTAACTCCAACTTTGGCAGTTCTCACCACTGTTATTCAATGCATTGCTGCCTGTGAGCACTCTGAGCCTGCAAGCTAGCTCAGGACCCAGGCTCAGATCCCAACATTGCAGCATGACATGCTGCCACTTAAGCACTTAATTATACGTAAGGATACAATGATCCACATTGTACCCTTTACAAAGGAGCCACAAGGAAAAAGAAAGTCCCACTGCCTTGCCAACCAAAGGGATCTTTGCCAGCACCAGGTGGTGGAAAGCATGAGGCAAGTGAGAGGGGTGACTCTTGGCACTGCTTGTGCAGCCACGGTGACAATTAAAAAAAAATGCTGCTTTTGAGAGAGAGGCCAGTAGCATTTGGTGTTTGGTGTCAAGGGGCTGAAAAGGGTGCCACGTGAAGCTGAAAAGCCTTGCAGGGGTTCCTAATGAACCATTTTCTGTGCTCCCCCTCCTACTTGGATGATTATACTTAGCTGGCTACTGTGCTCTTGCATCCAGGTTTTGCCAAGTGGTTATCTTCCTGCTTGCATCTGTTTATTCTGTATTCACCTCTCTGCCTGGAAGGGTGCAAGCGAATATCAATGAAGCTATTGGGATTTTTCTGTCTGATTGAGCTAATCTCTTCTGGAGTTCTACCAGTTGTCTAATTTAATTACCTTGTTCCAAATACAATTTTAGTGGGAAATGCAGAGGAATATGAACATGAAATTCATCCATATAAAAAAAACATATACTGTGCTTGATTTAGCTTCTGTGATATCTGCACCTAGCTCATCTTCTTGAGTAATAATGGAAAATCTCTAAGCCACTGGGGATAGACAACTGGGCAGCAAGTGAGTTTAGTGCCAAGGCTTTGCAGACTTTCTGAAGTTAAATAGCTTCATGCAAGCTATAGTAGTACTCGCTTTCTTTGAATACTAATTACATCATGCTGTAACTACATCTTAAAGACTTTTGTTTTCTACTAACAGAAGGAAATCTGTCCTTATGTAAGCTTATTTGGCAAATCAAAGTATGTTATAAATTAATTCTCATTAATTTTTTGCTAGGTAGGAAGATGGTTTAGCTGAAAATGGATTGCTAGAATGTTTAGAGGAGTTGAAATCTGCGTTCTGCGTAGCCACTGCCTAGTTTAGAAGGTTAAGGCTTAGGAATTTGTATTTCTATGTCTCTGTTCAAATTTCTAGGAGAATAATAACAACACATTTAATGGCATGTCAACAGTGGTACACTGAAGTCAAGGTA
Organism: Psittacula echo; assembly: GCF_963264785.1. NCBI lineage: Eukaryota > Metazoa > Chordata > Aves > Psittaciformes > Psittacidae > Psittacula > Psittacula echo. The sequence continues at coordinate 15,240,842 of NC_137740.1, forward strand.
CAAGGTGTTTAAGGCAGTAATAGACAAGTGACGCTGAAATAGAAAGGGAAACAACCATTCAGGTTAGTCCGTGCCAAGATTGTGGTAGGTTGTGTGATGAAACCTCATCTTTTTAACTATGGAACAAAACACTTGAAACAAGTTTTCAGGTAAGTATTTAAAGTAGTATGTTTTTATAGAGAAATAACTTTGTACTGTATGAAAGCTAGATATACAAATAGAGTATGTGCTCATAGATTCTTATGATCATTGAAGAGATTTTACCTAATTCTTTTCATTTATTAAGCAGGTGCCTGAGATCCAAAGGGCAGATAATGCAGGCTCCAACTGCGTTTTTACTAGTTAACTTCTGTAAGCAAAATATGTTCTCTATTTAGAAAAAGAATGAGAATATGAAAAATGTTGTGTCAGTGATTCTTCAGATTTTCATTAAATTGTTCAGAGCAGAAGAAAAAGTCTTTCTATATACCTAGCTCCTTTTTACAAATTTCCAGTCCCAGTACTTTGTGTGCTCCGTGGAGAGGCTGTATACAATTATGCCTTGCTAGTAAAACAAGATAAAATAATATAATTCCATTGCATTGTCACAGAGATAAAGCATATGTTAGCATTGTTTTAGTTGATCAGCAGGGTGGCCTAGTACAACAAATTCCTGTCTCCTGGCTTTGGCTTTTCTTCTGATTCCTGAGAAAAACTACAAAGGAAAATAATAATAATAATAGCAGTAGTAGTTTTGCTTTCACCTTATGTGAATATGGCAATACTGGAGTCTCATGATATAAAGGACAATGATTGTTTGCACTACCTAAACATCAATGGCACCACACGTTGTAGTGGTTGACACTGTTGTCTATCTATAACAGTACAGGATAATACAAATATGTTCAATAGGCAATCACCTTTAGCCTGGTTATGATTGGTACCATACCAAAAGATAACCCTTCCTAAATCAGGCCAACTCTAAATACTAAACATAAATACCATAATTTTATTCCCTAAAGAACTCAGTTTTAATATTTTGGAATGTGCTGTTCTGGACTGTACCTGTCAATTATTGCAAACATTTCCAGGAAAGGAACAAAGGTTCTAGTTCTCAGCTACAAAACTTTCTTTATCTATCCAAGGAGAGCAGTCAAATCATCAAAATATTATTTTCTCAGAAATAAAAAGTGGGCAGCTTCTGCACTTCATATACTTGATTTGTTAAGGGTGGTTGTCTTCTCTCTTGGTTTGAGTAATCAGAAAGCGAACACAGAGCATCTTCTGCATCTTATCTCGCTCTGCATGAAAACACTTCCCTGCTACCTGCCAGGGGTTTAGCTCAGGCCACAGTGGTTAATTTTTGAAGAAACCCCATGTTAAAATATTCTCAGCACATAACTGATAATAGGGAATTAAGAGAGATGATACAGTCTGTACTCCATACACTCTTTTTCCCTGAGGTGCTGTGAAAGAAATGTGAAATTCACAGGTATGAAATGTATGCACCCACCTCTTTCTTGCACCCCAGAAGCAGAGTACTGCACAAATCACTGTGCAAAACCACTCAGAACCGTGCTCAGGAATCATGAATGCCTGTGCTGTGGTCTCAGACTAGAGCTCTGCATCTTTATTAGAAATTCAAATTAAACACCCTAAAGTTTGTAGTGGGCATCACAAGACGGGGTCATTCAGAGTACTTGCATTGCACCACATCATAGTGGTGTTCTTCAAAGTGTTCTCAGTACCAGGTTCTTCCCTTCCTCCCATCCTTCTGTACGCAGGATAGCTGCGCTGCCTCTAGGAAGGGCTTTAGAGATCAACCTCACTACTGCAGTTCTTTCCGGGGGGGGAGAGGGGTGGGGGGAGGAGGCGAGGATCTTGTGCCCTTCTGAGGCCCCTGAAAAGCAGCAAAAGCCATATTCCTGAGCCTATAATAGATGCAAATTGTGCAGATGGAGAGGAAGCTCTAACAGCCGTTGAATGCAATCTGTGAACACTACTGTTTCATTTATAGTGATGCTACCTAGGCATTTGCACTTAAAAGGAACAATAAAGAGGTGTCAGAACAATCGCAAGGCTGCAGGATTTAAACTGCGGCAAAGACGTTTTGAGCCATGTGAAATGTTGCCTGCAAAAGACCTGTTTTTTCCTTTAGTTTTTGTTATTACTGAAGGTTGTTCTAGTTCTCCTTGTTTTATGACACCGAATGGTTCATTTGCCTTCAAAGACTCAAGATGCAAAGAGGGAGGGAAACAAATTAAGTCAAAACTGCAATGACTGGTAAAAACTGCACAAAGTATGTCACAGCTCTTATTTATTTCTCTAGTTTTGAAGTAGCTTTGCTATGCAACTAGATGGTTGATTCACGAGCTTGCCAGGCAACCTCTAGCAGATGGAAGTAGAGTTGCTGTAATGTTTCGGTGTTCTTGTTTACAGGACAAAGGGCAAATTCTCAAATATGCAACCTTTGCAGGTGTGCGTATACCATGTTGAGGATCTGAACTGCTGTTGCCTTTTTAGTCTCTTGATTTGAAGAGAAGGGTTGTCATAAATTAGAAATTGCACACAAAAAAATTAAAGAGAAAAAAAAATCTAGTGGCTGTCAACCAACAGCCATCTACTGATTAACAAAGAATAACGGGCTTGAATTTAGTGTCCTGTTAAAAGCACAGTAAGCTGTGATTGTGAGCACATTATCTGTGAGTGTTGCTACTTAACAGCTCTAAATGTGAAAGCTATATGTGCCTAGGAAAAACAAGGGAACAGAAGCCTTTGTTGTTGTACCACAATAGGTGTGTTCAAAGTGCCTTAATCCTACTGAATAAGAGCAAATAGCCCTTGAAAGGGAATATGGAGTCTAAAAATGAATATATTGATTTTGTAATCAAAAAAAAGGGATAAAAAAGAGTTAGAGTAAAGCTATATGAATGTTAGGGTAAGCTTAGCTATGTAGCTATGGCAGAAAAAATGCATTATAGGACCTGTTGTCATTCTGGATCTGCTAGAATTCCTATGGGATACTTTTATCTGATTTTTATTAATTCATTTGAATTCTATTGGTGTTCAGAGGCCCTGGTTGAGAGTCAATCATAGTAATATAGCTGTATCCCACAGATCTCATGGTTTGTGTAGACAAGGTAGACAATTAGCAGATAAATGTCCCACAACTGAAGAACATCCAAATTGCCTAAGACCTTGTCGTATCTTGATATTTGTTTGGGTTTTTTACATCACTCAGTAAAATAAGTAATCTGAAAAATGCGATCGTGCTATTCTCATCTTTCAGAAAAGGTATAGCATAACTAATGATAATAAATGCTCTAAGAGCTTTCTAATTGATGTATTAGAAGTTCAAAGTGATGTTTTTCATATAGTATGGATTTAAACTGTATGAGTCTTTTGAATCAGTAGCTTTTAGTGAGAAATATATCTCAGGAAAAAGGTGGGAGGGGGAGGGAGCAGCAAGAGTGTTTGTTTTAATAGTTCTGTCTGTATGAGTGTCTGTATATGTGAGTGAACAAGAGATCAGCAGGGCAAAATGTACCATAAATGCTGTAAAGTCTCCTACAATTGTGTCAAGCAGTAAACCCAAATGAACTTGCAAAGTCATGCACTAGTTCAATTTTGGAAAGGAAAACCTGGCTTTGAAGCCAACTAAATCAATCCCTAGATCAAATTAAATTTGGAGTATCCTGTGAAGTTTCAATACACAACTCCAATAACAATCAGCACTTAAGGTGCAGGCAAATAATGTTTCACTTAAAAGAAATTGAATGAGGATTACTGACAGAGAAAGTTTTTGATGCTGTTTTGTCATTAAAGTCAAATTATAGCTTATTGTCTTAATCCCATATGTCTCAATCATCTCTCACTCCTTCTGTCTCTCTTTAGTGCACAAAAAGCCCTGTGCATGGTTGGTCTTGTGTCTTCATCTCATTAAAACCTTGCCATGCAAATGTATCATAAGTGTTGCCTGAAGACTTCTGTCTCATGCAAAATTTAGCTTAAACTCTACTGGCATCAAATAATTTGTTATGCACAAACCTTCTGTTTGGTTTGCTGACATTTCTTCTTAGCTTGCTCTCATGGTGATTCATTATCTTGTGATATAGATTTCCAAGTATCATCTTTGTATTGATTTTTATATCTTTAATAACCACTCCACAGAAGATGGCTCCACTTGGTGTCATTGATCGCATCAAAAATTCAAGGCTTACAGAAATACTAGAGGGCTAATTGGTAGCAGAACATTTCAGACTTAATCTTAATGCAGTCTTAATCTTCTGAACTAACCTTACTTGAAGATTTCATTATTGAGGCTAAAGGGAAACTAGTGAATAACTGAAAATTACCTGGTGAGAGCAAGTAAAACCATGAGGACTGTAAATGTGGAAAATTGAGATAACAACGATTAGATCTGGAAAACAACTTTCTTTTGTCTCTTCCCTTCCACCTACGTATCCTCCTTAAGGAAGAGGCAGTACATAATTCTCTTGTTAGCTGTGTGGAAAAATGCATGTGCACTGCATCCCATATTGTGCAGTGGGCCAAATGGGATTGAGTCTGTGACTTGATTTCAAGAAAACTATTACATCAGACAAGTTCATAAATGTGTTCTGGAGGTCACTTTTGAAAAAGAAGTGGTCAAAGGTAGGTAATGTTAATCTTTCATTTCTTATGTGAAACTTAAGGGCTCTATTTGCAAGCTTAAGGCTTTAGACACTCAAGTCTTGGCTAGGTTTGAATTCAGAATATTTGAAAATGTGGGCCAGAGCAACAATCTGGGAGTCCTCCTTCAGTCTGTTTAATTTGCTCTAGTGTGTTGTTTAAAGCTTCTATCCCTTCTTAGATTTTTCAGCAACATGATCTGTCAATGACAGGGAGTGTGTGTCCATATTTTTTCATGACTGCATTTGTGCCACTTTTTCACTAAGTTATTTTCCAGGATTTTGCACTGCTGAGTTATATTCTAAAACTTAAAAACAACTGAAAATAAACCACGCTGAGTTACAAGGGACTGGTTTTTTTTTAGAAAATCCAGTGATAGACGAAGAATATGTAGAGACAGAAACATGTTAAAACCAGGGAAGATAATTTCTCAAAAAAGCTGCCCTTGTAAATTGTTAAAAAGCTGTTAAAAAAAGTGTCTCCCAAAGCCACATGGTCTGTGGATTAAACATAGCAAGGCAGATTGTCCAGCTAGTACTAGGAGTATCAATCAGGGCTACTCAATCAATTCTTGCCAATAAAGGCATTGAGACAGCGTCAAGTCTGCTAGTTCAGTCAGGCACTGCATGCCATCTGTGCAATGGAAACTGCCTGGTATACTTCCTAAAAGATTAGAAGAATGGTTGGAAACATGGGATCTCCCATAAGAATGTGAGAGACATCATATGTCTGGGAACTTGGTAAGAATAAAAATTAAACGTATACATAGATTAGGTTAGAATAACCTTGGTCACTTTTGACCTTTGTGGTAAGCAGACCTCTTTTTCCACTAGACCCTGTCAAGTCTGTCAGCTTAGCAGTAGTTTCTTTATGAACATCCTAAATTTAGAGCTGGCTGTAAGAAACTCACATTATTCTCACAAAATCCAATCGAAAACACATTACATGGTTAATGCATCCATACACCCTTCATGCCTTTATTATGTTTCTGTTTTCACTCTCAGACTGATAGGAAGACATCCACATCAACCAAATCTGCTCAAATAGGAATCTAGCAGCTCATTTTGTTTCAGATTTTTACTGTGTTCACCACTACAACCCAACTGAGGAATGTATTCATTGAGTAAACTGATCAGTCAGGTAAATGCTGTCACCACATTTCCAGGGAGAGGGCCAGAAAATACAAGGTCAGTCTATGCATTGCTTGTTCACAGTAGTGATCAGTGACTCCCAGAAATTTTGTTCAGCCCCTGTATAATTATATATGAATATATTCCTTAGCCATCAGCATGGTTTGGCCCAGGGTTGACAAGTAGGCTGTTTGATGAGGGACAGTGATACAGCTGGAATATACTCTAAATCTGCTAACTTCCAGCCTTGTATTTTTCCTTTCTCTTAGAAAGGAAATTCTCGAAAATTGGCTTCTGTTAAAAAAAATAAATAAATAAATAAATTGCGCACATTCATTGACATTTTTTATGGACAAGATATACAAGATGCACGCTCTATCAACCAATAAATAGAACTGGAAACTACAATATATTATGGCTGAATACTTGTATCTGAATTCAAACATAAATGCAGGGAGACCTCTGCTCTTTGCCACCCACAGCAACATTAATACAAAAGGCTCCTAAAATGTACAAAAGCAACCATGGCAGGGGGGTTGGAACTAGATGATCTTAAGGTCCTTTCCAACCCTAACTATTCTTTGATTCTATGATTCTATGATCCAGATGCCTATTGAATCTGTCTCCGACTTTTTCCATCTTTTTTTTTCTAGTTTACTAATTTTTCAAGGGCGGAGAGAAAGTGAGCAAAAAAGCCACTGGCATTTCCAGCAAAAAACCTGAACTGTAAAAGCTTAAGAGAGCACTTGTTTGCTTTCATTTCTACACAAAATGTTTTTATTCCATTCATTGTTTTGTTTTCAAAAAACTTCAGGTTTTGGAAGAAAAGACCTGTAGTTTCATGCCTTAGTTGCACACACTGAGGAAAAAGAATTTCAAAGTATAACTTACAGCTTTTAGTAAGTGTCATTCTTCAGATATATCCCTCACTTTGTCCACCTGGCAGTGTTCATAGTTCATGACATGTAGCTGTGAGGCCTGGTTGTGCTGCAGGACAGAAGAGTAATTCCCATTGATTTCAATGGGTATTACATGCGTCCTGCAGCGGGAGAGTAGGGCCCTCAGGTTTCACTGAATAGCAAATAGTCATGTAAAATCCACGGGTCCTATTCTTTCACTGCAGGGTATGTTGAAGTCAATGGGAGTTACTTGTTAGATGCTGTGATGGGAAAAACTTATCCTTATAAGATAAAGCTGTCCATTCATTGTGCAGTTTGATGAATTTTTTTACAAAGACCCTAGCAATCTCATTTTTTTCTATAGAAAATATTAGCTTCTGACCACCTTTATTCCACTTTATAGTTAAAAAGGAAGCTAACCCCAAAGAAAACACATATGAAAAAAAGCCCATGGAAGAATTGGGAGAAAATTGAATTTATGAAATAACCGTGATTTTAGCGTAGATGCTAAACAACTGTTTGTGAGGTAGTGAAATATTGTTATTCTCTAGAAACAGTCTCTGCTGACACCAGGTATCCCAACAAAAATATCCAGTGTTGATGCTACTAATCTAAAGTGATCTAAATAAGGAACTAGAAGTTGGCAACTGATACAGTACTTGGAATCTGTTTCTCAAACATTTTCTTGGATTTTGAGGCTAAGCAATCAAAGTTTGCACCCAAAGCAGAATTCAAATATCTCCTACATTAACGTGTAATAACATCAACTGAAGGAAAGGATTTCTTCCCCTCCCCCGGCCATTTCCTACTCGTCCACCCCCAAGTGCTCTGCTTGGTAGTTTGAAAGCAGCAAAGAACTTAAGAAATCTGGGCAGTCTATCAGTTTGCTACGGTTCATTTTAGCTAATCCAGACTTCCAGCACAGCAGGGGGAAAACTGCTGTATCTAGTGAAACAAGAGCATGTATAATTAAAACTCTGTTATTAATGAACTTCCAGTCGTTATGTAAATGAAACTGATTTCAAGTCTAATTTGTCAGCCTGAATTCTTTTTCTGTTCTCCTTTTGTCTAGGACAAGAACTCATCATAATGGACTTGATAATAAAACACTGGCAGACATGCTGTGTGCAGTGCCCATCTGAGTTAGGGCTTTTAGCATGGTTAATTGATACAGTTACTGCAGGATAAGTCTATAAGGCATTTTGTATGGCTTTACATTTTACAAGCTTGCTTTCTCTTTTTTTTTTTTTTTCTTCTTTTGACAGTGTTAGCTATTCTTTGCACATTCCTCATTACTGTTACCTTTACATGAGGGGTGGCTTGTAATTACTGACTGTTAAATACTTTTCTTTGCATTTTGTGTTTTGTTCAAAGACAGCAGAGTTCAGAAAGGTCTGTGGGAAGGGAAGTCTGTAGTTATCACACAATGGCTAACAGTCATCAGGAGAAAAGGCCTGTCAAAGCGCAAGGCTGCCATGCACTGCCTCCTTACCCCATTGTCTTAGATCAGGTGTCAGTCACCATCCTGCCAACTGTATTTGCTTTGATATGAAATAACCAGTACTGAAGTTATGTAGAAAAGACAGGCGCTCCATTGGGAAGGGTAAGAGTAGGATCCAGAGGAAACCCTGAATGTTAACTTTTTCAGTTCCACCAAAAACAGGCAGGATCCTTTGAAATAGTCCATACCCTGTATTGGTCAAGCCAGTGGTAGACAGCAGAATTAGTTGTGAAGTTGATGGGACTGAAGGGTTGCCTCCAAATTTAATTTTCACATAATAATTTTTCTTTTTTAAAAAGTCCTCTTACTGGGTGTCCTTTAATTTTCACCAGTTAAGTATTTTTGTCTTCTTGTCTTGTCGATATATTCAGTACATTTTGATCTTTTAGTTCAGATTTATATTGTTCTCAGTATCATCTGTTTAACAGGTAAAAAGTACCAGTGAAGATTCAGGAAGAAAGGGACAGGAGGAGCATAAGCAAGTATTTGCATATCTTGTGCTAAGAAAGGAGAGGTTAACAAAAGAATAATCAAAATAGGATATTAAAAGAACTGGAAAAAAAAAAAAAAAGTGAAAGAAGCAGTATCTGGCACCAGCCTAGGTCTGGTGTCAAGGGGGCACTGGAAACTGGCCATTTTACTCACAAAAAACTGTGAAGTAATAATTGTTTATATTATCCTGTGCCAGAATAAACTCATCTTTTTTGTTCTTTGGGACTTTCTCTTTTTTTGGTATATTAAGTGTGCTGGTTTTGTGCCAATTTTTTTTTTTAAAGCAGCTTGCTTTCTTTAAAATGGACAAAAAGCAGGGAAGGATCACTGGTTCTGCTCATAGGAAACTGAATAAGGGTGAACAATTCTCTGTGTAGAAGTGGGAAAATGTATTTTAAAGGTTTCTTTCTTGGTTGAGTTTTTTTCCCCCTCCACTTTAGGCTTTCTTTCTGTGCCATGTTTGTGCAGAACTCTAACTAAATGCATACAGGTAATGTTTAGAATTACTTACTGAGGTTTTTTTAGAGTAGATAGCCTATTGGCTCTTCATTAGCCTGGTGGGCCAAGTCAGAGATCTCTGTTGTGGGTGTGGGACACCTGAGCAAAATGTGGAGGCCTGGGAGCTGGACAGAATTAAGGCAAGAGGAGGACAATCAGTAGGTGATGAGTGTAGAACAAAGGTAGGTAACATTTCCTTCAAATGGTAATGCTGCAACAACAGCAGTAGCAGAAACCTGGGAAATGATGAGTCTGTGGATAAGGATAATAGGGAAGCAGAGCTGAGGCATATAGGAAAATGGCATTAAGCAAACAGAAGGCATGGGAAGCTGGTCAGGCAGTGAGCCTGCAGCAGAAATTATTTTTGCAGTGGTTAAAAACTCATAGAAATTTTACAAGAATGGAGACCTGAGCAATTTCCCTTATTCAGCTTCCTTAAAGATACTCTTGAAACTGCAGATTTTTTTGTGAATGTTATTTTAGGTGTTATAAGGATTCTAAATAAACTGCTGTTAACTGGAATTATTTTTTAAATAAAGCTTTTGCTCTGAAATCTTGCTCATACATCTTATTAGTGCTAGCATACAAAGAAACTGGATGTTGACTGCTATGTGAAAGGGACAAGAAAGGTCTTTCCAGGCTTTTTGGGAACCTCTTTCAGTTCTTGGGTCAACTTGCCTAGTTCAGTCTCTAAACCCCACAGAGTTTGGAGCCTGCAAAGGCTGTCAGCCAAAACCCTGTGTGGTTGGAAGGTCTTCCAAGTGTACCTTCAACCCACTGTGTCACACACTAAATTGTGATCTGTAAGTTCATGTCCAATGGAACTCTGGCCTGCTTGGAAGATATGCAAATGCCAGGAAGGAAAAATACAGCACTTTCCACCTCTCACTGGGTGGGACAGACACCCACCTCAGGCTTTGCTTTGGATAGCTGTTTGGGACATTTCAATTCTTATGCTTTCTTTCCTTTCCTGTGCAAATTGTAAAATGTAGTCAGGGAATATTGTGCAGTTTCTGTCAAAGAAGAAAGAAGTTTTAAAAGGAACACCTTTCTGTCACACCTTGAGCTGGGAACTACATGGTGCTTTGAGCATTCTGTCAAAGAGGTTTGGTGTACTCAGGGTATGTGTTGAAATTGCTGTGGGGATATTACTGGTTGAGAATATGTATTAGATGTATACTTGGAGGGTGTCTTTTAATATCTGCTAGCCTGACTTTATTATTTCTACAATAATAAGACATACAATAAACTAGATACTTGCTGAAGCTTTAAAACGTTCTTGCAACATAAACATAATGTAAAATCTAATTTAGTTCTAAGGCTCGAGCTGAAAAGAAGGAAAAAGAGAAGGGAGGGAAAGAGGTTCCATGTTTCAGGGAAAAAAGTTTTGTATAACAAAGCAGGTGTTTATGGAATGCTACATTTTAATTCAGTGCAGCTAATATCCCAGTTTATGTTGATTGGAGTAATGACAGTGTAACACAGAGCTGTAGCAAAGATTTGCAGATTTCCTTTCAGTCAGTAACAGTTGCTATAAACACGTGGGGCTATTTTTTTTATTACTATTCTACTCCATCTACATCCAGCAATTGGAAGGAAGGGGAAGGGGAGAGGGTTAACAGTTTTTACAGTTTAGAAGGCTTTTCTTTTTGTCACATTTAAACTGAATATACACAGATGGCTAGGTGGCACTGTAGATTAATGTACTTCTGAATTAATGTGCCCAGGGTGGCTTGTATCACAAAGTGAGCATATCAGAAGTGCAAGCTTGCTTCCCTTCCTGGTTCACCATGTGTGCAGTTGTTTGAGTTGCATTTATACTAAAATCAGAAATCCAAAAGAATGAGCACTCCAGTAATGCAAGAAGTATACTGATGAACCTGAACCTCCTGTGTTTTGGAGCTATATACTGTTTTGCAGTCGCTGTGCTGAAACTTGCTGTTTGTTTTAACTCTGAAGAATTCATTCAAACTGCAAAAACTGGTTTAGGAAAAAAAAAGAAAAAAGCTTTTCAAATGTTGCATATTGAGTAAAAAAATAAATAAACCAAGTGCTTCTCCAGCACTATGAGCACCAAGCGTGCTGAGAGCACTCTGATGCTGGGACCTGTGGGTTCCTGTTGAAGCAAGAAGAATTCAGAATCGCAGGCTGTAAAACCCTACTGAAATCCAGCCACACAGAGCAGGCAAGCATGTACTGCACACAGCCATATACAAACAAATTATGCTTTTCTGCAAACAGTTTTTAATGTAAATTTTTTCAGGAATGGTCCTTCCACTGCAATAGTCGCTAATCATAGCTTCAACAATAACTTTGGTAGAAACTCCTGGTTGCAGTGGAGTCTACCTGAAGCCAGGTGAACCTTACTTATCTAAGAAGTTTCACCCGTTTAAAATATTTCGTTTCTCTAAGAATTCAGAAGTAGAATTCATATAACCCATAGATATCAATTATTGCACATTCTTAGCCTCCACCACTCAACTCCAGAGGTAATAATCACTATAGGGATTTCTAAAAGGTAATTACTGTATATTGCTTAATTATAGTTTATTAAGATCAAACATACTTCAGTATTTAGTTGATGCAACAGGAAAACACAGTCTGTGTTTATAGTTTTAAATGCAAACAGTGCAATCTGCACTGAGTCTTAAAAAAAAGTGAGGTTTAGGATACAGCAGTTTAGATGCCATGACTGCTGAATTAGCCACCTTCCACTTTGTAATATAAAATATAGTTTCTGTGACCTGAGGCAACAGTTCTTTATGGTGCATGGTATATACTCATTGTTACTACTTCTTTCTACTTAAAGTTGAATGTTGTAACAGAGGGGAACTAGTCAGGTACAGAGTATTAACTGAGAGATATTCTTTCATGTGTATTTTTAGCCAAAGATGTATACAATTAGTTAAAGAAATAACTTTGCAAAGAACTAGTGTCTGTAAAAAGCAAACTGATTAAGAAATGAGTACCTAACATCTAACTAGATCTCTTTTCCTTAAATTGAAAATGAAAGCTGCCACTTCTACTAAAGGCCCTCGCAGCCAAGAGATTTCACAGCAGTTCAGTTAAAGCCTAGCTAATGAATATAAGTTACTTTGGTGGATTTTAGCTGACTTTGAAATTAAAGTCTGAAACTGTTGGATGCTGCTAGCAGAGCTAGACTATAGCAAAATGGACTTAATAAACTCCATTGTGCAGTTAGATCCCTAGTGAGATTTGCCTTCCATCCATGACCAATTGGTATTATTTTTTTGGTGACTGGTACTTTTGTCTGTGAGACTGGGATTTCTGGGAGTGATTAGCACTTTTCAACAGTGATTGACAGGTTGTAGCAGCAATGAGACAATAGGAGGAATCATTAGGAATTCAAATGCAGATTTTTGTTTGCATGCTTTAGGACTGATTTGAGTAGAAGTGAAATCTAGATATGAGGGCAGAAATAAGCTATTATTTCATCCATTTTTGTAAAATACAAAAGCAAAAAATGAAAATGTGCAGAAAGAAAAAATTGAAAAGAGAAGAGGATAGACAATAAGGCCACATTATTGTTGAACAGGACAGAATTCTCCAAAACCTTTTGGTTGGGTTTTGGTTTTTTGGTGGTTTTTTGGGTTTTTTTAATCTCTGTTTCATACACAGGTTTTGAATACATGTCAGAAGTAACCAAATGCTGCTTGAAAGCCTTTAGAGTTTGTAGTTGATACAGTTCTCATACTGAAGAAAAATTACATGTAAGACAACAAAAAATAGTAGAGGAAATGTCTATGTTGGTGCTTTGCTCAGGCTTGATAAAACTGTGTCTGTTGCATTTAAACAAGAGGCCGTAGGGAAATAATTATAGTGCCTGATTCCAAGCATTGACCAACAATTGATAATTGGCCATAAATAATTAGGAAATAATGGCATGTCAGTATATGTAAATTATGTAAATGTAGTAGCTGTGTCCCTGGATACTGATTCTGAGTGTCTTATAAGTGATTTTTTTTATTCAGATTATAAATTTAATATACTGTACATGACAATTTAATCTTGTTTGGCATCAAAGCTACCAAGATAATACAGAATTATACAAGTCTAATCAAAGAGCGAGAAATCAGATGAACATCATTATTTTGGAGAGCTGGTTTAATGGGAGTTGGCATTTTCAAAAGAGCATGAATTCTTTCTCCTTTTTTTTTTTTTTTTTCTGAGACAACAATTAATCTGAACTAGGTTTCTGAAGCAATAGGCTAACAGAACAAAACACTGACTGAAATTGCAGATGTGAAAGTGTGCTTCATATCTTATAAGGTATTAAATATTTGAAGTATGATTTTTGTTTAGTCTGTACTGTTTACATGAAACAATTATGGCTCTGGATTTTTAGTCCCAAATTTTGTGCCCATCAGGGGAGGGCTGTATTTCTTTGTGTTGTGACTACCTTCTGAACTTTTCATTATCTTTTCCTTTTCTGTTGATATCAACAAAGGTCTCTTTTATATGTTGGATTGTAATACAATCAGGTTATATTGAAAAATACATTACATTAGTTAGCATAAATTGCACAGAAATGTCTAATGCCTCCCAAGAATAAAATTTATAGCACAAGGAGAAGGGCTTCAGCTCTGTGCAGTTTGTTTTTTGCTGAACTTGTTAGCATATGGGCTGAAAAATACTCTGGAATTACTCAGTTACTGGTGAAGTTTAATCTTAATGGTATTTTATCCCACAAACTACATGCTGTTCCTAGGGTGATCACTTTGCTACATAGTTTACAAAATGCCTAAAATTAATAACGAATATGCAATGCTCAGTTAGTCAGTTAGTTCCTGGGTATCAATGCAGTGTAATTTGAAAAAGCTTCTAAAAAGTTCCAGATATGATATTCTGATGCCAAGCTGATGACCCAAATGTATGTGGCTCTAGCATACTACATACATGCACAGACTAGTTGATGCTGTAGTGTCATGCATCTGCATTAGCATCTGCATTAACATGGGAATGGTTTCAACTGTCCTCTCTACCTTCATATTTTCTTTCTTGTTAATTGGATTTTGTCACCCGGAATAAAGAGAACCTTTGAATTTGCTCTTAATATTCAGCATGTATTTGTCTCCCACTGAAGCTGTTAACATGTGCTGAAGGGATGTAGTGACTCTAACATTTGCTCAGTGAGGACAGCAATAGTTAAGATGAATAGATAAGGTGAAAGAAAGGAGGAAATGTGGGGTGGAGGGAAGAGCAAGAGATATATTTGTGAAAATGTTGTAGTTACTTTCCAGTGTTCTGCCAGCCCAGTTCGGAGCACCTACTGTTGCTGTGTGAGCAGTAGCTCCTGCTGTTTCTAGAAGTGAAATCGCCCTGCCTATACTTGCCAGTCAGCACTGCTAAATATTTCTGCTCTCATTCCAATTAGAACAAGATACTCGCCAAAAAAAGCCTGCACTTCAACATCAACATTATTTAAAAAGAAGAAAAAAATCCACCAAATTCTCCTGCCAGCTAAGGCCTCCTCCCACTGCCTTTCTTTTTAGTGAAGAACAATTCTAAACTCAGCCTTATTCTAAGCATGATCTTTATTCTGTTTTCTTTTGGTTTGTTTTCATTTCAGTGCATTTCCTAATTTTTCTTTCCTGTGGTCTTATTCATATCTCTCACTAAGACATAGGTATTTGCTTATTCTCACTTAACATTGGAAGATTTTTTTTTTCGTTATGGGAGTTAGTTATAAAAGGCATTTTTTTTTTTTTTTTTTTCTTTTAAAGTCCGATTGCTCCTTCTGCAATAGAGTCTAGACATTCTAAGAGAACTAACTAGGGGAAAGATATATCAGCATTAAAAATAAGGTAATTTTTAAATAACTCCAAGATAAAGTGGACATATGGTATGAGATAAAACATGTAACCTAACCAGATAGATATTTGGATTCACATTGCCTTTTTCTGGCTCTGTCAGTGCCCTGTATGAGGAGATAAGGGCAGACTTATAAGGCTATGATTCAGTAGAGGCTATTTCGACAAGTTTCCACTCAGAGATTCTGTTCATCAACCTCTAATTAGCACTTCATCGCTTTCAGCTTCGTGTCACCCAGCTGACTAGAGGAAGATGACACCTCCAACTTGAACTGGGCTTTTTTCCATTTTCTTGGAGCTCATCAAGACATGTGGTGCTTTCTTAAAGTGCAGCTGGTGCTGGCACTTTCATTGTAAATTTAAATCGCTGTGTTTGGAAAAAGGTGATAAGAACAGTTTGTTTCATGTCCCTGGTGTTTAGCCTGAGGCAATTCCTAGCAAATATATTCAAGGCTCCTTCTGGTTTGATCTGCTTCACTTTTTTGTATTATTATTATTAATAATAACAATGCTAGAAAATATGCACCTAAAAGAGTTACCCTGCACAGTGCATACATTTTTTCCCCACAGTCAATAAAGTTTAAAATTTAAAAGACAAAAACACTTTAAGATTCAGTTTAGATAAATAGCAAAAATATTAACTTTGTGTATATGTTTGGAGAAGTCAGGTTTTGCAAGGTTTTTTTAATTATTTTATTAACACATGTTTTGGAGAAAAAGACAGTTAATTTTTCTTGATTTTACATTCCACTCTATTGCTCGTGCTGTAGATAACATATAACTATAGTTTATAACACGGTATTTTCTGCCTATGCAGTTATATTACTAATGAAAGAATGTGAATAACCAATGGTATGTATTTATGTTTCATATAAGAATCTCAAAGTAGTTATGCTTATAGAAACATGTTTAGAAAGCCAGCTTCCAACACTTTTAGCTGTGTCTATAATACTTTATTCTTATATGCTTATTTGTGCACATTTACACTGTTAAGATCTGAAGGTATACTGCATAATTGATATATTTTCTGCTTTTTGAAGTGTGTGCCAAAATGGGCGGTGCTAAGTAAATGGATTAAGAATTTGCACATCAACTTCTATTTTCAAAATTCATATATTACTTATGTAAAGCTTTATTCTGAATATGTAACCCATATTCTCAACTTAGTTATAGAATCAACAAAATTAGAGAGACTCCATCTCATAAAAGCATCTATAGTATATTTACTTTGGGAAACCAGGGTAGTTTTCAAACCCACAATTACAAATAGTGAGGGGCTTTTTTGCTACGGAGAAGGAAACAAAACTCATGGTTTCTAGTCTGTTTTCCCTTTCATTATTTTTACTAATTCTTATCAAACACCAACATTACCTTTAGAAACAAGACTCTTGTGAACAAAATTTCTATCAAATTTTTACTCTGCTTTCCTGATTTGCTGCTGCGCTTTTCAATGCTGTTTAAGACCTAGGTCATAAGTACTGCTGCACCACAGTAAATGGCATTAAAAGTCTTAAGAACCTTCTATAATGACCTTACAAGTGAGCACAGGATTGTGCTTCTTTTCTTTCAGTGAGGCAGAAATGAAAGCATACACAAGAAAAATTTAGCTAGATCCAACTTTCAAAAACTGAGCCACTGCATTGACTTAGATCTAATTTTACATTCTGACTAATAGTTCTGGTGTAAATTGCTGTATTTCCATTGCTATAGAAATTAAACTCTGATTTCTGTATGTATGGAGAAATGAAACATATGTAGATAATGGCACAATCCTGTATTTATGATATTCAATTTTTCTATAAATATAGATGTTCAGTGATTATCAATAGAGCTGCTCATTAAATTCAGACTTAGATACAAAATGATGCCATCTTGTCTTAATATTTGAAAACCTAAAAATATCTCTCTAGCTCTCTGAAAATCTGTATTTTAGCATTTACATTCAGCAGTTTATTGCAGTAGGAAATATTTCAAACAGAAGAAAAAGATTGTCCCATCAAAGTACTCTAATGATTTAGGAGACTTTTTTTTTTTTTCTTTTACAGCAAATGAAATATTAAGAATGAAGTCTAATCAAAGAGGTAGTGCTGCATTTCCTCTGAATGTGGGAAATAACTGATTATTGTGCTGAGGTTTTGCAAATCAGCCCTGTTAGGAGTAAGATCAAGCTCAATTGCAGTCTTGCAAAATTGATGTCGCCTTTACAGCATCTATACAAATGGTTTTACATTGTGAAAGTCTTCCTTTAATGATTGTTTGTTCCTTTGACAAACTAGCTAATTGTCCACTGTTCTATTCATCTTAATTCTGATTCATTACCCTTTATGTTTCCTCTCTACCCTTCAGCAGCTACTGCTACGGCCTCACACTGCTATCATATCCAGGGCTGTAAAACCATTTTGCTGTAGTGCCACAGGGAGCTTCCTTGTGCTACCTGCCAAGCAGATATGAAGTAAATGGACTATCTCTATTCCACATACTTTAAAAGCTCTTTCTGGATCTTTCAGTTACCTTCCCACTGTAATACCCAAAATCCCACTTTGGCAGTCTCCTCTGTCTTGTTACTGACTGCCCCTCACCTGAGTACTGCAATACCCCTAGGGCTTTCAAATTAACCCTCCTTGTCTAGCATTTGAGAAATTTGGTATGGGTTGAAGTATATCCTAGAGAGACACTTGTGACACAGGATGAGGTGGTTTTTTTTTTACTTTGAGCCTCTAGCTTCTGCCTTCTGCTGCATGACCCCACATGCCAGGCATAGCTGATCTGGTACATGGAGGCACAGGGGAAGCCTCTGCACTGATTAGCAAATGCATTTGATAAAGGTCTAAATACAGGGATTTTCAGGCAGTCAGGTGCATGAATCCCATGTTCAGGAGATGAGACTTGACTGATATGCATCTCCTTGCCTCCTTATTGCCCTGGTTTACTGCCACTGGTAAAAAACTGTAGATGGCAATTCTGAGTTTTTCCCAAATTTCCAAACAGAAGATTAGTTCTCTGGATTTGTGCTACTTTTACATTTCTCTATAGCTCTCAGAACAAAGGCATTTTATAACCTTTGGCTGCATAGTTATGTGAATAAGAGTTGCTAGCAGTTTTACATATTTTGACTCTTCCTATGTAGTGCAGAGCATCAGTCTTCCTGAGACTGGCTAATGCATAGGATTGGATGGAGAGATCTGTATGGATTGACAATTGGTGATAAATGAAGATCTTCTTATTAAGTGGGGATAAGAGATGTTTCCTGGTGAGGGCCTAATTCTCTATGTAAATAAAGACAAGAAAGGAACGGTAGCGTGGACTATCTGTTAGTTGCTAGGCACTTAATTCATCCTTAGACCTCAAGGACTCAGTATGGAGAACAACTGAGATAAATAATATGTGTTGGCTGTGTCATCTCTTGCTTTTGCCAGAAACTGACAGTTTTTCCTTGTCTAGTAATAGCACTGATGGCAATTATTACGTTCTATTATGTTTGGTACAGAATAACCATGTATCTGTGTATAAACGTATATTAAATAAATGATACAAAAAAGACTATGATCGTGAAAATGTTTATGTGAGACAAACCTCATCAGATAAACAGATACGTTTTTTTCAGTGTAATTCAGCACCACAATGATAACCCAACAATAAAACCAATATAAATACAGATATAAAGGTATGAAACAACGTATTGTCAGCAGCAATAAAAGAGATTTAGCAATGTGTAAACAGGAGAGATATGCAAGAGGCCAAGCATGGCAGTGGGTTATTATACACACCTACGTACTGAAAGCCATACTGAGCAGAATGTAAAAGAGAAAGAAGTGCTAAATTTGTGATGGCTGGTTTTATTATTCTGCTCTTTAAGAGGGATCTAATTTGGAATTTGCATTCCACGAGAGTTCTGGGGTTTTTGTGAGTCTGATTTTAACAGCATTTAGCTTTTATGTAACTCTTTAATGTACAAACATGAGGTCTAAATGGTTGTGAAGATGTGCTGTTGTGCTCTGGGTTAGTACAGTGCTAAACATGGAATGAGAATGGAGATATGTACTTGTCCCCCTGCATAAGAACCAGCTTTGCTATAGTATATGAAGCCACTGTTCACTGCTCTGTATTGGCAGCAGCAACCTCCCTAAAGCCATCGTAGAGATATGAGACAACAGTAAGACAATTGCTGCTTTTGCTCTCTCTCATGTAGTGAAGCTAGCTTAGTGTTTAAAAAAAACTAAAAATTATAAAAAAATCCCTGACTGCATGCTTTCCTGAAGCTCTTTCTCAGCGTGCATTTGCTCAGAGCTCCAGGAAACAATTTTACCAGTCCCAGCATTAGCAAATTAAGGTGACACATTTATGCATTATGAGCTTGGCTTAAAAATCACGAAATTAAAGAACCAGAGGAGGAAAAAAATAAAAAGCTGTATTCCTTTTATTATTATTTGCTTTTGTTTTTATGAACTTTTAGGATATGCTAAGATCATATCTTTAAGCATTTCCTGAGCTGATCTTTTAAGAAACTGGTGTTCTGAAAAATAGTATTGTGAAATCTCAATAAAACTGTGAGTTATCAATGCACACTGCAGCTGAGCTGAGCCAAATGCTTCCATAGCTTCTGGGGTAGTGCTGGCTTCTAAAAAATTGCTGCCATTCTGCATCATCTAAGCAAGGCTGTGGGTTTCTGAAACCTTTGGGGACCTCATAGAAAACCTGAAACTTACCAGTTGTGCTGGACAGAGTTATACAAAACCCACTGAAAGCATAAAATTGCCATTATTTTTCTCTTACAGCTTGCTGAGCATACACCCAGTAGTAAAGAATCTAGAGTAAATGGGTATAATTGAGCCACATAATAATAAAATGGCCTTAATTGTAAACTTTAATGAATGATGATTTTGAAAGAATTAAAGGGAAAGCAAACATATTTGACTTCTGGAGATTCATAGTACTTAGGATACTTTATTTAAAACCACTGGACAATGTAATCTTGTTCCTGTTCAAGTCAAGCATATTGATTCCTGTGGGACCAGGATTTAATGAATAAGTCTTCTAACTGATTAATCTTTTAAAAGTTTAGAACCTGTTTTATTTTATTCTTCTGCCTGTGGATTATATTATGCTATTTTTACTGTGATCTGGGCTGCAGGAGAGTTTATTTTCTAAGAGGGGGATGAGAAGTTGTTCGTGTTTTCTCTAATAATACGTGGTATCTTAGCACAAAGTGTGCTCTACTTAAACTTGATGGTCTGTGTTTTACATATATATGTCCTACTGAGGGATTAATTCTATGTGTACAGATGAGGATAACTCCTCTCTTTCCCTGCATTGTTTTTTTTTAGTGAAGCTAAGCTTCTGCAAATAAAAACTTATATGTTGAGTATTTAGCCATTATGCACATTTATAGTCTGTGTATAAAGATAAGTAGTCTTAATTCTGAACTCTTTCTGTTTCATAATGTGATTGCCTTACAAACCAGAAGCAAGTAGTAATGGCTTAACTGTGCCAACAAAGTACTTCACATGGGGCACAGGTTTGGAAATGAACTTCAGCACAGACCTTGTAGACATCTGAACTCTATAAATCCACAGGTGTTTAAGTAGCCCTAAGGGCTAGGTCAGATAGCAGACTTGTTTCAGTATGACTTTACAAGGATTTAGTACTGTGTAAACAACACTTGCAAGGTTTTCTCTTTGCTGCTGAGTAAAACCAGTAGCAGGAAGAGCCACCTTTGATTTTTGTACCATGAAAGGTATAGTGTTCTTTTATTTGATAAGCAGTGTTTGCTAGGATGTTTTTGAACAAAACTACGTACAAAATTAAACTTTCGTAGCCAGCGTGTTTTGAGACAAGATGATATCAAGTGTACCGTTCTTGAAAAGAAATTGCAGGGTGATTGGAGATTTTGGGTTTTGCTTTCTTCTTGTTGCTTTTGTTTGTTGTTCATTTTAGTCTTTGTTTTGAAGGAAGCATTCAAGTAATTCTGGAGAAAGATAAATTAGTCTGTAGGTTTATATGCTCATGCAGTCTGCAGATCTTAGGTCTGTGCATTTTCACCAAAAGTGATGTTGTTAAAATTTTGTAAGCAGATGGGCTTATTTCTCAGCAAAGTAACCCCAAAGCACAAGCTAGCTTGTGCAGAAATACTATTGAATTGATGTTGGGGCGGGGGGGGGGGGGGGGGGGTTGGAAGGAGGAGATAAAAAAAAAAACAAACCAAAACAACAACAAAAAAACCCCACCCAGAGTGCTGAGAACAGTGTTTTATTTTTACCCCAAAATCTGGTCTGCTAGGAACAGTGAAGGATTTCCATCAGTATCAGAAAAAAAAAAGGTACTAAATGACTCTGCAGAATAACATGTAAACCAGCTTGAATGGGGAAACTAGATCCTAAGGAGGAGCAGTAAGGACCTGAAAGGAGTAAAACAGCACTCAGAGAAGGAAAACAAGATAACTGGAGCCTGAGTAGAGTACAGTAATTAGTAACTGGAGAAGGAAATTAAAATCCTTAGGGAATTCAGTATCTGAGAAAGCAACAGAGAGAAATCTATTGAGGTTTATGAGAGGACAATTACTCCAGAAGCTTAATTAACTCACATACAAAGCTTGGTTGAGGCTCCTCCTTGTCCTTGTTTTTACACTAGTGTATGACTCAAGAAAATACAAACCATTTCTTCAGCAGTTAATGAAAGCTTATGGATCCGTATATTAATCTACAGGAGTGATAGCTAATGATTAATTCAATCCTGTTTTCCTGCAGCATTTTGGTTTCTGCTCCTTTACCTCTTATTGTTTAAATTTAAAGGTATTTTGAGCATATGGCAGGGATTTAAAATGCACCTATTGCCTAAGTTAGCTAACCACAGTATTTATGACATGAGGGTTTTTGTATAGTCAGAATAGAGATTTTCAAGAATATATTGTGGCGATTGCTAGATGTTTGATAAATTGAGAGGCACAGAGACACACTATTCATTACCTTTACTGTACTCCAAGCTGTGTTTTCTTTTACCAGAAGTCTCATCAAGTTTGCAATATGTGGCTTTTTCTGCTGGACTGAATTTTTTTGCCACAAATGCACACATCGTGTCTGGTGTTCTCTGTGTCTTCAAGCTGTCAGTGATCTTCACATCTGTCTACTATTCCCAAAGTCAGAGTTGCCTTTCTTAGTCAATGACTGCCATAACGTACACAAAAGTATAACTTCCATCAACTCAACTGAATTACTGAATACTTCTTGGAATGTGATGAGGAGAAAATCTTTGCACTTAACTGCATAGTACATAAATTAATTCTATGGAAACATCTCTACAGCTGCATAAACCAGAAAGTCTCAGTGCTGAGAGATGTTCGAAATTTAAGAGCATAGTATATATATCATGCAGAAATTTTGTCCTTTGTCAGAGGAACTGTCATATTGAGAGTTCTGCAGTTCCCAAAAATATAATGCGAGAAAATTTGCATCTTCTCTGAACTGGACTCAATATATGAGACTATTCAAAACATTCTGAATTAAGTCTTATTTGTGTCACCAATTCTTACCTTTTTAAAATATATAAAAAAATACATATGTTATATTGTCTGGGAAACATTTCTTTTGAAGCATTGCAAACCAAGAATTTTATTTCTGTCTTTTTCACCCACCTTCCATTCTTCAAGTTATTTGAAAAACTGCCTCTTTTACAAATCACATTAGGTTTATTGTATGCATTAAATGAAAAGCTCTCAACTTTCAGAGAAAGCTGTATGAACAATTGCCTTGTGTGCACATCAACTAGCATCCTACCTAAGTTCAATGAATTTGGTTTGTGTTAATTACAAGGTGCATTTGACTGTGTCTATATGATAGATTAACAATTCCAAATAACATCATATGCAAATGAAAGGAAATCCTTTTTCCATTTTATAGCAAAGATGAGAAATACAGTGTATTCTGAAAAAGAATATGAAAGCAGCTGTGCCAGTGGCTTGCTAGTCTATATATATCCACTCTCACGGATGTAACAAAACTGACATGAAAATGAAATATTACAATGTTAACCCATGGCGGCGCTATCTTTTTAGGAAATTTCAAAGAATAATTCTCAGTCTACAATCTGAATGCTAAAGAATTCACAGGCAACCATAAACTAGTACATACCATTTTAGACTGGCCACAGGAACGTTACTCTACTCCAAATATATTTATGGAGACACTCAAAGAGCAAGTATATCTAGGTCTTATTTGGGGATTTCAAGAGAGTTTATCTGAATGTTTTCTGATGCTTCTCTTGGTATTGGGTTTTTTGTTGTGTTTGGGTTTTGGGGTTTTTTTTGTTTTTTTGTTTGTTTTTTTTATTAATAGAAAATCCTCCTCATGTATTTACCTCAAATTCAAGAGAAAAATTGCAGTAAAAAGAATTAACTAATACTTGCCTATTGAGAAAAGAAAAAGTTTGGGTTCAGCAGAGAAGGTCTACAGTGTGACCATTTTTCTTCCCTTCCCTCTCCCCCTCCTTTTTTTTTTTTTTTTCCTATTTCTTTTGTTTAGGTAAATTAGATAATAAATATGCAGCAAAAATGGATAAAAAATTTGAATTCTCATTCCTATCTCTGTCATTTCATGTGCTGGAGTTAATAATTGTAAAGATCTTGATGGGCTCAAATGTTAATGTGATTATGACTATGTAGAATGCCTACAACAAATTGTGTATTAATGAGCTGAGTGTTTTAACAGGGGCCAAAAGTTTGCTGTAGACTGACTTTGCAGCCTATGGAGAGATAACATGGGGGGTTTTGCATTTTCCCTCAGATACCCCAAAGCTGAACTTTGTACAGTTGTCATTGCAGGAGTGTAAATGTGGTATTTTTAATGGGATTAAATGTGTTGGTAGACCTTCCTGGATTTGTCAGCCATTAATATGGGAGTGGGTTGGGCCTATTAACTGTTGTTATTACTGTACCTTTCAGTTGGAGATACTCTGCAGTTCTCTGTCAAGAATAAACATACTACCTTCTCCTCAGCTTTTCAAGAAGGACTAGCATTTGGTCCTGTTTTTCAGAAACATCGTGCTTGGTTGTAAGGGGTTTTTTTCAGTAGAAATAAAGAGCCTAAAAATGGTTAAGACTACAGAGACACAGTGAGGAGGAGATTAAAATATTCCTATTGCACTGTGCGGTTGTGTACTTAAAGAGCCAGAGCTTCATGTGGTAAGTGGCTTTAATCATGAAATAAGCAAGCTATATTGCACAAAATTTTAGCAATAAGGTACGCTTTCATTAGGAAGAAAGAAAAATACTAATGCAAGACAAGAGAACATGTTTCTTAATTAAAAGGACTTAATATCGCACTACATGTGTTTTGGTTTTAGTACACTTGATCAGCAAAATAGTGAGGTGTCTATGTTTTTATAAAAAATAGCACTGATGCTTCCATGATTTCTTCTCTTCTGTATTTTGTTACTTGCCTATCTTTAATTTGGTGTTAAGAATTTTGCCTTATGAATTATTAAGATAGAATTCTGCTCTTCTGTTTTTGTTTAGGTTTCTCAGAATTGTTTTCTTTGTACAATACATCGAAGTAAAAATAAGATTGAGACCAATCCTTGAAATTCATAGAACCACATTGACATTGATTATAAAAACCACCATAAAAGTTAAATCTGGATTTTCAGTCCTCTAGTGAGATATGGAATAGGGAATTTCAGAGATGAATACATCTTTAAACTAATAAAGAAACTGTAGTCATAATTTCTAATCTCCAGGATAACCAAGTCACAGTTGCAGTAAGCCCTGTAGTTTATGGTTTAGTTTAGTTACACTTCTAATTAAAAACAAACACAAAGTGTGTTTCTAAGTTCCCTTCATTTGAATGAGAACAGGAAAATCCTTTCTCAAATAACTACACTTTTTCACACAAGTTGCAGCTCTCTGAGAGCACGGAAATGAGTTGAAGTTAGTTGATAGAAAGTGGCTCCTGATAACTAATTCTAGCAGGAAGGTCACTGCCATTTCAGTTTTTTGCATTGTCATTCTATTTTAAAAAAGATAAGGAGAAATCAGAATGCTAATCAACAGGGGCTGCCAGAAACCTAGTAGAAACGGTAGGCAGAGGTTTTAATGTGGCACCTCCAAAGAAACTGGAAAACTATTCCATTTTAATAATAATTTTGCATTAGTTTTAGTTTCTGGTTTCAAAGGTAATGATATGAGTCATCTTGCACTTTGAAAACCATTATATGCTGCCTGCTAATCTAAAGATTGTCTCTACTTTTTTTGAAGGGTCTCTATTTTTATCATTATGAACTGATTAGAGAGGCTGTCTTTTTGTGTTCATTAACAGTATTTCTGAAATAAATATAGTAAAAAATTTTTGATTCCAACCGCTAATTTTCCTTAATATTTCAAAGTTTACTTGCTTATGAAAAGACTACACTAAAGTATTCAATACAGTCCTCTGACTGCTGTCTCTGCATTTGTCTGTGCTTAATTCTGTCTTGCTACAATGTGTTCTTGCTTATTTTCTGTTATCGTTGTACAAACGGGCCTTTTGGCAATCAGCAGTGCTGCTTTAAACCTGTCATGTACATATAAAGCAGCACAAAACTGGCATCCTGTAAAAAAAAATAAATAAATAAAGCATGCACATCATTATCACTGTGCATGGAGAAACTTGTTATATGAGGCCAGTACTTCATTTGAGAGAACAATTTAATTGAATTTTGATACAGCTAAATAGCACCTTTTGTTAAAATCAAAATGACCTTGTGTAAATGTACTTCAGAAATTCACACAGGTAAAAGAACAGGTACAAGAATTCAGTAAATGCAGTGCATTTTACAAGGTTGTATTTTCATTAAATTGACCACAATTTTGCCCTCTATTTTTTCCATGGGGGGAGGGGGGATTAGATTAACAATTTCCATTTTTAAAATGTTCCTGCGTTATAAATTAGTTCCCTTTCTTTCAGCTTTTATACTCCATGTTCCAGATAATAAATGTGCTCACAAAAGACTTGTCTGAAATAATGAAGCTGTTAAAGAACATTGTAATTTTTTACTTTAATAAAATTAATCTGTCCCTGTAAACCATTCAAAGGCAAACTTGCTCTTGGAATGCATTGCAGTACCACGTTTGTGACACTGATAGATAACTATTAACTCCTTTTAAGCTTTAAAATGCTTCAGAATGCCAGAGTAAAGAATCTAAAACTGCAGATCTTATTCAAATGAATCAGGATAGAGCAGATGGTTGAAGAAGGCACACAAGCAAAAAGTAAATCTCCTGTTCTCCCTTTCTGATTGCTTTGCCCACAGAGGAATAACGATTCAAAGAAAATCAGTAATCATGGCGGATGTCATTAGCATATTCCCAATAAGGGAGCTTACACAAAAATTCCCAGAGAAAATGAATGGCTGCTAGTATAGATCAGTGTGCAAACACTGCATTTCTAGCAGCCTTCCAAAACATAGATTTTCCAGGACTTTTAAGAATGAAGTTTGAAAAACTGAATTAAAAGAATCACATGTTTGCTTAGAGAAGGGGCACATATTTTATTAACTAACTAGTACAGCTCTATTTAACACTCTTGTCAGTTGTAAGGCTGAGCTAAATAGTCACAAAAAAAGTTCTGTGCTTAAAATTAAGATATCAGCAAACCTTCAATAAAATATAGGGAGAGCTTTTTGCTACTTGGTTGTTTCTTTCTGGAGAGGAGTGTGCAAACTGCTGCAAATCCTTTTCCCAATATGTTTTCTGATTGCATTATTGCGAATGCATGTGGTAAACGTCTGCTTCTTGTTGGTTCACAGAAGTTATTAAGTTGTTCACAAATCAGTGGCAAAGCAAAACATTTCTTCAAAGTGTTGTGGAAGAAGTACTAACCTAGACAAATGACTGTTTTCTTGTCTGTCCATAAGCAATGGGAAGCCCATTAGCCAGTGTAAATGAGCATAGCGCTATCTGAACAGTCAAGCTGCCACCTTTCATTTATATGGAATTAAGATTTGGCCTCTGATTTTCAGCTTTTGCTTGGCATATTTCACAATTTTTTATTTTTTCTTTTTAACCCAGTGAAAATGAGCACAAATTCAAGAATTGTGGGCAGGATTGTCACAGTCTCCTACTTAATATAGTTCAGAAAGAAATGCGATACTGTCTTACTCTCATTCACTTTCATTCCATAGTATAGGCAAGGCCCAAGAGTAAATCATCACTGCTCTGGCCTCTGGATTAGGCAGTCAGCTGCCATTGTTGCAACTGGAAAATGCATGTCTAATTTCTTGTGTGCCAAACTGAATATTTATCTCCTATTGGTTCCAAATACAACAACACACCAACAGTCACTATAATAAGTACCATCACCTAGATGGCTGATAAATCTTCTTAGAAGAGCAACCGTGAGATGTGGTATTGACAGGTTTTGTTGCTGAAATAAGAGAGAATCTAGGTAAGGGTGACCATGTCCCTGCAGACGCCATCATTGATTGTGCCAGCAGGAGGCAGATGGTTAAAGGATACAATAGGAACTGTCACAATAGTTTCAATTTTATTATTGAAACCCAAACTTTCAGTGGCAGCGGACAGATTGCCTTCATTTTTCATCCATGAAATATCTTCAACATTTCCTAAAAAAAAAAAAAAAAAATAAATTCTTTTAAACTAGCACTGCAACCAATAATGCCTTTTATATATACTAAGAAGGTAGAAACCATTAATAAAATGCCTGTCAACAGCACATCTCCCTTTTCTCTTTAGCAAAAAGGGAAGAAATCATTAATTACAGTTTCTGTCACACACAAAAGACATAGGTTTTGTTCTGGTCTCTTAGCACTTAAACAGCATGAATTCACCTAGTGGCCACCTATTCTGCAAAATCTGAAAAGGGACGTGTCCTTATCCATCTATGCAAAGCCTTCTGTGAAGACATTGCATGTGCCTGCCTGGGCAACAAATGTGGTATTTTGGGTTGACACTGAAAAGAAGGATTATGAATATGGATAGGATGCAAATACTCCATCTATCTTAATCAGAATACAGGAATTCAAGCTGTTGTAGAAGGAGGGGGAAGGAAGGGGGAGAAAACCTTTAGAAACCTAAGCTATAGATGCCTGATTCTGCTCTTACCACTATCAGCTGGAGTTTTACTACTGAAGTTAAAGTCAGGATTGGGCTGTAAACTTATAGTATCTTTTCTGAGTTTGTATTTTACACACATCTCTGCCAAACATGTTGATTTCAATTGAGATTGCTTGCTCTATTGACCTTATATGGATTTTAAGTATTTGCTGGAAAGTGGACTTAAAAATCACTACTACTTGGTCATTTATCACATCTGCAAAATGTATAATAATGTAGATTTTTATGCATAAAAATGGGAAAAAACCCTACATATTGCAAATCTGAAGAGAATGCATAAGGAGATCTAATAACTGTTTGTTGGGGGCAGACAGTTGTTATTTCAATTTATCTAACCATGATAATGTCAACAAAAATGTCTTCGTTTCTAGGGTTTTCCCAGCTCACCGTTTCCTGAGAGTTTTACTGAATGCCTGGTGTTTGTAAAAGCAGAATGCTAAAGAAATAGCTCTTTAAGGTTTTTTTTTTTTTTTTAATTATTATTATTTATGTAAGCTGTGAGAATTGTATTTTTGTAGTTCTTTGTAATGTTACCTATATATTTCGTAAGACTTATACAGAGGATTCCTCCTTCTTTTGAAAGAAGTCATCACTGAAACCTGGCAAAACATAAATCAAAATATGTTTTCATTGTGAGTGTATGAGACTTTTTATCAGCCTTGAGATCTAATGAAACAGAAAACAAATACAATACTTTCATTCACTCAGAAGGTAAACATTTGTCTATTAGAGACTTCTGAAATGTGTCATTTATGTGTTTCAGTTTCAATGTGTGTCACATCAATTGTAAATGAAAGCCCCAAACTATCTATTTGCATCTTATTCTTTTGCAAAAATATCAGTTTGGAAAAAAAAAGAAAAAAAGGAAAAATCTTATTAGAATAGAAATTTAAGATCAAGTCCTCAGCTGATATAAAAACAGTGTAGATTAACAGGTTTCAGTATTTGTTTTGCATTATAAATGTGGTATATAATTCTAGAAATGGGGAGTTTAGTGCTTTATTGCTCTGATGTTTGGTTTCATCACTTACAGTTCTTTGATTAAGAAACATTTAATTTTACATGGCTTCTTTCTAATATTGTGACTACAAGTAGACCAATATTTTTTAGTCCAATATATGAATATAGTACCTACTAGAACAAAATCCATTCTAGTACCTGTCAACTTGAATCCCAAAGTTAAAGGGATTCCCAGTAAAAACCATAATAAGCAGTTTGGGCCTTTCCTTTCTTGCGTGTTTTTGTATGGAGAAGTACAGTGCTTTAGGTGACCCTGCTTGAGCAGGGAGTGTCATGGTTTAAGCCCAGCCCGCAATCCAGAGCCACACAGCCGTTAGCTCACTCCTCCCCCTTCCTCCCCCCTGCTCCTGGAGGGACGGGGAGGAGAATTGAAAGAATGTGACTCTCACGGGTTGAGATAAAAACAGTCCAGTAACTAAGGTATAACACAAATCACTACTGCTGCCACCAATAATAATAATGATAAGAGAAATAACAAGGGAAGAGAATACAACCGCTTACCACCCGCCAAAAAATACCCAGCCTGAGCAAGCAGTGATCTAGCCCTTCCAGGTAACTGCCCCCAGTTTATACACCAGGCATGATGTGCTGTGGTATGGAATACCTCTTTGTTTAGTTTGGGTCAGGTGTCCTGTCTCTGCTTTCTCCTGGCTTCCCCTCCTCCCTGGCAGAGCGTGAGACTCAGAAAGTCCTTGGTCAGTAAACATTACTGAGCAGCAACTAAAAACGTCACTGTTATCAGCGCTGTTCCCAAGCTGAGAGTCAAAAACACAACACTGCATCAGCTACTAAGAAGAAGAAAAAATGACTGCTACTGCTGAACCCAGGACAGGGAGTTTGGACTAGATGACTCACAGTGGTCCCTTCCAACCTCAACCATTCTGTGACAATTAAGACCTTTAATAACCCATAGGAGTGTAAACAGGCAGTTTTAGTTCACATGGTCCATATTATCTGTTTCTAGTATTATGACCCAGTTTAATACAACTGAAATCAGCAGAAATAATGCATTTCAAAGTCATGGAAATTACAGCTCGATGGTTTTTTATAATTGTCTGACTTGGAAATGTATGGAGTTAGTCTATTCAAAATTTGCCTGGTCTTTAGCCTTTTTAAGTGGTTGATTGAGTTCAAAAGTAGTTTAGTATTTTTTTCCTTGGTAAAAGCATCAAATCAGTGATATTCTTGCTGTGATATCAGTGAGAAAGTTTTGTCAGAGGATTCATTCTTTTGCGGGTTGTCATCTGAGTATGGATGAGCTATACTATAGCTTTTGATCCAGTAAATCCATAATTCACAACACTGAGACATAGTATGAATGAAGCTATTAATCTGTTGGTTCTGAAACATAACGACAGACCAGTCTGTGAGCTTCACAGACTATTTTTACCCTAAATGTTTTTAAACCTGTGGTGAACACAATATTTTAGTAGCATTGGTTAAAAATGTCATGTCTGAAAAATCTGGCAAGTATTCAGAGTCATTTAATCTTTCACCAAGATTTAATCAGGATAGTCTTATATCTCTTTTGTGCATTGTCAAATGCTCACCACAATTTGTCTCCCCCCATGGTGGACTGACAGATTGAGCAAATAAGCAAAGAGCCGGAACATTTGACTGTAATTGCAATGTCAGCACTGGTAAGCTATATTTATGAGAAGAAAGTTAACACTGTGACATTAGTAATTTCATCAATTTTACATATGTTTTCTTCATAAACAAGATATTTTTTATAAATTGTCTGTGATAAATACATTGCTCTTCTAGAAGAAGGCTACAAATTCCAGTTTTGAAAGAAAAACAGGCACAAAAAAATAGTTTTGGCCCATATTGCTCAGTTTTGGGAAGAAAAAGAAATAGTAAGAACTTTTAAATATCTGCCCTGAGCCAGACTCTGTAAATGGTGGGTTTCCTGTCAATAAGCAAAAACATTATGGCTAGAAACATACTATATGACTAGGCATGACTAGGATGTGTAGTATTTTGTCTAGTTGTACTGTAGTTCTAAAATTGCTATAGGCAGATACATGAAGTCTTTTAGGTTTTCTTGACTTTTTAAACCACTAGACTCCCACCTGCACTTCCAGTGATTTATGGCACTATACCAAACGTAGTGGCTAATAAAGACAGTTTGTTACTCTCTAATTTTGGGGGGACATAGCACATGAAATTGTGTAGCAATCTCTTACCTACATATTTCATTCTATAAGGGGAAACAATAAGAAAGAACATGACAAGTATTAAAGAAGTAAATTACAATGTTATACTCCTTGGTCCAATAAACCACCGCCGGCTGTCATACCTCTGACTACTGAGGTGTTGTTTTGCACTACAGCTTAATCATCTGGGTCTATGCTGCTCCTTTGTGTTCATGTGCCTTAGGCAGTATAAATGCTGTGATTCACATGCACAATCACATGAGCCTGTGTTGTGCATTTTATACAAAGTTGAATAAAATTATTTGTTAGAATGATTGATCACATACTCTCAGCTACTTAAATTATGAGAAGGGAGAGTTTAAAAATACATAAAGTGATTCACAGTATTTTGAAGTCACTTGCGTGTGTACTTAAACTCTGCTGCTTGTGATTCTAGCACAGGTGAGATTGGCTAAATAGGCTTCCTGGCTATGCTGGAGAAAAATGCAGCTGTCCAAGCTATAGCAAACATATTGCAAAAATGAAACAGTAAGTGATGATGTGAATTCAGTAGTCTCACTGATATTTTAATTTGTAAATAGATGTGTATATATACATACATACCCCATCAACTACTTAACATGGTACTTCAGCAAAGTTGCTAAAGTTCTGGGTCCCTGAGCAGGGCAAGAGACCAGTCTCATGTCTGTTCTTTTGCTGTGTTCTTCTGTCCTGGGTTCAGCAGTGGCAGTCAGGTTTTTTTTTTTTTCTCCTTCTTAGTAGCTGTTGCAGCACTGTGTTTTTGACTTTTGGTCAAAACCTAATCGGTTATCAAAAGTGATTAATAGAATAGAAACAGTGAAATCAGAAAAGGAATAATATTAGGTGGTCGTGTATTACTACTGTCTTCATTTCACTAAGATTCAGTAATTGTACCTCCTTGTGAAGCTTCTTACCCATTCTTCTGTCAGAGGAACAGGTAGATGACAGAAGATTTCTAGGGCAGTGAGCAAGAGACCTGTTTCCATTGGATCCATCAGATTTCCTTAGGGCTTTAAATATGCTCAGATGATATGCATCTCCTTTAAGAGATTCAGTAGTGTACTATGGTAAACTGAGTCATCTGGACCCAGCAACCTCTTGAGGTTCCTACAGTGACCAGGGCACTGTAAGATGTGTGGGCTTGTGTGATTGCCGGCAGATCACACACATGGAGAAATTAAGATTTCTACTCTTTCATCACTAAAAATCACTAAAAAACCAGGGATGCCTGAATATTAATGAGGCATCTAATAACAATGGCAATACGCCCACAGGAAGGCCATCTCCCACAACCTGAGGACTGTGCAAGACCAAACATATCATCTCATGGCAACATGGTCTTCCTTGGCAGCTAACACATCCAGAGATTCCTTTGACTTTTTCCATGGCTATTTGAAGCCTTAAGCTCCCATATATTTCTTCCCCAAATGTAAGTCTCATGCATGTCCAAGATGGGAGTCTGACTATAGAAAGGAAGAGAAATAAAAAACTATGGAAATTTCTTTAACAAGCTTTCTCTAGTGAATTAACATTCTCTGTGTTTGTGGAAAGGCCAGATACAGTATGCCTCATTGATACTGACAGGGTAAGAATAAGTAACATTATGCACATGTGTATCTTTTACATCTATATGAAACCTGGAATAGAAATTTCAGCACTAAACAGTCTGAGAAAAACCCGATTCTATAAATTGAAGAAAAAACCTTCCCAAAAATGGCATGAAAAAATATCCGTATCACCTTGCACAATTGTCAAATTATAAAAACAGACACAAAGGATGTAGGATAATTCATCAGATGGACAAGTTACAATACACTTACTCCAAGGGCAGGATATCTTGCTGGATAAAGCAACTATCACTTGCCTTTCAGGTCTCTGGAACATCATCACCTCTTTTAAGTGAAGACAGTTGAGCTGTCTGAAAGTTGACCACATCACTAAACTAGGAAAGCTTTGCAGTATTTGGTGCAATTGATGTGTTTGGGTGAGGTCAGAACTGAGTAAGCGTGATGAGTGAGTCATTTGTCACTGAGAAGAGATTCCAGTGGGAAAGTAGAAATGTGTTCAGTGGGACAGTAATGGGGAATTAACATTACAGCTGCCTGCTTTGTACCTGGCCTGTGTATAATTTGAAAGCTGCTGTCTGTGTATAAACTTCAAAATCCTCAGGCTTACTCTGTCCTTTCAAAGGAAGACGGGTTAGCGGCTGGTTCATTGGAATACTTGTTAAACTTTTACAGATGAGTCTCTCTCTAGCCAAGCAGTGAGTTCACTGGCAGAGCAGTACAGGGAAACTCTTCCTGAGATAGTCTTCATTTCACTTGGTATAGTGAACAGGGTTGCCTCATTTATTTCCTACTACTGTGTCTGTTACTGACATAACCTTTAGAAGGTGAAATATTCATGTGAAATATGAAAACAAATTAGTTTGTAATTAGTTTCAGATCTTGATATGAATAACTAGAGTCTCTTGAATATACTAACACATAATGATTAAGCTCACTGAACTTAATCTGGATTTGTTATGTATTCAGTCTAGTCGGACCAGTGTATATGTACAGTGTGCATATCTGTAGTGTGAAGTTCTTGCAATAGTAATGGTAAAATGCCTCACTCTTTTCTCTCCACCTTAGTAGAATAATTATTATCCAAGCAATATTTTGGCTGTGATACTTAGCAGACTAGTTCTGACATTTCCACATCTTAATCTTTCAAAACAAACACATGAGAAGTAGATGATGGTACATGAATTCTCAAAACCAGGACTGCTGAACACACTTCACTGGATAATTTTAACACAAGGCAAAATGGCACCTGTCCTTCTTCCTGGTGCCATTGCTCCATCCTCAAGCATCATGCAGCCCTTTGCTGTGCTCTGAGTATGTTGTCTCTGTTTCATAGAAAATTACTGAAATGGAAAATGCACATGACTTGCAGAGGTGGGGGCAGGGAGGAAGAAGAGTTTATAAGAGGAAGCAAAGATAGCCCCAATGTGTTTCTTTCACTGTCCTATTGCCATTATGCAATCACATTGACCTTCTGCCCCATTCAGGTAACTGCTTTTTAACAGATACAGAATGAATAGCTTTTTGAAAGACAGTTTTATAAGAATTTACTGTAAATCTGTCTGCTTCCATTGTAGTAAAAGCCAGGTAGCCAGGAGGACCTAAGCAGTGATGTTTGGTGCTCATTTTCCTCCTTGGCTGCCTCGCTCCCCCCGCTGAGACTGTTTTCACATCCTATGGAAGACCGTTCAAGCAAGAAAGCCCTTTTTAACTGTCATTCATGGAAACAGTATTAGGCCACATATAGTTGGACTGGCACACTCTCTGGCTGAGCCTCACTGATCAGCTGAATTGTTTGAGCCAGCTATTTCTTACATGCAAACAGGGAGAACTTGTTCAGAGAGTACAGTCACCCTAGAATGGCATGCAGGGATTTAACAAAGTGCATGCATAGAACAGCCTTTTTAATCCTTTAGGCTTTTTCTACAACAGAACACATTCAGGAATGATGAGAAATCGCTCTTAGTCTTTCACCGTGTGAAGAAAGAAACAGAATTTTAGAGTATGTTGGGGTTGCTGTAAGTGTGTTTATATTTTCTTTATGTTAATTCTCCTATTGAAATAAAAGGTTTCTTTTAACTTTTTCCTGTAAACGAACAACAATCCCATGTAAAACACTCGGTTAAATGCATCCTGACTTTTTTAGACTGAGCACAGGGTAGTGACTAATGACCCTACAGTAACAATTTTATGTACCCTGGTAGTAGTATCTTTGAGAAATCAATATTAATGTGACCACAAAATGCACAGTGATAATTGTATTTAGGAGCACCTGTCTGTCATCTGAAAATACAGGAAAGGATACTTCACGACTTTATATGTACTCCAAGTAAGCAAAAAGGTTATCGGAAAACTCTCTGGAAATAGAGGGAGTAATGATAAAAATGATTTTGTTCACACTCTTCATACCTGGGATTTCTCATTAACATATGTAGCATTAATTTTCTCTTAAACAACAACCACAAGAACAGACAACATGATATTCTGAAGAATATATGTCTGAGGTAGACATGCATTTTTGATCTTATTGATTTAAAACGAAACACACTGTCAGCAGAAAGACTTGCAGCTGAAATATCATGATTGCTTCTGTGTTTTAGTAACACTGAAAAGTAAGAATTGCCAATAATCACAACAGCTAATGGTGGAGGTTTGTTGTTCAATTCTGTTTTTGTCAAGGTGCAAAAAGAATGAAAAAATACTTCCATGTATTTGCTTTTCAGTATATTAGGACAGTTCAGCTTCACAGCTGTCTGATTATCATTGTTCATAGCTGGTGAGTTCATTCAGGACATATAAAATAGTTCATTGTGAGAATGAAAGAATTTGTTTATTCTTTGCCAAAATAAAGCAAGAAAATATAATATTTTCAAAATAAGTAATAATAAAGTTTATTTTTAAATCAATGTAAAAATACCGAATGGCAGACTTAACCAGCTGCATTCAAGTACTTAGAAGAGAAATGAGCCTTTTCCAGCAAAATGTACAGAGTTACATTTTGATGTTTGATCCAAACTCCATATCTTTTATGGGAAGTGAAGCATTGAAAAACATTATTAATTAATATCATGTCTATCTCAAAGTTATGTTCAGTATTTTATTTTACTGACAAACTTTGTTGTTCCAATGTTTTTAACATTAAATCAATCCTTTAAACAAATTACAGTAGCCAGTCTCAACTGTGCTGGTTCTGTAGGAATGTTAATCTTCTGTTGAGTAAAGGGAAATGTATTTATTTGGAGACTGTGTGAAAAAAAAGTGGAGAGTGAAAAGTGAAAAAAAATAAGAGAAAGTGAAATACAAAGAATGGAGTGCCAGTTCATTTATTAAATTAATAAGCAAGTTTTGCTGCTGGTTTCTCCATTTTTATTGAAACTTTCAAATAATATTCCTTATATTTGCCATAGTCTTACATGTTCTGTAGTCCCTTGTCCAGCAATGCCAGAAATTAAGCAGACTCATGAGGATAACTTTTCCATTCTTTAAATTAATTTTTAATTTCAGCATACTTTTCACATGCTGTTTTTGTTCTGTCACAGTAACTAAGAAAGTCAAAAGAAGTAACAAAACTCCCCTTATTCGGGTCAGTGCTACCTGGAGTGCTTTTAAAGAACTATTTATCTAAAATCACTTTTTGCTATTAGTTGCTTAGGATAAGGGCCATATCATCAATTATTATTAATTACCCTAGATTTGTCAAATTATAGGAGTTGATCTGAGTTCTCATAGAAGAGAATCTGTGTGGAAAAGTCAGCCTCTGCTTCCACATCCTTTGGCTGATGTCCACAGCTGTCTGTGTGTTGACTAGCACAATAACACTCAGGTGTGCCTTTGTTGACTGGCAATTTATTTTAAGAGTTGAATCAATAGGAAGATTATTTTGATTGATTCCAGTACAGAGTCTGCTTTCATAGGTGTATGGAATATCTTCTTATTTTATGCTCCTATTTTGATTTCTGCCATTCCTTTAGATATATCTGCTCATTCTAACACTTTTGGCAGTACCATATCACTCTACCAGTAACCTAATGGCTCCTTGAATGTCCAAAGGAAGGACCACAGCATTAGTTCCGACCACATGGCCCAAAATCCCAGACAAGTGGCTGCAGAACATGCACCGTTTGATTTTACACTGTGTACGCAACTAAGTTCAACGAGTCAGATAAACACTTACAGAATTGCAAGATTCAATGAGGACACTTTGTAGTTCCTTCAGTTTAATAATTAAGTTGAGCAGCAAATATTGTGTATATACCCAGAAAACTTCCAGTGTGTGTACTGCATCTCTTTCTGTGGAGAAGGATTTGCTTCAGGTATGCATTCTTTAAATGAAAGTGAAATGGCACCTGCCACGGTATGCTCCTTGTTTAGTTCTCTCCTACAGTTTCTAGTGCAATGTTCTACATCAATTAAAAACAGATGAGAGAATGGTTTAGCTGAAGAGTTTGTTTCCTTGTAATCAACTGCAACAAAGACCAAGGTCATGTAACAGATTTCTTCTTCACTCTCACTTAGCAAAGAAGGCTGTGTGAATGCAAATTGCTTTATTGGTAGAGGGAATTAAAATTATAAAAAGCTAGGCTTAAAGAAGTGCAAAATCAGGACTGTGTCAGAACGGGGACAATATAATTGTGGTATAGATTCCCATATGGGACTAAATTATCTAGATTTTAGTAATGTCAGCAGTTCTATGTGACTGCTGGAATGCAGCCAATGTGCCACATTTGCTTCATTTTTTAAGATGGTTCTGATTCTACACAACTTTAAATATGCAGAACGCTAAATTTGCTCTAGGTGTCATAGTGGCACTTCTGTGCTGAATAATTTTGCATGCTAATTTTATTTAATAGAAACATAAAAGTAGCCTAAAATGTATCCTAATCCAAAGTAAAGTTACAATAATTTCAATCCAGTTTACAGTATCTTCAAAAAAGACTGTTTATTTCTATGGGCACATATCAAGGTTGTCTCCCTTTAGAGTGCATTCCATTCAGTAATACTGTTTTGTAGCAACTCAATAAAGCTGATAGTTTTTCTGGGTAATTACCCACAGCCCCCTGCAGGACAAATTAGCATTCATGACCTGAATAATGCTTACTAGAAAGAGTTCAATGGAATTTACTTAATCAGAATCATTGCTTTCTCGTGGCTACACTATTTTTAACCTAGTCCCTATTGTCTGCTAATACAAAAATCTTGTCAGTGCCAGGTCCAACTTGGCACAGGGTGTATAAGGAGAGAAAGATTATCCTCCTCAAAGCTACACAGTGTATTTTTAAAGTTTATGGACTGTATTCTGCAGTCTTTACTCAGACCTTGCTTAGGTAAAAGTGCATTGAAGTCAGTGGGAGATTTGCCAGATGACAATGTTGAATCAGACATTATGAAAAGAAGTGTATATATGTTTGCTATGCAGTCCATGATTTATAATTTCTGCTAACCATGAAAGGCTGCTAAAGAGGACTTTCAAAGGTGATTTTTCTTTTCTGGGCTTGTGAAAGGAGGAAAAGTTCCTGCCTGTTTCAAGCCATTTTGTAGGGTTGTTTTTTTTAATTACCTCTGATGCTTTCCAAATTACATAAAATATAAATAGCTATTCCTTTGATGGTTTTGATGGTTTGCGTTTTGCCTTCCACTTCCTAAGACTCTGTAGCATGTCAAGGTTAGTACAACACAGGTGAGCCTTACAATGGCTTAACCAGATGCTCACTAAAGCAGGCCAGGAGGATTGGAGAGAATTTCTGAAATATTACAGAAATGAGATGCATGAATGCAGACGCACACAACCACAGCCACCAATATAACAAAAAAATTACACAGCAGGAAGGTTATGTGAAGTTGAGCTGCTGCTTCCCATGAAAGAAGTCATGTTTTAGCTGTGTTGTCCTTGCAGTGTATCAATCACAGTAATAGGAAACAAGAGTTGGACCTACTTTGTATGGAATTCAAAGGTGTTTTGCCATTGTTGTTTGTCCAGTGGCTTGAAATTATGGCCAACTGCTTTTCAGTTCCTGGCCAAAACTCCAGTATTAAAGAAATCATGTGCAGAATTGTAGTCCTTTGGTGTCCTGCGCCTTTTTAAGTAAAGGTCTTTTACTGTTCTCAGTGTGCATTTGCACAGTAAGATGTAGCTAAAAGCAAATTTTAATGACTGATTTAATGGCCTGAGATGTTGACACTAGGGATTCTGGAAATACAGAAAACCTTGACAGACTCTTCAGGGCAATAGTCTCAGTCAAAGAGGGTATATGAATGAGTACCAATATTCTACACACAAATAGCATTCAGTACACCAAAAAAAAAAAAAAACCAAAAAAATCTCCACTTTGGAGGCTTTCTTCAGTTCAGCCTACAGGAGTCAGAATAATCCCAGGTGAGATTAAGCAAGAAATGGGACAAGCTGAATAAAACCGGTGTGAACTGTTGAGTAAAGAGAGACTCATTGAAGCCAATTTTATCCTCAGCTGTGTGTTAACACAATCCAGTTCAGGATGATCCTGACTTACTTGTTTTTTGTAATTGTCAGGAGGTATTAAGTAGTGCTGCTGTGTGAGGAATGGAGTAATAGCATTGCAGCCAGCAGTATATTTTATTGTTCATAGGTGCAAAAAAAGGAGTTGTCCTTTAGATTTGCATTTCTTTTATTTTAGCAGTAAAGACTATGCCAGGATGTTGCAGGCAGAACATTTCCTTTCTGCCACCATTGAAGAAATGTAGTGTGCTCAAGTAAAACAATTGTTTCCTCAAAGAGTGAGTGCTCCAGTTTCAAATGCATTAGATGAAATAACAGGTTAATTTATTTTAGATGAGCATCATATTATTTATTTGAAGAGGAGATGTAATTACAATGGAAAGCTTAACACTAGCAGAATTTACAAAGAAGTCTTAGTCACTAAGGTGGAGTTTGTGAAGTCTGTTTGGCTCTGGTTGGACTGACTCATTCCCAAAGCAGACTGTGAAGCCTTCCTCTTGGATAATATAACCCTATCCCACACCCATCAATTATTTAAAACTTTTGTGGATCTTCGCATCCATCCTTGAATTAAAACCTTTGCAAAAGAAGGTTCTAAAATTCTAAATTGTCAATTTCAAGTTTTACATTTAAAATTCCTTTAATAGATTCATTTAAATTTAAGTCTAAATGTGGTTTCCCTCAGATTTATATCTCTATGCAGAGAAGTTTTAGGAGAATATCGCAATTGGAAAGAGTTTGGTTGTGAAAATACTCCTCAGGAACTCTGAATTTTGCATTTCTGTCAAAGTGACTTCTTTTATCACTAATCTGGCCAGGGCTACTAGACAAAAAAATAGTGAGTAAGACAGCTTCATAAGAATCAATTTTGCTGTTTCACAGCAGTATTTTCTCTCTTTTTGCTTTCACATCTGCTTTTTTATAAAATGTTGTTAAATCAGTCTTTCACACAGACTCTTGGGCAACATGGTCTAGCGTGAGGCTTCACTGCCCATGGCAGGCAGTTGGAAGGTCCTTTCCAACCCTAACCATTCTATGATTCTGAGTCCACCATGATATTGACAAAAACTGTAATCTATGATACACTTTACAGTCTTTTGATTTCTAGTTCATACTATTCTAGTTCACATGGCTAAAAGAAAACCTTATACCATTTTAAAATCAATTTTAAAAAGTAAAACAGATCCAGCAGATGGGCAAGCTCCTAGAACATCATTTTTTGTTTAGTGCCAATGTAAGAACAAGTCACACATGCAAAACATTAGGTCAAAGCTCAAATTCATTTAGTAAAATAATGAACTTGATCAACCACTCCCATCAGGGTTATTTGCTGAAGACAGTACATCAGACTTATAAACATGTTGGAGGAACAAATAATGAAACTTCAGTCATTTCGGATACTCTGTTTATTGACTGTGGATTCAGAAAAGGGGATATTGCTAGTGCTTAATATGAAACAATTCTAATTCTTTCATAGAATCATAAAACCATAGAATGGTTTGGGTTGGAAGGGACCTGAAAGACCTAGTTTCAATGCCCCTGCCATGGGTAGGGATACCTTCCACTAGACCATTGGTCAAAGCCATGTCCAACCTGGGCTTGAGCACTTTCAGGGATGGGGCATCCATAACATGTTCGTCTTATGCTGAGGATCCCAGAGCTGAATGCAGTACTCCAAGTGGGGTGTCATGAGAGCAGAGTAGAGGGGGAGAATCCCCTCCTTCCACCTGCTGGCCACGCTCCTTCTAATGTAGCCCAGGATACAGTTGGCTTTCTGGCCAGCTCACGTTTAAACCACATCAACCAACACCCCAACTTCTCCTCAGAGCTGCTCACAATCCATTCTCTACCCAGCCTGTATTTGTGCTTGGGATTACACTGAACCAAATGCAGGACCTTGCACTTGGCCTTGTTGAACTTCATGAAGTTCACATGGGCCCACACCTGATGCCTGTCAAGGTGCAGACATCACTGCCCTTCACCATGCCATCCACACCACACAGCTTGGTGTCACTGGCAAAGTGGTGTGAGCACACTTAATTCCACTGTCCGTGCTGCTGACAAAGATCTTGAATAGTGCCAGTCCCAAACCAACCTCTGACAAATGTCAGTCGTCACTGGTCTGCACTTGGACACCAAGCTGTTTACTGCGACTCATTGGGTGCAACCATCCAGCATATTTCAGCCAGATACAGGTGCACAGTGCAGAATGCTTCACGCAGTATTCAGCAATATCTTTGTATGGGATCATAGTTCTTTGCCCAACAATTGTTTATTCATTCTAACGCAACAGCAGTTAGAAGTCACCCATAGAAACTCTGAATGGCTTGACAGCAATTAAACTTGCAGCAGCACTGATAACTTGCAGTAGCACTGATAACTAACAGTAACTGTCAGAATTTCTTTGATGAAATTCCTAAACCTATTTTGCCTAGATGCACTGACCTCTTGAATTAAATTGAAAGTTCCCTGCTACTTACTGTTTGTGGATTATCAGACTACCTACATTGGTCTTGAACTGAGACAGCAGTACTCTTACGCAGTCAGTGTAAGATCATAATTCTCAACTGTAGTCATGTACAAAGCACAGAATTAAAAAAAACTTCTTAACCACCTCAGAAACATTTACAATTCCAAGAAATAAGGAACAGGAAGGTA
Source organism: Psittacula echo (assembly GCF_963264785.1). NCBI lineage: Eukaryota > Metazoa > Chordata > Aves > Psittaciformes > Psittacidae > Psittacula > Psittacula echo. Next base: position 15,282,837 of record NC_137740.1, read on the forward strand.
TCAAAAATACAGCATTTTGACTTGTAAATTACTGCAGTAGTTTGCAAATAAGTAAGAATTTCTCTCTGACATGTGCCAGTCCTGGTTACATTCAGTATGCTAGGTGGAGATAAGGGACTGGTTTTGCTTTGCTCATGAAGGAACAGGAACAGCAGGAGCACTGTGCTGGCTTCTCAGGCAGCCAAAGTCTGGGAACTGAGATACAGCTGCTTGATTAGAAGTGAATAACTGAGAGATTGATATTGCTTCAGTCTATCTTGCACCACAAGGTGTAATGGCATCTGAACAGACTGAAGCAAAAATTACATTGTGAAGACACTGTTGTGTTTGCTCTGCATTTCAGGAGACAAGTTGACAATAACCTGCCATCCAAATTGGCCAAGATCAGAAATAGTCCAAAAGGTAACATAATATTTGATGATGAGCAGAACTATTCATCACAAACCAGAGTTATGCAGAGTTATTACTGTATGTAAAGGAGTGAGAATTTGTACAAAAGAGATATTGAGGAAGTATCAGGCCTTGGAGGCTTAGGGATTTATATTGGCAAAACCAGCAACCTGGAAGTCGTTTATTTGGCTTTTCCTTTCCACTAAATGTGTATGCTTTTTCATAAAGGGTACTAGCATCCATGTCTATGACTTTTTTAGGAAAAATATGAATGATCATTACTGAAATTCTTAGTTTATCTTGAAAAATAAGCAAATATTCTGCTATTATGTAGGAGAAACAATTTAATATTTTACCTCCTAAATCAGTGGGACACTTAAAAATAAATATTCAGTAGCTCTCTAACAAGTTTGTTAAACACTTTTACCAGCTAAAACCTCAGCAAAGAAGTGATGTTCTGACTCTGATGTTCTTCATAAAATATTCCCTGAACCTTCAACAGTTCTGTCCATTGCAGAGTGACAGGACATGGTCCTAATAGATTAAATGGTTTTATTTAGACTACTATTACCACTGTGTGGAGACATGGACTCCTGCCTCCAAGCAGTCACGATGCCAGCTTCTTTATTTCCTTGTGGTTATTTCCGCAAATGGGAGTTTTCACACCCTTTGCCCTACTACTGCTCATGCTTCAGAAGGCATGCAATTAACATCCAAAAATGTATTTTTCTAGCCTCCTTTTAGCTCTTTCTTAGCATCTTTTACTATGATAATATGCAGCAGTGATGAGGTTTTTCACGAGCGTTTTTGTGCCAATTGTGCTAACCAGTATGATTGCACACAGGCACTCCTTTTCTTTTGTCCACATCATCACTGTTATGGGAAAGAATGGTCACAATCTTGTCCAGAGCTAAAGGATCCGTCAGAGGGGATGATGATGGGTGGAACCCTACACACTAAATGTTGTATTTGCAGTGGTGGGTGATTTCTGTAACTCATCCTTTCCAAAGTGTGTTATATTTGGAAGGCTTGTTCTAGTCATTAATAAACTTCATCAGTGTGTGCATTGCTAAGATTTATTTATATTTTTGTGATGGTCTAAAGACATTTGAGTGGTTTTTAACAGAAACAAATGCTTTAGATTTGCAGACAGACATAACATTATCTTTGAGAAAAAAAAAAAATTTATAAGTCAAGCAGTGTAGTATATCTTCTATAATATTTGAGTGGGAGCTTTTTATCAATAATGTAGCTTTGCAAAAACACAGAAGTATGCTGGAGACCATGACCTTCAGAAAATAATGTTTAGTGACATTAATCTACATCTAATAGAGGGGTTTGTATCATCACTTTGGTTTATATCTGCATTATTGTATCACATAGGCTGTCACCTGCATTTATATAACATGAGACTGATTATTCCTTATCATGCTCAAAATGCAGACCTCAGGGAAGAGTCATTTTGGACCATTGCCAGGGGTATGTGTAACATGTTACATGCAGAGCGCTGCTTTTAAGGCTATCGAGTGCAATTTGCACTCTTTGTCTCTTCAGTATGTCTTATGCTTGACAAGATAATTGCTCCCCATAACACACATCCTAGAACACATTCATTACAAACCCATTGTACTGACATATAGATACAGATATTGGTGAATGAATGTAGTTGATATTCTTTATACAGTATGATATATGTGGAATATATTTTAATAAGTAAACTAGAAGTTAACAATTGTAATAAACCAAAGATGAAGAAATTGAATTGAGAACCTTGCATGTGTAAGTGTTCCACTTATCAGAGAAAACAGAATGCTTGATTTCAAGTAAATGACTTTAAGGAAAGAGTACTGAAATATCATTTTTGAGTGGTTTATTGTTTGTTATTATTCTATACATTAGATATAGAGAGAATTTACACCAAAACATAGAAAGTAATCTGTCTTTGAATATGTAAGTTACAAATTATATAGCAGCCTCATTACTGAGCCTTAGTTCAACACACTTCAGAAAATATGCAAAACTTTATTTCAAATTAATTTTGTTAATTTATTTCACATAAATTGGTAGGGAGACTAAGTTTGACTAAGATTATAAGATATTATTTGTTACATTTATTGTTATCACAGTTACTTGATAACTTTTTATTTCTCTTTTTCTTTGGCAGAGATTGTAGTCCATATCTTTATGAGTCACAAGCAAAAAAATGGGCTAGATGTCTCATATTGGACTTTCCATCCTTTTTTCTGGAAATTCTATGTGAGTCTTAATTTTCATGCCCCTAATAGAGGGTGCTGGTCCTTTGATGTGGTAGTGCATAATATTAGTAGTACATAACTTAAATATTGTTAAAATGTTATAGAAGATCAGCTATGCTGACACAGTTCCTGTCTATTTCTTAAACTGTAGCTTTTATTGAGTGATATAATTAAAGAAGATCCTATTATGACAGCATCTATATCTCTCATTCCAGTTTGGTGAGAGCAATATATATCACAAATAGCAGGGCAAGGCTGGTCATGCAGAAAGCAATCGTTCCCTTTAACCTCTGTGATGAATCGTGTTAGGTAAGCTGTGACCTGCTCTTCCTTTAGAAAGTAGTTCACTTATATCCATTCATGACAGTAACAGTATATCCTGTGGGAAACATTATTTTACATTATTTCACATTATTTCCACATAAGTAGGTTCAAGTAATGTGAAATAAACATATATCAAACAGAATACTATATGGTATTCTTCTACTGAAACTCATATTGTGCAGTTCTGAATGTGGATGGAAAGAAACCTTCTTCAAAAAGGGCTGTATTTGCCTTGTAAGCTCTGTTTGGCAGTTATAGGAATTATACCTTTGCTTGGTGGCCTTGATTTGTAGCTGCAGCTAAAAGCAACCCTGTTCACTGAAGGTCATTTTTATTCTCTCTTAAACCTAATACAGCATGTATAAAATCAGTGACCCAACATACTCAACAAAATTTGTGTTATAGTAAGGAGTTCCCAGCCAAGCAACTGCTTTTCAGGCCCTGCATTTACAATACCAGCTGTAACAACAATGAGCAAGTGTGTTCAGACACCATTCTGCTCGCTTAGTGCTACTGAGTGACAAGATCATGGTGAATGATGAAGGGTTTTGTGGTTGCATTACATCAGTCCAGCCAAAAAAGTCTGGCTAAGCACAAAGTGAAAGTGAAAGGTTGACGTTTTGGTGCAGTGAATCCATGCTCTGCTCTGTTCATTTAAATCCATATATAAAATACAGAGCAATGGAAAGTTGGGGGGAAAAAATATGTTTCTTACATTAACGATGAAGTCCATGTGTAAAGTGAAAGCCTTGCAGAGACAAAGAATAGTTAACCACTTTTGTTTTTCAACACTGGCATCTTTAGATGGCTGTTCCTTTTGGCCAATTCCTTAAAACTAGGTCCTTTTTCTGACTGCTTATGTTGCTGAAGTTACTGCTCTACTTCCTACATATGCAATCAGCTGGATTTTCCAACACACCCTCTTTGTGCTAGGCCTTCAGTTGAGTTTGAGAGAGGATGTGGTTTTTCTTCAAATTTAAATTTACCCATTCTAGCCACAAATACTTTTTAGTCTATCACTAATGTTTCTTTCCTAACCAGAAAAGTAATTTTTTCTGCATTAAAATGTGATTTAAAATTGTAATATTGATGGAAATGTGAATTAATGATAACTCAAGTGAAGCTGGAATGGAAATACTGAGAGTTCACACAGATAAATAAGCGACATGTGAAGGTTTACATCCACAGACTATTAATGTGTATTAACTGTCTATTTGTGTGCACTTAAATTGTCTAATCCAGATTAGGTTAGTTTCTCTCTCACTAAGAGAACTTTCTTAGTGAAATTTGGGGCTGTGAGGAATATTAACTAGTTTTTTATTTTGCTAGCTAGAGTATTTCTCAGTTATGATACAAAATGTGTTGTAGATCTATACTGACAACAAAGATCTGGGAATATACAAATAGTTCAGTATTACAGTTTGCATGTTCAGTAGTTTTTGTGGGACAAGTTAGGTATAAAACTGGACAGTAACATTGCAAAAGTAGCTGAATTGCATGTGCAAATTGCAGTAATTATACATGAAAATTAAGACTGTGCTACAAATTTCTTTTTGTACATGTAGATGCATGCGTGAAGTTTAGAAAATCAGTCCAGAGAATTTAAAGCACAAATGAACCACATGGATCAGTAAGCAAACTGCCTGAAAATTCTGCTGTATATGATGTCATCTCTTCGCTGTAGGTCAGAAATAACTTCATGCTGTTAATTATAGGTATTTATCATAGCTCATATGATTTTGTGGGGCCTTGTCAGTGATCAAAGGTGGTTCTTTGGACGCCTGTCATCAAGTGAGTTAGTAATTGTAGAATAGCTTATTTACTGAATCTAATATGCCATTAAATAGACTCATTTTCCCTTTTTCAGCAGTTAATATTGTTGATAAAAGGACAGTTCTGTTTTAGTAAAGTTGATTTGTTGCAGTCAGGTATAATAATTATGTACTCATGTATACTATATGTGCATTAACACATGAAAGTTATATTACAGCAACTTTAAAAGTCTATCTTAAACTGATAATAGGAAGGGAGATATGAATTAGGTGAAGTGGCCTATGGAAACAAATATAACAGAAAAATAAGATGATGAAATCACTATCATATTTGGTTACAGTGTGCCCAGACTGATTCTTGAAATTATTGTGAAAACAAGCTGCAAATTTAGACTTCAGACAAAAATATACCACATTTGAGAGATGAGGACTGCATTTATAGATCCTAATGAACATATGGAATACAAAACCAGAAAAGGACTTGAACTGAAAGTTAATTAAATAGAGCTAATATTAGGTTGTATTACAGGTGGGAACTTTTTTCCCTCCTGCGCTTTGAGCCTGAAAGTACTTTTTTTCTAACCTTGCACCTGGATTCAACCTACTTTCTTTGAGTCGACTTGTATTCTGCCTGGGAAAACCATTTATGTAAAGAATGACCTCTCTCCGGGTTTTGCAGCTTGTTTGTGGTGTAGATGAGTGTGTCAGTTCAGAGCCCTCTGTTTGGTGTTGACTAAGACCTTGAAGAGTTCTTCAGCCCCACTAGGCTACAGAAGAGCCTATTGAGACTGTCAGCCTTTTTTCCTGCCAGCTACTTTTTTTATTAGGCTGATAAACTCCTGAATTGTTGAAAAGCAGCTGCTCTGAGGAGGATTTAGCTAATTCTCAGGGTGCTTCTGGGTGTGTGGGAGATATATTTACGTCTGGACTATGAAGGTCCCTTGCATTGTTCGACCTAGGTGACCTCTTTCTAGATCAAAAAGAGGTTGCTGGAATGCAATTAAAATGCAGTGTTACTTTCTTGTAAAGCCCTGGTAACCCAATCAGCAGTTCTCTTCACCCATCTTTTTGTCAGTTTCTCTGCACTTTGAGATTTTATTCCTATTTCAAGCTTTGGCTGTGCCATAATTTGGTTTTACCTTATTGAAAAAATGCCTTAGATTTTATTATCAAAAGTAACTTAAAAAAAAAAAAAAAAAAAGGAGAGAAAAAGAAGAAAAAAAGTGTCCTGTCTCTTAACAGTTCTGCAGGGGTTCAAGCTATTAATTTTCACATATTGCACAAGTAAGCAGAACTATGTGCATTTGATTTTTTTCCTTAATAATCTCAGATGTAGTTTTGTTGTAATGTAGTACACAATTCATATTGATTAACATGTCTGTGAGATATGCATTTTACAGACACATTCCAAAGTGAAGCATGAAATCGAACTGTAAATAATTACATTTCTTAAAAGGGTGAATTTTTTTAGTTCTGTGGCAAAATTTGTACTTACTGAAACAAAGGTTTGATTAAAACTAAAAACAAATTTACATTTGTAGGAGTTTCAGCACTGTTGTTTGCAATTTGTTATATGCCTTTACCTGGCATGCTATTTCACCCTTCATGACACACATCAATACCTTCTTTATGTCTGGCTATTACCAGTCATTTAAAAATCTATTTTACATGATTCTTTCAGCCAAAAATGGACCATAATGACATAGAATAGAGCCTGTGCTTCATAAATTCTCCAGGAATCAATACTTTGGCTGGGAATTTGTCAGTCTCACAAAGCTATGCATCATTAAACTTTACTATTATTACAGTGGACTCTGCTTCAAAGTTCACTACCTAGCTGATATTGGATGAACCCATTTAAAACAAGGAAAAGATATGAGGCACAAATGCTTCTGTACTGACATGTATTTATCCAGATAATGTTTAATTTATGAAATATAAGTAGCTCTTAAACTGCTTATTGGTTTATGGGCAAAGTTCAGCAATATCATTGTTAAAGATTATATGCTGATTACAAGTTATTGGCAAATGACTTTAAACTGAATCCATTCAAATTATTTCAAATATGACTTATTCTGCCCATAGGATCTTATACATTAATCACACAACAATGAATTTATGAGCACAGACAGCCATTTGTATTCAGTACCCATATCCAGCCAAACCACATTAGCAGGAGATTTTATTGCTGTTAGATGTAAACAGCTTTTTGTCAGTGTACATATGTGTAATACGGGTTTTTCTCAGTAAAAACATAGGTTTATGTGCAAACAAAAGTATTTGTGACACACTATTGATTATGTGGTATGCATTGGTATTTTGTGTGAAATATTTTAGCTCCTCTACTGAAGAGTGAGGACTTTTACATGGCTTCCAGACAGAATAACAAATAAACAATGAAATTCAGGAATTTATAGGTGACACTTAGGTGAAGAACTGTTTATTTCTATCACTCAAGCTTAATCTTGAATACTGAAAACATATCCACAAATCAGGATTAGCTTATAGAATATAACCCTAGTATAAAAGCTCAATTCAAAAGAAGATTACTTATGCCATAAATGAAATGGGCTGTATACACTGCCTGCCTCACACGCTTGATTGACCAGTTCCTGGGTCTATCAGACTGCTTTGGGTAGACTTCTGCTCTTTCCCACTGCTCCTGACCATGGGCCAAATAACTGTCTGCTTAGCTGAGAGTACTCATGCTGGTGCCCATGAACGCATCACTGTACCCACCATGTGCAAGTACTTGAGAAAATAGTTTTAATCAGGATTGACTAAGTATTTTCTCAAGCACAAGGATCAGGATTACGTGAATTTGTTTAAGGGGCGCTTGGTTCTTCCTGCCTCAAAGAAACATGGATGCATGCAAAGCTCCAGCGAAATCACAAGCTTCTAAATGTGCAAGTATTTTTGTTAGTCCCATGAGAAGTCACCTGCAAAAAGATAAAGGACAAAATCAATGGTTTGTTGGCAGACACAAACACAGGCACATGTCCTCTCTATCCTCTCCTTGGGCTTGCCACACCTGCCTATCTGCTGTGTCAGCATCATCTCTCACACTCAGGAGATCAAAAAAGGAGAAAACAAAAAGGGTCATTAGTTAAGAGACGCAGGTGTGAACAGACTTTCTAAACCATAGACTTTGTGCACCTGCTCCAGGGCGCATTGCTGGGAATTGGGACAGGTGTACTAACCTCCAAGCCTTGCCAGGCTTGTGGGGATTGCTGGCTATGGACACTGAATGTTGTGTATATGCAGGAGAAAATGCTGCTCTCACTGCATCTTTGCATTGTGATCCAGTGCATTTGCGATTCTGGGCAAATTATGGTACTGTGATCATTTGCACAGCTGTAAATTATTTGCAAAATGAGCTCTGGTTTAAAGCTAGAGCAAATTCTGCATGTCTCAGATCAGCTATAAAACTTGCATTTTAGACAATGCACTCCTGTTTTGATTACCTTGTCCATTTCTCTTCTTCAAAGTCATAAGTACTGAAAAGAAAAAAATACATGAGCAGACTGGAATATTGCACTCAAGTTTACAAGGCTTCCCTCAAACATGTTCATTTCAGTTGTTTCTTTAAACAGGCATTTGCTTCCTCTTACATACTCTTCCCAGAGTATATTGGGTTACTGAATTGTTTGCCAATGTTTGATAGTATCTTAAAGGTATCCACAAGATCAGGTTTATCATTCTAGGCCCAAGTTTGTATGGGGATTTAGTCAGGTGCCAAAGCAAGTAACTGTGCTGGAACCCATGTTCCAATAACACAATGTTAAAGATGCTGTTTGGAAATCATTAATGCTCCACCAAAACCTACAACATACCTTAGTTTGAAGTGTTCTTACAGCCAAAAACCAGACATATCTCTGGTCTGTCGTGCAGGCACTGTCTTTATATATATATCCGTATACACAAAATACCTGTCATACAGATTTCTCATCACAGAGGAGAATATTTGAACTAAATGTAATTAATACAGTGGAAATTGAAAGTAAAAGAGAGAAGAGACTGATACAAAAAGAGAATGACTCATAAAACAGGATGCTCGTGGCATGGCTGATAGAAGATCTCTAAGATTTTAGAGAAACTACTCAGCTTTTCATTAGCATTGAGCACTTCCTCAGGGACACCAGCTACATGGAACTGGAAAGATAAACTTACCCTTTCACACACAATCCCATTCAAAACCTTTCATAGCATTTCCAAGTCAGAGGATATGAAAAAGATGCAACTGCTGTCTTCACTATTGTCTTACTATTATTTCATTTATAATACACACTTACATGCCTGGCATTTCACAGATAAAAGGCAATCCAAAGCCTCTATCCTTGGCATTTTACAATCTAATCTAATCAGCACAAATCACATCTGAAGCAAAGCCACTATAAACATATCTATATATCTTTGGGGAAAAAAAAAAAAAAAAAGTGTGAAAACAAAATAAAGATTCTTCAGGAAATGTTTTAGTTTAGTTTGGTTTGGTTTTTGTTTGATTTTTGTTAGCCTAATTGCTTTAGTATTACTGGCCTGTTAAGGAGAAGAGAGCTCTGGGCTCTCTTAAGCAATGATAGGAGGTGGAAAGGGAGGATAAAGAAAACTGAAGGAAGAAAATGAGTTGAAGGAGGGGGAATGAGGTCATTGGATGCACTAGGGAAATGTGGAAAGGGGTTGACTGCTTGAGATGGAGGCAGCAGCCTGGAAGAGAGTATGAAGTCACAAAGAAACAAAAGGAGCACAGCACAGGACAGAGTCTGCAGAGCGAATGTGGAGTGTGTGGGGAAGCAATAGGAAGTGAGAAAGGAGATGTACAAGGATTGGAGTCATTACAGGAATCCCTGAATGTGAAGAGCAAAAATCACTGATTGTTTTAAAGAAACAGAAGGATATTTTGTAAGGTAAGTGCTGGTTAATGTTTTGAGGTGAGAGTGCAAGAAAAGGTTTTGCTAGCTTGATACATGTGGAAGTTTGTCAGACAGATTCTTCCTCCAAAGCACCTGTATAAATGGTGCACAACTATTGCTAAAGGGTTTAGGCTGAAACAGCAGACATGTCTTTGCATCAGCCTTTTGAGTGTAAGACGCTTTGTGACACATGCTGAATCTACATGGGGAGAAGCCAAAAGAAACAACCCTGCTGTCCCTCCCATAGCCTACTCACCCATTTGGTCCCTAGCTGCCTAAGAGATGTGACTTTTGAAACTTACTGTGAAGGTCACCTTTTTATGCATGAACAAGGTACAATCCTGACCCACTTGAACAGTAATTGTAAGGTTCCCATAGATGTGGTGAAAGTAGAGTTTCATCTGGGTTCTCAGTGGCTACCAGCCGCCCCAGTGTTTTAAAGTGGTTTTCCTTTAATGCTACTGCACAGGGGATACTGATATACTTCAACTTGACTCGAGCATGTCTAGTTTTAGCTTTCTGCATCTATTGTAGTAGGCAGCCCTACCAATGTTGCCTCAGTTTTCCAAAGTTCAGAATTTGGAGTGATTTTTCAACTATCCCTAACAATCTGTTGTGTTGACATTTGAGGAACATCTAGCGTATTTTAAGCAAATACAGTCTTACAGGAAATTCCTGTTGGACTGCATGAAGAATATTTTTTGTAGAGAATTTTCTATATTAAATGCTCTATTATGCTTCTAAGATTTCATATATTTGATATAACTCTATATTTTATTTTATAGGGTTTTGAAATCATTTCTTCTCAATCATATTCACTGTCCCTACAGCCTTGTTTTCTTCTGCAAGATACTTGTCTTTCAGGGTTTAGGCACCTCTTTCTATGATAAACCAGATTCTCTTTGCTTTCTCTTTTGTGTTCAATGCACTGGAAAAACTTTTAGAGGGAGTTATAGATACGGCATTCTTTATGCAAACATCTGAGAAGTTATAAATCCTCTTTAAAGTGTCAGTAAATAAGTGATTTTTTTTCTCTAAAATTCATTAAGAGTAAATGGTTAGTGGAAACAGTTCCTTCTCTAAATCCATAGTGCTTGAATTCCTCTCTATGCTGCCTTTATCATCCTTGCAGAGTTCAACGATTACATATTTGACTTCAATTTACAAAAGCTTACCACAGGGGTAAAGGTAATATATTTGGTGTTTTGATATAATCTGTTTTGTGAGTACTACTGTCAATATCTATAAACTTCTCTCAATACACCACACGAATGTTAACATTTTCCTTTTGACTATTATTACCTCTAAAGCAGCAAGGATGTTCAGGAGGGAACAGGGAGAGGGATGTTTTCGATGATTTGCCCAGTGCAACCTAGGGGACTACAGATGCGACTAGTCTTATTTTTATATTTCTTGCAAAATTAAATGTTGACATAAGGTCTGAGGGATTTGCATGAATACAACAACGTCATTATTAAACAGCTGGGATCTTTGAATTTTTCACAACTAATTCCAGGGGAAAAAAATGAGAGCAGAACTCACATGATAGAGCGTAATGAACAGTGCCTCTTGTTTTCTCAAGAGATTATTCTGCACTCTTGAAAAATTATCAGCAGTGGTAATTTCAGTGCTTCTTTCATTTAATACTTTTTGCGTTATTCACATGAAGTCTGTAAAGCCATGTAACATGCACATTGATATCCTTTTTGCTATACCAGGTGTCAATTTTATTGCAGAATATAAATGCGTGCTATACAGAGACCCATTTTTCTCCTCAGACAATAATGAGATATGTTTGTGTTGTTTTAAATAGCATTGGTTGTATTAAAATATCTGGTTACAGAGAAGGGTTGTATTAAGCAAAGGGTTATGCCTGCCTCTCCTGGCATATTCAGGACACAAGGTCAAATTTTGCATTAAATGGGTGAATGAGGGGCGAGACGTCAAAGACAAGTGTCTCTGTCTGTGCTGTCAGATATTTAAAACCTAACATATGCTGGCAAACTCCAGCCAAACCCAGTAATGGACCAGGCTGTGTAGGTAGTGTATGTGCTAATTCCTTCCCCACCTAGTTGGTGTGTCTTTTATACATCAGTCCATAACCTTAACTGCCCTCCTCTGATGGAACCACTGGGCCTTAGGGAGCTGCAATGCAAAAAGCTTTTGCTCTCCATTAAGGTGGAGGTTCCCCTCAAAGGCCCGGCACTCTCACACGTTTAAATAAAGCTGCATGAGCCGGCAACTTTGTGGTTCATATACTCACCACAATAAGCAGCTGTCCATGAGCAAGTGCGTATATGTTAAATGCATGTACACTCATTGACTGAAATTCAGAAAGTCTAGTAAACATCCTGTCATCCAGACTGAAGATAACATATAATTAACCTTTTTATACTACTTTGTGCCACCCAAATTGTGGTTGCATCAGTGAAGGTAGTTTCATTAACTCCTGAAAGAGTCCTGTTGAATCTCTTACCTTTTCATTAAGTGGGCCACTGAAGGGTCAGTATAAGTGAGAAGCCCAAGACAGGTGCTACTAATTGTGGAGCCAACTACTAGAAATAGAAACTCCTCTGTTCTGGAGCAGGGAGGCAGATTGATGTTCACAGCTGTTTCTAATGCTAGCAAAGACTCTTACCACTAGCATACACCTCATTCACTAAGTGCTGCATACAGAATATGGATAATAAATGGTTCTTGTTGTCAGTAAGACATCTTTAGTTAACATTAGTAACCGCATTTCCAAATTTCTGTAATGAAAGATTTGTCAAAGATTTGCACACAAGTTTGCTTCAAAGCCCTTTCTCAATTTTCAAACTTACATTTCTTCTCAGTTTATTAAAATGGTGCAGGATGCCAAATTGCTATTAAAAATCCCAGAGGACTGGCAAGAAGCAGTCTATTAATTTTTTTTTTCTGTCTGTTGTCAGTCTTTCTCTCAAGCATGGAGTTTCAGTGTTAACATTTGGAAAGCAAGGTCTCCTGATCACAACTTGCTGGATTCCAGTGAAGACTTTGCAACTTGTCAGTAAAGCTAACAAAGGGTTGGAGGCAAGAGAGTACAATGCATCAACATATTTCCAAATTTCATTCACTCTTTACAGTTCTTAGGAAAATGAAAATTACATCCAAATTCTTGTCATATCCCTGTACACCTATTCTGTATGTCTTGAACTCCTGCTTATTCATCCAATTAAGGGAACAAAGCTAGTGCTGCTCACTCACTTCCTTGTTCCAGCTGTCCAAAATAAAGGCTGTACACTAAGCCAGGCTATTTCCTCACATCCATTTCTTTATGTGTAACTGGGTAGAAAGAAGAAGAAAGCACAATCCTTCCCTTTGTACCAGCGCACTTCTCCCTTCCCCAGATAGGCTGTGTTCTTCTGTATCTGATTAGGACAGCTAGCAAGCCAAATGAGGGGAAAAAAATTACTTTCACAACTGCAAGAATGAAGCTTTTTGGAGCAAAGGAAGGAAAAGTGAAGAATGATTTATTTCTTAGCAATGGAAAAGTTTCATTTCTGTGTCAACTATAGAACTAGAAATGACCACTGTAATATCCTATGTAACACAGGCTATAGGCTGTCCCTGAACTGATCCCTCCTTAACTGCAACAATTTTTTCTGAAACCTGTGATCTTTTATTTTTAAAATTTCAGTCTTGGAAAATAAGCTGCTATTACATGTTATGCTTTATTCATGACTACACTGAAAAGTTCAAGCTTACTTTTAGGGTCTAGGGGACACATTTATACCCCTTAGGGGTACAGAGAACCTCTAGTAAAGCAAATGCTTTTCCTTCACTGAGCAGAAGGAAAAAAGGAATGACTGGAAAAGGCCTTAGTGAATTGCACACAGTTCCAGGGAGGTCTCCAAGCTTCAGTAAGCAGAGCTGAGGAAAGCTGGGATAAGGTTGATCTAATGAGTGCATCATGACCCAATGAATCAATTGGTTGTTCCAGCTGTGTTTTGCCTCTGTAGCTTATCTGAACTGATTTGTTCTGCCAGTATTGGTACTACTGAGCAATTTTCAGAACCCATCCTTTGTTGTTTAGATTCTCTAAAATTTCACCCTAATTATGTCATCTCTACAGTCATCTTTATAGTGTTACCCCCAACATGACTGTGTTTACCCCCTTTTCTATTGTGCAAAGTCGTTATGCCCCTATTCATAGCAATTTGCATCACTGATTGTAAAACTGGAAGGTGTAAGTGAAAAACCAAGCTGTATTTTACTGAGGAAAGTACTTAACAAATCATGATCTTTTGAGTGCTGATAGTATGCCTCTGTTCAAGAAATCTTCTGCCCAAGACACCCACAGTAGAATTAGCTTTCTTAAAGGGAAAGAATTTTAGAACATTTCGTCATAAACAGCAGTTTGGTGTGCCCTTGAGATATATGGAAATAGCAAGGATGTATAACACAGAAAGACCTTGCTCTGGGAATCCTTAAACTTGGGCTGAACTAACCTGTGAGTTCAAATGTGGATGCCAATCATTTGAGCTAACTATCCTGGGAATTAAACTACAAGTGCTAAGGCACATCCCACTCTTTTTCTGCAGGCTTCAATTTCCACTAACTCCCAGTAAAACTCTTAAGATATTGTTACAGTCACATGCATATTGAAAGCTAAACAAACTGATCTGTCTTTAAAAAAGCCAGATGATAGCAATGTGTCATAAAAGATATGAAAGCAACTAAAATCTAAACTTAAGATGAAAATTAAAATTAATGTCATCATTGTGGTTTTGAAGTCCTTGCTGGAAAACCGAAGCAAAGAGATTTTTGAAGTTTGAGGGTCCAATGTTCTATTTTTGTTTCATACTCAGGCATTTTCTGGAAATTCACTGTGAGTCATCTTACATAATTTTGAAGATTTTGATACCTCAGAACTAAATCAGCACATCATACACTTCAGGATTGTCTTAAAACCTTGCAAAGGGTTTCTGTACCTTTTTAAGGGCCACTTACGACACCTCTTACATGTGCATTAATGTGAATTGTGACCATCCCCATGAAATTAACTTTTCTTAGTATATAAGAAGTAGAGAATATTGAAGCAGAAATAGTTTTTTGTTTCTTAATAAGTACAGCTCTAAAGATAATAGGATTATTCAAAATGTTAATTACTCTAATTAGCCCCAGTCTGATAAGAACTAAAGTTAGGTATTGGTTCTTTCTCTTTCCCAGGAATAGCATTGCTAAGTATGTCTCTGAACTTTTAAGCATAAATATTTTGTTGTTAGGATTTGTAAAAGAACTGCTTTTTACAAGGTAAATGGTATCACTGATGTCTTGTCTGAGTTCACCCAGAGTGAAGAAAAGGGAAGAAAAGAAAAATTAAATGATTGATTTTTCAAATCCTCCTTCAATGTCCAGAACCACCCAAGTCCAACTCACATTGACAGCCAGAGTCATTATTTAAATTCTGTTAAAAATGTTTAAACTTAGGTTTTTAAGGTAAACACCTGAACCCATGCTTAATCATTTGGGCAGGGAGAGAGAGGGGGAGTGTGTGCATGATCTGACTGCCTCAATACCAAAATTTTCCAGGCTCCTTTAACTTAAAATCAGCACTGTTAAAAGCAATCTGGTTTTGTTTCAGTGCTAGGATGTGGACTACATTTAAATTTTGTCTGTGAGTTTGGACTTGGCTCCTCCAGCATACTCTTTTCTTATTGCTTGAGCTCCTTGCAGCTTCATAATATTGAAATATAATGAGTTGATGAGATAATAAAAATTCCAGTTAGTTATTTTTTTTTAATTACCAGTTTTATTTGGTTTGATATGCAGTTCTGTCTTCTGGTTGTAGGAGGAGTTAGAGATCCATATCTATCACTCACTAACAACATTTTTGTTCAAGCATGATCAGTTGTTGCTGGCAGTGAGGAATTGTTTACATGCAAAAAAAAAGAGTGCCACATAAACTGGAGGAGGATGTTGCAGGTCATTGACATTCCTTTGAAACTTCAGAAGCTTCATATTTTAAGAGTTGATTAACACAGAAATTAGATTTTTTTATGTCTTTATCTGCCAGATATACAACTTTTTTTTGCCTCCCCCTGTATGACTAAGGGGATCTGTGTGAGTTATTGTAGGAGCACATGCCACACCAGTTGATGCTAATGAGAGAGGAGACAGAAGATTTCCATTTAAGCCTCTTTACCTATGAATGCTATTTTCACAAATGTATCAGCAATGTAAACTTCTCCATATTTCATGCTTTACATATCTCAACATTAGTCATTTCATCTCAAAAAAATAAATCATTGTTAAAGGTGCAGAGTAATTAATTTTTGACTTTTTAGAAGACAGCAAATAATTCTAATTGCATGATGGGTGTTTCTGTGGTGGGAACGCTTATTTCCTGAAGTTGGGTTTTGATTGACAAACTCATTTCATGTGAAAATATCACATAGCTATTAGGTGGTTAAAAGCTTTCAGCTGTTTCTAGCCTTGTCTGGATTTGAACCAGTGACCTAAAGGCAAAAAGTTTTGTATCTCATTAGCAAAACTTTCAGCTATGCTGGGCAGCCGCTCGACTCAATTCAGTTCAATTTAAATGAAAAAATTTAGCTGTGAAATAACACATAAGAAAAGTATTTTATGTTTAATTTTCGGGGGAGGGGGAGCTAACGTTGGTAGATAGAGCGAGTTTCGAAAGGGAGATGATTTTAGAAAAATTAACATGTAGCCACTGCCATGACTGTTTATATGTTAGAAAACTCCAATCTAAGCAGTGTTATTTCCTGCTGTGACTAAAGAAAAGCAGAAAAAAACAACTTTGCTTCTTTGCTGTTCTAACATATTTCTAATAATAAAGATCATTGTCTTTGAACTTTCCCAATCTCACTCTGCTCTCATTTGCTAAAGCCATTAAAGTTATTAGAACTTCAAGCATGGTTACAGTGTTAAAGTGCTTCACTTTTCCCTTTCTCCAAACAGAACAGGCTGGTTTTAAACATGGCACACATCAGAGTAATCCAGTCCAACTCTTCTATTAGACTGGCTAAATTTCTTCAACAGGTTTGCCCAAAACTGTGTTAAAAAACATAAATCACTGGATTAAACTCGTAGAGAATGATGAAAGCTGAATTCATGTATATACATGTGGTAGTACAAATGGACTCTTTTATTATTTAACCTGAATGAAAGCAATAAATTTGAAACAGGTTTAACTGATGATATTGGTAATCCACAACAGATTTCATGAATGTTGTTGAATGAACACTGGTTTTGTTGAGTAATCTCTCAGATTAAAGAAGGCACAGATAACCAAACCAGTCTGTTGAAATTCATATTGTTTTCCTGTTTGAGTTTTGTTCAGACTAAAAACTATAGTAGTCACTGCAATTTTTAGTTATTAATAAATAGAATATTTGCTTTAAATGTCTAGCAAAAGTCTAGAAAGTCTATATTAATGATCTCCAGAACAGACATTCTCAAGAGCAGAGAACCTTTTCATTGAAGTAATCTTAGCTCCATTTAAATGTGGAATTTAAATTCAGATTCGTAATTTTGGGGAGTCTTTACAGACTGTGTTAATTCCCGTCTTGGACTATAGGGAACATGATTCTCCTATAATTTTTTTGTCCTATAACTTATTTTGTCCTATAATTTAGGAAGTCCTTTCCTGGCAATTATATGAAAGCAATATTTAGCTGCAGGGAACCGTTACAATGATTTGAATTTTCTAGATGAGATTTGAGCATAAGCAATTGTGGGTATGTGCTGACACAGGCATCATTACTACCTTTGTCTCCATTTGATAATGATGGAACATGTAATACAAATACATGGCAATAATACGCTAATCAAGAATATTTCACCAGTGGGGAAAAAGGTACTGAAGAATGAATTATTATATCAACAGTTTACTGAGCTAACCAAGCTGGACTGAAACACTCAAACTGAAAACTTTGAAAAGCAATGGTTAAGATTTGCCCTTGCTGAAATCAGTGAAAGTTGGAAGCAACATTTGCAATGACTGCAGTAGAGCCAGGAGTCTTCTGAGTCTTCTCAGGTTTAGAATCAGCCCTATGAAAGTTCATCTTAATAAGGAGCTGTTCTGACAATCCTACCCTTCTTAGTCATGTTTGGGTTTTTTAATGATACACATAATACCATGCTTCTGTTTTTGTATTTTAACCAGCCCACTTGGCTATCACATCTGAAAAGATAGGTTGTTATGTAATCTGTGAAAAAAGCAAGGCAGATTGATTACTAGCAAAGTGTACATGGATATGTACACATATTCATGCACACTGCAGGGAAATCAGGAAGAGGAACTGCAAACATGTTTGACGTATTGAGCTTTTAATAAGTATAGCATCACATATTTTACGTGTTACCTTAGAATAATGTTCTGCACAAGGTCATTCCCATGCTTCTCATCAAATGTCATTGATACATATATTTAACATGCTTGGTTACGTAGATACATGCTTATTTGACAAAAGAAAAATCATTTGACTTTATTTTTGGTATTTTCAGAAGCAATTCAGCAATATATTTGTCTGCTTAATTTGAAATATCCACGTTGTCTCATCTAGAACAATGAGAATCCTCATATGGTTTAAGTTAGACAGGTGCTTAAATATCTTCATGAGCTCAGTGATAACTATGTAACTGTGGCACAATATCTCCAATGTCAATGACATTCCTTAAATTTTACTTGCCTGTCACTAAAAGTAAAATTTGCCCCATGGTGCTTTTTCTCCTGCTGTGTATGTTTTAATTCCCGAACCACACTCTCCACATTAAATATTTCTCTATGACAATTCCAGTAACATTTTTTAATCACAAAATAATATTTACCATCTTCCCCCATGCGGTTTTCAGAACAGAGGGAGCTGCTGCAGTTCTATAGAGGTCATGAACCTGCTTGATGAAGCACAGATGAATATAAAGTATTCTACTGAGCTTAACAGGCTTTATTAATGTGCAGATCCAGTACACGTTTTTCTTTAAATTCATCTAAAGGCTAAGGGACACATTTTTCAATTGTTATTTTGCATTTAGTTTTGTGAGATTAGTTTTGCATGTTTTTTTAAAAAGAAGTGTGATTAGAGATCTACAAATTACTTTCTGTTAATTATAGTCACTGCACCTTACAGTGCTTTTGGATTTTTAAGGGAAGAAACAACTAGCAATATAATTTGAAATATATTTGCAGAAAATTCCCTGCTTCTTGCCCTAATCCATGCATTGAATCTCAGTTTTGACTAAGACCCAACCTTCACACTTCTTTCTCTTTGAAAGGTCAAAAATAATTCTTTGCATATAGTTTATTGCCTTATTTTCTACTTCTCATCCTCCAGTAGGGCTCCATCCATAAACAGGAATATTATCCCACATTGCCAATGGGGAAAACATTTTCAAAAGGTCTAAGTCAGTTCTTCTGAGCCTTAGTCATTTTCATACTTGATATGTGACTGGTTTTTTAAGGGTACTTCAGTAACTAAAGATTTAGAGAAGTGATCACTGACATTTTTGATAAATATATGTTGATTTCAGTGAAAGACAAATGTCTGAATTCAAGTAGACAGTTCTGTAAATTCTCGTGTTAAATGTATTTTTAAGCACATAAGCCTTTGGCGCTGAAGTCTTTGGTACACATTTCCTTTGCAGTATAACTGCTGTTTGAGATGTTATCTTCTACTATTTCCCCACTTCTGGAGATTGTTGCTCCCACTGAAGAGCAGGCAGGTTGGGACACACACCCACATCTCAGTCATGTCAGTAAGTAGTCTAAGGGCTTTAGTTTAAACTGCTGACCAAGATGCCTTTAATCTAGGCTCTGAAACTTTGCATTTAAGCAGCTGAGCACGTATGCATTTCATTCTCCGTACTCAGCAGAGGGGCAAAGCAGATAGTGGGAGAAGGTATCTGGCAATTTTCTGCAATTACATTTGCTGCAACCTATTGGTAAATGCCCTTAGTCATCTGAATTCCCATTTTCAAAAATATCCTAGGCATTCCTAAGGGATTGGCTCTTAATATATTTAGGTGCTGAAATTATAGCAGGTTGTTGCCAAGGAGTGGCATGCTACAGACCGTACCTGTAAAAACACAGCTGAATAAGCTTTAGCTGCCATTTCTCTCCTAGTGTTCAATCTTAGAAAGAAATGGAGCATTGCTTCCTGAAAAGTAGTAGTGAGATGCCCACTGAGCAACTTTGCAGATGCCAACCCTGCCATCTGGCACAACCCCACACACTGCATGCCAGCAATATATCCGAGACACAAGCTGAAATGAATTACATACAGCATTCCAGTGCTCCTTTCATTTACCAGTGGAGAAAAGATATGTGTGCCAATTAGGATTAAGCTGTTGTTTACATAATATAAAGGAGCCAGCCAAAACAGCAGGACTTCTGCTCTATAACCAGAGCCATTTTCTGAAACTGAAGCTTCAGCCGCTCACCAGCTCCAGCAGTCCATTTTTCCAGTGCCCTGTTAGAGACAAACTGACATTCATTTAGCTTGCCCCCACTGCCTTCTTATTTCTGCTGAATCTATTGCTAATAAGCATACTTAATTTTAGCATGTGAATGTTTAATTTCTGTAAAGTTTTTAGCTGCTTACACTTTAAATCTCTACTTGTGAGGTTCTGGCATTGACATCTGGATACATTGCTTATAGGACCAGATTTTGAATTGCAGAAGGAGTTGGCACAGCTTGGGGATTTTAAGTCATCTTTATACTTCTTGATCTTGAAGTATTCTAATTATGAAGCATGTCAGACCTGTTCTTAGACTGCTCTGTGGCACCAAGGAGTAATTGCATCAGCCTGAAGCCTGCATGGGTGCAAAGTCATCCTTCTCTCTAGCCGTGTCACCTTTGCTAGTTGTAAGATTTCATAGTGAAGTAAAGAGGTTTTGTTGTCAAAGGTGGTTTTAGAAAAGGTTTTCATCAATGTAGGAAAAAAAATTGCCTTTGTAAAAGAACATCCAGCATTCATAACTGATGTTTGTTATGCTGCTATGTAGACTTCAAGGAAGAAGTAGAAAGCAACTGCATCTTGTTGCATATAACCATTGCAAACAAAAACAATCACAACAACCTTGCCAATCTGATGAGGAAGGCTTTAAACTATGTGGACTAGGGTATGGGGAAACAACCTCGTAGTTAAGTGAGGGAACAGAGGTTGGGGTGGTCAGTATATAGAGTAGGTTAATAGGAGGAGAGGAACCACCAGAAAGGCTATATTCCACCCTGAGGGCCAACCTCAAATGCCTGTGCACAAAAGCAAACTGCCTGGGAAATAAACAGGAGGAGCTGGAGCTTGACACATGGTTGCAGAACCATGACATCTTTGGGATGATTAATGCAGTGGAATGGCTTGTAAGGCAGGACTGCAGCTAAGGTGGATGGTACAGCTCTTTAGGAAAGACAGGCATGGAAGAAGATGGTGAGAGGAGTGGCATTTACATGAAGGAGCAGTTCAGATCACTCTTCAAGGAGCTTTTCTAAGGAAGATGTGGCAGGCTGGTTGAAGGAAGACTGTTTTGGGGAACTAGTAGGTAGGGTCCCATGAGAGCCAGTGTTGAAATACAAAGGAGCTCAGGAAAACTGGCAGATCTCTAAGGACAGCCTCTCAAAGCACAACAGCACTTATTCCAAAACTCGAAAAAACTGCTAACTGTAAGAACATCTTGGTTAAACAAGGATGACTGAAACTCATGACTGAACTCCAGTGCAAAAAGGACATATACAAAAGGAAGAAGATACTAAGCAGGAATGTAGAAGCATTGCCTAGGCGAGCAGGGAAGGTGTTAAGAAAACCAGACCTGAGCTAGAATTAAAACTGGCAAGTGAAGCTAGAGTTGGACTTGGCAAGGGATATTAGAGTCAACAAGAAGAGCTTCTACCGCTGCATTAGCAGTAATCAAGGATAACACGGACTGGCTGCTAAAAGGATACTGCTAAATAGTCAGAGCAGATGCAGATAAGGCTGTAATTCATTGCCCCACACTTAACTGACAAAGCCTTCTGTGCTTCTGACTAGACACACAGGATTGAAAGAGGACAGAAACCACCAGTAGTGGGAGAGTTCTCTTGAGAAACCTTGGCCCACACCAATCTGTGGGACCAGATGGAAGACAGCCAGAGGTGCTGAGGCAGCTTGTTGATGAACTGGCCTCATTGTGGCCAGTGAACTGTCTTTTTTCCATTATCTTTGAGAGGTCATGGAAATCGGAAAGTCAGCAATGACTGGAGGGAGACAGAAGTCGTATTGATCTTCAAGCATATCAAGAAAAATAACTCAAGGAACTATAGGGTGGTTGACCTTACTTCAGTCCCTGGGAAAATAATCAAGTGATCTTAGAAGCAATTTTGGGGCACATGAAGGAGAAAAAGGTGATTAGGAATAACCAACAGGAATTTAAAAAGGTTAATCAAGTTTTACCAACCTGATTACCCTCTGTGATGAAATGAGTAGATCTGTAGGTGGCAGGGGACAGAGCAAGTGTCTTTGACAGTGATCTTAGCAAGGGTTTCAAAACAACTTCCTATGTATCCAAGTTGGGACATAATAGTTTAAATGAGTGAACTATTAGGGTGAAAAAAAAAACAGTTGGATCATCTAGCTGAAAAGGTTAAGGTCAAAAGCTCAAATAGCCCACAGTTACTACTCTGCTTGGAAAGTGTAGTTCCTCTGTGACCTATACTGGCACTGTTTTATATCTTTACTGGTGACCTGGAGGAGAAGACACTCATCAGTTTTGCAGGCCAAGGAATCTGGAGAGCCTAGGAACCAGGACAGGGGGACCTAATTAATTTCAGCAAGAGCAAAGGTAAAGCCAAAATCCTGGAAAGAAATTGTGCTCCTGCATCAGTATAGGCACTGGACTGCTACACAGCAGCTCTGAAAGGAACTTGGGAATTTTGTTGGATAGTCTACACCAGGCTACACCAGAGTCATCAGTGTGTCATGGCAGTAATGAGGATTAATAGCGTAAAGGGAAGCATAACCAGTAGATCAAGGGAAGTGATTATTCCCCTTCAATTAGCATTTGCTAGACCAGTTTCAGTGCCTACAGTACAAGACAGACTTTGGAAAACTGGACCAAACTCAGTGAAGGGCCTACAGGATGACCAGAAAGTGGAGAACTTGGCCTGTGAGGAAAGGCTGAGGGACTGGGCTTGTTCATCCTGGAGACTGGATGGCTCCAAGAGGACCTAACAGCAGCCCTCCAGAATCTACAATGACATTATAGAAAATATGTAGCCAAGCTCTAGGGAGGTGTACAACAGGATCATGAGAGTTAACAGTCATAAGCTGGTATACAGAAGGTTTTGACTGGATGCACGAATGTGTTTTGGGCTTTTTTTATGTTATGAAAATAATTAGTTTTCGGAGCAGGCTTCCCAGAGAGGTTGTGGAATTCTCCAAGAAAAGATACTGAAGTCTAAATTGCTTAAGTCTGAATTCTCAGTTGCTTGGTCTAAATTAATTTTTGAGACCACTTTAAGCAGTAATTTAGACTAAGTGACCTTGTCACTTCCTTTCCCACCTGAATGTTTTCATGATTTTTGATTTTCAAAGGTTAGGCTTGCAAACTCAATTAAGCAAACTGTTAATCTTTACATCTTGCGGATTTGTAGGGCAGATCACCTGTAGAAAATCTGTGGGATCTGTTCCAGTTTGCCTGAGTGCAAATACACACATGAGAAAAAAGGTAAAGAGAGAAATGAAAAAACTGAAAGGCAATAATTTGGTGGTGTTTCAGCCTACCTGCTTCTCTGTGCTTAATCATTCAGCTACAACATGCTAACATTGCATTTCTTGACATCAAAGAAGAATTGATACAGTTCCTTGACTTCTGAGGTGCTGAAGATTTTGCAGTAGCTCAGGAAGGAGAAGCTGTTTAGCACAGGTGGTTCTGTAACTGTGATGCGTTGGGAGAATTCAGTATTAAATGATCCTCTGACTAGGACTTGCTCGTACATGCACTATGATGAGGGGTAGGATTCAAATTAGTACATTGCCCTGGAATATAAATTATGTAAGAGCAAAGGCTGGCTCAGGTGCCAGATGGGTCAGATAGATTACACTTGATTAGCCACTTGGGTCAGGTATCCTGGTACAGATCCATTCTTAGCTGCAATACATATGAGAAGAAGTTGAATTCACAGTGGACTGGGGATCTTACATTGCAGTATCCTTGTTATTGTCGGTTTAATTCAGACCTGAAGCATTGCATTATTGTGATTCATTGTATTTATGCTGGAAAACACAAGAGGGTGATTTAGCTTACTGTTTGTGAAACTCTACTATTAGGAAAAAACCCAGCCTTGTGGCTTGGAGCAATGTAATGTTCAGCAGCCCTTTACTGCACAGACCTTGAAACAACTGAGTTTAGGAGTAACAAGAGGGAGGAAAAAAAGTACCGAAGTTGTTGCTTCACTCATATTCTTGAATTAAATGGCGAGTCAGGAGCTGCTAGCTGCTTTGTGTTGCTGCTTTCCGTAATTTCAGTTATGTGGGCATAAATCCATAAAATGTCCAAATGCTAGAGGAGCGTTTTATGTTCTGCCAGCAGTTTCAGCTCCTACTTTTCCATTCTGTGGCTGAACTAGCTACCTCACAGAGCTGGTGCATACAAGCAAGTATCTGAGGATTTAATTTTGAGGGGGAAATCCTGCACTGTCTTTGTATGTGGCGGAAGTAATAGAGATGCTAGGGAGAGCACAAGGGAAAACTGCTATTCTAGAATCCACATCCAGGTGTTTTTTCTCAAGGCAATTTTGCACTTCAGAACAGCAGCAACTTTTACTGCTTTGGCATTCTTTGTTTGGTTTTTTTTTGTTGTTTTTTTTTTTTTTGAACATGTGCATCTGTCATGCAAAGAAGTTCTGAGTTCGCAGGCTCATGAAGCTTTTAGAGAATTTGCCATCCATTAAATCTCTGCATAATAAGTGAGATGTAAGTGCTAAGTTTGGATCATGGCACCAAACATAACTGATAGAAGCCCTGCGGCTATCCACTGACTTTAGCTAAATTTAAAACTTTCATTCATAAATACAAATTAAGAGAGCATGCAGACTGTTACAGCATAGCTACAGTCCTGGCACTCGAATGTGTGCGCACGCATGCACACACAATTAAAAGGTAACCTCTAACTCAGGGAAGTTTTATACTCAGAAGGCTCTAAAGACTCACTGGCATAGTCTCTGAGATTGTAGAGCTGAGTATCTGCCATGGTGTTTTATCCAGCCACTCCAGGGGAATCTTAAATGCATGCGGAAAATGTCTGCCTACACCTAGCCTTCTAACTGCATCCACTACATGAAAATGAGGATACTCAGTCTTAAACAAAGCATTTTTTATTTTTTATAAAGAAATCAAAACCAGTTGCAATTAAATAGCAAACAAAGGAAGAACTGGAATCCATAAAACATCAGGGGCAATATTTAAAGCAACCAAACTAAAATCAGTTCAGTATTTTCTGCTGTATTTATATACAAAGTGCACTTATTTTTAAAGTACCCTAACACTTAATTTTGCTTTCAGTTGTATTTTTTTATTTGGATTACATATGGTATTGTGATAGGATGTTTCAGAAAGCCATAAAGTGTTCTTGCCTGTAAAAGCAATGTCCTTTCTTGTTAATGCCAAGAATGCTTTTCCCAAAACACTCGTTCCCTGCTCAAGACAATGTAGCTGCTAATGAGGAAAACACTGCATGTTCCTCATTGAAATGTTTTCTTTCGTTTATCTACAGGGAGTTTGCTCTGTAATAGTGTAGAATCCCTGAGTATCAATGAGTCTGAAAGTACTCATATTCTGCCAAGAATAAAGTTGTAAAGCTTTGTGTGCCAACACTTTAAATTAATCTAAAATAATGCAAAGGGGACTTCGTCATCTAGGAAGGCTTTTTAAAGCCTCATCACTTTTGTCTCAATTAATAAGAATATTCCATATCATTCATATCATTCACATGGCTGCCTCCCTCTATTTTGAATTGCAGCTTCGACGGATGATGTCCCTCTAAGGATGTATGTCAGAACAGATACAGTCTGATATCGGCATGCAACAAAATATACCTTCACAGCAGCAGCTTTGCAGCAGGTTGCTAGTTTCCTGGGCAGCTCTGCTTACTCACAACCTTCTTTCCTAAGCATCACTTAGTGCTCAATGCTAATCAGTCCCTTTAGATGGCTTTTACAAAGTAGAAGCGCATTAATTCGGAATACAAATTGAGAGACTATCTTTGATGGTGAAACAAGATTAAAATGCCCATGCTCACATTTCAGTTTCATACGTAAAACATAAATAATGCAGTAACCCTCCCCAGCATTACAGACAGCTTCACATTTTCTCTGTTGAAGAGTGTTTAAAATTTACATCTATCACAAACTTTAAGAAAAAAAAAAAAAAGAAGAAGGAAAAAAAAGCCATAAACAAAATGTCATGCCTGCCAAAAGACTTTCTTTATGTTCCCATCCACAGGGCCCTTACTCACAGTTCTGGCCCAGGCTTTCCTCATGAGATGCTGTTTAAGAGCTTTAAAAAAAAACACAATGCCATTCCCATGATATATGCAGTTTTAAAATTTATATTTCTGTATGGCCAAGGCTGCTGTGTTCCGTTATAAATATATGAAATCAATAGATTGCACAGGTCTCCATTTTTACAGGGGATACTGCATCATTAAGTACTGAAAGAATATAATGTAACTATTCAAACTGCTTAAAATATTTTGTAACCATAAATTATTATCCAAAAATATTTTTCGAGTAGATAAAAAGAGTTGTCAATTCTGCATAGTGAATGCCTCATAAGGGGCTCATTTATGGTTGAAAACTGAATAAAAGCAGTAAATTAAGAACAGACGTAACCATAGAGAAGCTGTAATCCACAGCAGATTTCCTTGGTGAATGAAGTATTGTTGTGTGGATTTATCCTCCTTGCTTGTACAGTTAACCAGTCACATCTGTGGCCAAAGTGCTGTCTGTGCACACAGACAAGTTGGGTTCAGTAACCCCATGGAGGTAAGCACATGCTGGTTTACACTGTATTGATAAAGTGCAAAATAAACTTCACTGGCTGTTTCATTGGGGCATGCTATGCTGAAGGGCATATATAATATTGAAACTGAATTCCTGCAACTTGGAGACATAAAAACGCTAGGACATTCGAAAAACTGGAAGCAATAGCACGTCTCTCCTAGATTTTGTATTAGTATTGCAGGCCTTGTTTTCTGGCACGTTACAACAGACTGTGTCGCTGACTCACAGAATTAGTGTTTGTACTTCCTAAATGCGATAATGACTGGGAGCTGCTTGAGCTATAGCGTTTGTGAAGGGAAAGCCACTTGTTATAAATATTCATTTGACAAAATGTAAATAGTTTTATAGGAGTGTAAACTGTTGCACGTTATTTGATTCAGTACAGTTGTCTCTTCCGTATTGTCACAAATGCATGTAATGAACCAGCCAGGGTGACATGTAGACTTGACAGTGAATTAGTTTAGCCCTACTGCTGTTTGTTTAACTTTGTGATTACACACCAATCAGATAACTCATCTCCTTTGTATAGGGAAAGCCACAGCAAGTTTCATATTTCTTATGCCTCTTAATTTCTTTGCTTGTTCCAGTACTTCAGTCTATCATCGGACACTAGTTTCAATTTTACATCAGGAGGTTGTACCTATTGCGATATCACTGGCAACTCAATGTTAAAAAAAAAAAAATATATGCCTGTGAATGTATTTTCATTATTGAGGGCTTTTTTTAATTTTAATGCATGCTTCCCTAACAATACATTTCATTTCAAACAAATAAGCTTCACCATCATTTAGAACCCACTGTCTTTATGAAGCTTTTAAGTATAAAAGCATATCAAGGTTTATGTTTCCTCTTTAATTCATGTTGTAGAGCACATAGTAAATAATTATGATCACCTCAACATCAAAAGTGAACTGTAGCACTTGTGTCTTACAGAGTAGGGCTACAAAGTTTTGTAGTCTTTATAGATTCATCCTGTGTATGAACTGGAAAAACATATGCATAAAATCAATCTCTTGCTAGTCTGAAGTGTGTGTTCATGTTGAGCACATGCTTAACCATTATTACTGCATACATGTGTGTAGACAGAGGCTTTCTAAATTTCTTTTTATAGTCAGGAAACATTAACTGACTTAGAGGTCTGATACTTGACCAGAGTGAAATAGAAGTTGCAAATGCTTGTGTCACTTTGAATTAATCACAGACTTTGAAGGTAGTATATATTCTGTTTGATTTTGCACCTAACGTAAGTTTCAAGCATGTTCCAAAGACTTGAGCAAGCTTCCATCAGGCATTTAGAGACTGCTGGAAAATAAAAGATTGTGTTTTTTAAACAAGACATTTTTTTTGCTTATGTTTACTGAAATTTACCTAAAAATCTTATTATGGAAGATATAGGGCAGAAATCTTTCCCAGTGCTCTGAAGGATAATCCGAAATAGTTGGAGATTCATTTAGAGCTATCAAATGTAGAGAGATTTGGAATTTGTTTGGATTAATTTTTTCATTTAGTAAGATTTCTTTCCAAAGAGGTCAGCAGAACTTTTCTGAAGGGACTTAATTAAAGTTAACAAGTAATTTTGTGTTCTGCAGCATGTTACATATTGTGAAAAGGTTATGGATTCACCCAATGCAGTGCATCAACAGTGTAAAGGTGATAGGTGAAATTCTTTTTGTTGCGAGTGCTGAGATATAATAATTTAAAAGGTCAGTTGTGCTCAAGAAGAGCATTTATTTAAGAAGTAAGTTGTTTTGGGATATGCTGCATTTTTAAAGGTTAAAATAGTATCTTGCTGACCAACGTGATCAGCAAAAAGCAATCTTTTTCTTTCTTTTAAAAGATTTCTGCATGCTACTTCACTATTCAGACTGTTTATTAACATCCTATGCAGTGCATCATTGATTTGAAAGTTGAAAATACTAATATTTTCCACAGAATTACTGAAACTTGATACACAGAAGCTTTGAGAGCTAGAATTAATTTGTTCATATTATTATGTACATTGCTATGATCATGAAGCTCTAACAATTCTAAGTGTAAAAATAAAGGAGACAGGATTTATCATAGTGCAGAGTGTGCTACTTTGTGTATAAACAGTTGTTCTGATAGGACATGTCCATCATCTAAAAGTAAGAGGGGAAAGACTGATTTTTTCTTTTTATTAAGCAATTTGAGAGTGAAATATATTATGTAGGTATGATAGATAGACAGAAGTGAATTATATTTTAAGTGATAATGTGAAAGACCATAAAATCAGAGAGGACTTCTAAGGAGCTGAAAAAGAAGATTTTGTTTAACACAGTTATTTAATTTTTATTATGTCTATGCAGATAAGTCCATATGCAATGAAAATTATGTTGTTTGTTTAGCTGACTTTTTCCTTTTTCTTTAAAAACATTTCAAATTGGCATTAAATTAAGTCACAGCGTTCTTTCCACTCACACTGTTCAATAATCCGTAGACATCAAGGAGGAAAGAGATCTTTTGTAACTGTTCTTTGCCGAGTAAGATGTTCAGTCACTCTTTTCCTTGATCTTAAAGATTGCCAGTACAGAGCAGCATTTTGTTCTTAATTTGTTTAAAATGCTTTGGTTGAACCGTTATCCTGTAGAAATTATACTAGCCATGAAAACAAAAGTATTTTAATGAAATGGTGTTGATCGCTTGTATCCACTGAAGACTGTACATTCCAGAGTAAATTATGTGAGCAGGAAGTGGGGGTGGAGAGGAAAGTGTATGTAAGAAATTAACAGCTAAAAATGAATGACTTACATTTGTTTCAGGATAATTTTTACTCAAATAAAGCCATCCTCCTTAATTTGCCTTGCTTTCCATTTGAAAGAGGGCAAAATCTATTTCCTGGGCAATTTTGCACAGCACAGATATTAATACTTTGGGGTTTAATTGTATCCTGTGTTTAAATACACTGTGGGTGAAACCCTAGACCTCTGCTTAATTGCTGTGAGAAAATAGCCTGATTTCTCTGAGATTAGGCACACGCTTATGTATACTTTGACCCACGAGTGCCTCCTTCAGAATTAATCTTCTAAGGTAGTGGGATTTGCTTTTGTACGTGCAGTAGACCCATTCATGACAAACGGTGCCTAATAAACCAACTTCACCCTCCAGACCTTTCTTTTGCTGTCAGAGTTTTTCTTCAACTATTCATTTCACACATCCCTTGTCCAGTTGCTTATTAGCAAATAAACTTTAAAGCAGGCAATAGGAATAAATTTAATGATTCCTCTTAATTAGAGAGGCTTAAGGTTTAAATAATGTGCTGCGGAACTGGAAATGTAAAGAATTTCCATTTAATTGTTAGGCAAAAATATTCTGAACCTGATCCAAATATGCTGGCTGTTAGAAGACAAATTTCCTCATATTTATTTTTAAAATTTCCTCTGTGCTATTCTTCAGTTGAACCATCTATTCCATAAAAGCACTTTTCTCTCTGTCATCTGCACTAGGATTGTTTCTATAAGATGTAGCAAAAAGTTCTGGTTTTCAAATATTTATATTAGTCAAAGTTAGTCCTGTTTATACTTTTTGGCAATATAACTTTTTCCTTAAAAATGAAGTACTTCAATTTAGCTAAACAAAATGTGTTGAAATGGATGGTCTTATAAACTTAAGTACACTTGGCAACAGAAAGGACTAAGGCTCCAACCAGAAAACACTGGCTCGAGTAGCCCCCACTCATACAAATATCTCATTAACTTCAAAGGAACAATCTGTGTGAATTGGAGTTTTCAAAGTCTGGCACTAATGCACCCATCCTGACTGCAAATGCTGAGACAGATGTATAAATTTCCTTCATTTTATTAATGCTATTAAAATCATGAATAGGGACCATTAGCAAAATATTCCTTTATGTGTTTTTCTACAAATAATATTAATGGTTACAGGAGCATGTCCTAAAATTAGAAGATAAAAAATTTTTTTTCAGTTTTCAATTAGCATTAGACAAAATCATCTTTCTATGTTTTTATAGTTCTACAAAGCAGAACTATGTATTTGCTTTAGGAATATTAAATCCAACATCCATATATTATATTTGCAAGAGTTTAGGTGCAAAGTGTTTGACTTCACTTTTTGAGATCAGTAATATTACAGTAGTAGAAGTAATGATGGAGCACAAGAAGAAAATCCCAGGTGAACTGCTTCTTTTAATTAAGTAACTATTGAAAATTATATGAATAAAATGCTATTTAACTTCTGTAAGTTTGCATTTGTTCAACCAGACTTTTTGCTAATTACCAGTTACTTTGATTTTTCGTCTGTCATTTCCTAAAAAAGTGACCAGAAACATCCTGAAATTAAAGGTTGGGGCTTTTTGTTTACCTTTTTTTTTTTTTTTTTTTTTTTTGCTGGTAGAGTTTTTTCTTCTTTATTTTTTGCGGTAAACCCTCTAGCTATTGTTACAGCAATAAGCCTTGGTTGGCTGATACTGAGCTACATGGTCAGGACTCTCATAAGGGAAATGCAGTCTTCATTAAACAAGCCTTTTAACAGCAAGCCAAGCTTGATTAAAATCATATACAGATGAAATCATATCGTTACTATTCCTTTGTAGTTTTGTGCATTCCCAATAACTCTTTAGGCTTAACAATACTTTGGAGACAGCTGCGTTACTACTTGAGATCCTGTTGTTACTTCCAATTATTGCTTAGAAGTCAAAATACATAGTATAATTTCTTTTCAATTAACTGCAAGTGTATTAATGTGATATACAAATGTGAAATGGGTTGGGCAAAAGTAAACATTACAGAAGGCAAGGAATTAGGGCTAGCTGTCTTATATGGAATTCCTCTGCTAAAACCTTAAGGGGCAAAACTTTAAAAACAAACAGGAAACATTCTGTGAGCTTTGTTATTGTTACTCTAATCAAGCTGCAATAGCATACAGCAGCCCTAAATTACTTTGTATTGTAAAACATAGCCACTACTTTGTCTGCTTAATTTATATTTGGACAGTCATTAAGAGTTTATGCTTCCTAAATTTACATGCACAATGTACAAAGAAGCACACTTCACTAAAAGGAAACTAGGAATTCTTTTTTCTGGCATCTAGTCAGAGGGAGAATATTGTTGGTAATACTAAACAAAAGAAAACAAAACAACTCTCTTCTATCTATGGGTTAATTTTATTATCCAGAGTCCAATTAAGTAACTATAATCCTGTTGATCTGTATTACTGATGTGCATTCCTTCCACAGCATAAATAGAGAGCTTAGGACTTCATGGATGTCAGAGGCCCGTTGCAAATGACAATTCACTACTAAACAAAGCAAGAAAACAACTCGATAAAAAGGTCAAATTCCTTTCTATGGGTGATGACAGAAGGATGATAAGAGGAAAGCCTTTTTCTTTCCTTCCTTCTTTTAATGCATCCCTTCTTCAGTAAAGGGAAGTCTTTAAACTCCACCTAATCAACAGGATCTCAAAAGTGGGTCCACCCTACCCTGCCAGCTAACAAGACAATCCAGGACATTAGCCACTAGTTGTCAGAACTAGTAGGATGAGTTGATATAAAGCTCTTTTTTCAAGGACTTGTAATATTTGACCTGTGCTTTTATTCCCATCCCGCATGTACGCACATATCTTCTTCACCTTACCAGCTGTTTAGCTTCCATATACTGTTCCAGTGAAACAGCTTTAATGCTTAGGCATGAAAAGCATCATTCTGTGTAGTCTTCCCAGAGGAAGGATTCTTGTAACTTATCCTTAAGACTTACAGGATTTTGTCCATAGCTGTTACCAGATAGCACATTTGAGCATGCAGAGTGCCTGTGTATTTGCAAGACAAGTCCCCCTATTTTCTCTTTGGTAATCCAGATACTGAGCTGTTTCTACCATGTGTCTGCATTCCACATTAACTCCCACAGACTGGCTATCCCTGTCTGACATAGAGTAGGGATTGCACCTATACTCATTTGATTGAAGGAGTCTGTATGCAGTTCAGTTGGTTGTGGATGCGTTCTTTTACTGTGTGGAAAGAACTGAAGACTTGAATCATGTCCATTTCTGTGCACTTTTCAGCGGGATCAGAAATAATGCTGTGCTAATGCATAAACTCTTGCAAATCCCCAGAGACTCTGCTGAAGTTGTGAACAACCAGTGGCAAGTCAGAGCAGTACAGAGAGCAAGTTATGAATCACTGCAGTCCCGCTGCTCAGTATTTCATGTATTCTTTCCTTCTTCCTTCTTAAAAAATGTAGACATGGTTTTGCATCTACTATGCCTATCTAATCTATACACTGCCAGAGTATATGAACGCTATTTCAGAGGCATTGCTATTTGTGTTTACAGCCAAAGCAATCTTCTGCTGCAACATTCAATGAAAAGAAACAAGTAAAATATCAAGAATGAAAAGGAAATATTGTGGCAGCTTCTTGCCTACTAAAAATCAGTTAACACCGCTAAAGCCAACGGAGCTGCACCAATTTATATTTGTTCTAAGTCTGACTTAAAGTTTTAAAAAATAATGCTTTCTGATGTCTTCTCTACAAAACCTTTTCATATATTCCATGTCATATGCATGTGTGTGCAACAAACTGTCTTAATCTTTAAAAAAGAAAACTAGGCCAAGATAAATGTCATAGATGGGAAGATACCAGTAAATAAAAGTAACATGATCTTTTCAAATAATTAATATGCCCTCTCTAATGCTAATTGAAAACCAAAAGAAAGGATATAGACCATTCAAATATAGCCCCTTTTTAGAGGGACGTTCAGTTTATCAATAAATATTAATAGCTACAGTTTAAAATCATAACCCAAGATTTATAGTATTTAAATTAAAACTACCATACTACAGAAACAGATACAGTAAGGCATCTGCAAGTAGGGAGCAGAAAAATATCCTGTAACAATAGTTATCTATCTGTTCAGTATTCAGGAAGTTTACATGTTCTGTTAATTTTCTTTTAAATCTTTAACCCATTTATTTGACTTTGTTTCTAGATTTTCATAGTTTCGCTAGATATCTAACCTATCTAAAATCACCACCAGAACTTAATTTTTCCCAAGGAATAACTTTTCTGAAGAAACAGTCTTCTTTTGATTTGCCCATATTATTTAATAGATTATTGGTTATGCAATTAAAACTTTGGACTTTTCTTTCATTGACACTTATTTATTAATGTAGGTACAAATATCACTGACCCAAGACAATATTGTTTCATAACACCTTTCTAGCTATGTGGTTTAAGTGATGAATATACCTGTGTTCTAGCCCAACATGCTCTTTCATTCACTGTCTCTTTAGGTCCTTAGTTTCACACTTCAAAAGTCCCATGACCTTTTATCAGCCCACAATAGTGAGCATCTTCATCAAAGAAGTCCCTGAAACGGAAGGTAGATTGTTAATCATCAGGCAGTCTTAGACAAAGAATGCAATGGGGAGGGAGCTCTGAATAGGATGGTCTTTCAGTAAAAAAAAAATAAATCTTGTAAGTTCACTATAAAATTCCAATAAATTAAGCTGATAACATCTAAACAAGAGACTTTGTACACTTCAGTTTGCCTTTAATCACACTTCAGTCTGTCATCAACTAGCCTTATCAAAACTTACTGGTGTGATATTTACAAAAAACATCATTATTCTTCTATGTGCAGCATGTCAAAGTCTAGTATTATTTCATCCCACAGCTGAAGTATTAATTTAATTGGTATCTATTTGCTCATCTGTGAAAAGTGTCCATCTCTCAATAACATTGTTACAATTTCTCCTAGTGTACTGATAGAAAAGTAAGACTGAGTTCTATTTGCCATACTTTTTTATGGTAGGTCAGCTCAGCAGCTCATTGCTAGCTAAAACAAGATAGCGCAAAGAATGTTGCCATTTTGAGAACAGAACTTTTAAAAAATTATACTTTTGTAGAAAATTGCTTCATTCCACAAAAAAAAACAACTTGGAAACTGTGTTTGAAACTCCTTCAGATCTTCCTCCTTCCAATAGGTAAGGCTTCTTATAGTTTAACTTATAGAGATGCCATAATGTCACTAAAAATATCTGCTTGTATGATACCATAATGACAGTCTACATATAATTCTTGATATTTAAATGTACAGGTTCTAGCAATAACATTTCTGAGCAAACCTAATAATGAAGTCCCTTGAACACAACAAATTTTTTTATTATAGTAAGATCCAACTTTTGACATTTGCAAGTTTCTTTTTTTACTTAGGCTGTGTCTCTCTTTCCTGCTTTTATCAACTGAACCAAAATTTTCGTAGTCTCCTTTTCCTTTTCTCCATTTTTCACTCTTTATCATGCCTTATTTCTTGAGGAGATTATATCATGCTTTAAACATCCTTCGGTTATTTATGCATAGCAAAATTAGAATAATGACATAACATTTTTTGCTGAATAGCAGCAGCAAAGTTACCCTACACATTTATAGGTCTCACTACATTAAAATTTGAACAGGGCTAACAAGCAAACTGCACTGTGCAGACAATATGTTGTCTGGCGTTTTGGAAAAAAAAAAAAAAAACAACCAAATTTGGCAAAACAGAATATCCACAAGGTTACTTCCCATTTATGTAGACTTAGCTAAATATTACCCTTAACATCCATTTACTTTAAATGCTGTATTATCTCCAACTTCATTTCCATTGTAAAAGTTTATCTATATAATATTTTTTAAAGTTCAATTTTATAATTATATATATATGTATTAGAGATCTAAATTAAAAGCATAGTAAGATTTTAAGTATTTTTTAAAAGCTTACTTCAAGAGCTGTGATTATTTATCTGTGACATCTTAATTCTTGAAAAGTAGGAATATCAAATTACCTGTTGAAAACAAATGCATTGAAACAACTTGTAATTACATGCCTATTTAGTCTGCACTTGGATAAAACATTAGCTTCTCTTGTTTTTCTTCCAAGACTGCTAAATTCTGATCAAATTCCATCCTGACCAAACTGCATTCAAATGTTCATAAAAGAAACAATATAAGGAACATTCTGGCTGGGGTGACTTTACCATTTGTTTCAAGTTGTTTGCTTACAATTGTTATCATAATTACAAGGTTACCAGAAAGAATGTGGAAAACAGGGGCAACTGCAAAAGTGATCCACTTCAGGGCAATGTGAATACTAATACACTCATCACTAGGTGATCAGGAAAGATCAGTTTCCCTGGAACAGTGCAAAGTGTAGCACGATGATTTGTAAACTCCACACATTAGTATAAAAGACATTAATTAAACACAACAGCTCATGGTAGTCCTTGTTCCCTCTTTTACATCTCCTAGTTAAAAATACATGTACTGTTTCTAATACTGTACTGATAACACTGGTGTTATTTGAGGTTATTTGTTTATAATGTACCTCATCATTTGTATGTATTGTCTGTATTAGTAAGTATGGCTTCTCGTTTGGATAAAGTTGCATTCCTTTAAGTTTCCCAAACAGAAGCTTCCAGTGAAGCTGGTGAAGGTTTTTCTTGTGTTTTGTAGCTTGTATGTCTGTTGAGCCTCTAAAAGTTTGAAGTTTACACTCAAATCTGCCTGTAACATTCTGGTAGAGATAGGCACTCGCAATACTTACAGCCACTCAAGTACTCAGTATTATCAGACTATTGAATTGTGACTATGGAATAAACAAATTTAGAACTAGTGTTACAGAGAAGCAACAGGTGAAATTATCTAGGACCACACACCGCAAGGTCTCCGCTAGTGTCAGTCAAATGATGCCATGAGTCTCCAGCATGTGAGGAAACGCACTTATGCTTTTTCCTGTGCCTATATCCTTTTCACAGGGTAGTGTAGCTCTGAAAGGGAACTGGGTACCAAATCATTTGGGCTCTACACAAGTGTATTTATTTTTTATTAAAGAACATAAAATACTTTTGGAATACTTTTTGAAAAAGCCTGGTGGATATACAGTACTGAAGGGAACAGGGAAGGAAAAGAGGAAATAAATTGGTGACCTACTTGATCATCAGGTTGAGAAGTCTGTCAGTTCCGATTTCCACGTCATGGAGGGAAAGAGTTTAAGAGAAAAGTCAGGTAAACAGCATGCATATCTAAGCTCTTGCATTGAGAAAGGTAGCTAGATTTCCACTGAGACCTTATCTGGGGGAGTGGGGGGAGGTGTGTGTGGGAGTGGCTTAATGAATGGATTTGCTACAATTGTCATTATAAGTTTTTAGAAGGATTTTCCACAAACCGCTGTCTTACAATACAAGTGTAAGGCTTCTTAATAACTATCTGTGTTAAGGTTTTCCCAGTAATTTTCTCTTTACAACACATCTGGAGCAATGTCTGTTATAGTTATATCTTATAATCCTAGGGGGAACACTGCACATTATCAGTAAAATGTTTATGTTTAAGAACAATAATTAAGTCCTTTCTTGGCCAGTACTCTGAAGTATATACTCAGACTTCCAGCTTCTTTTAATCACTTCCCTTTTAGAACTTTAGCAAGTGGCATCCCCTGTCCCAGCCCCTTTATTAATGGCCAGTTGTAAATGACTTTAGCAAATGGAGCACCATTTGTCACACTGTAACAAGTGACGCACTGTACTGTATTTCTAGCCCTACCACTTAATTTAAGCATTGAGATTTATAGCTCGTCATCATCCTCTCTATCTTTCTGTTCCTTCTTTGTGTCTTTCCAAGTGCTAAAACAGGTTGTTGGGAAAGAGGTTTTTAAGTAAAAGCATTTCTACCTTGGCTCAGAGCACCAAAAAACACTCATTTGACTCTTCTACCTGTATAGTGAATTCTCCTGGTGGTTTTTCTTCTTCTATTTAATTGCTTCTCCACATTTAACTGATATTTGATGAAAAGATCCCCCTATTTTACAATTTCTCTCAAAATAATCCCACTGTAATTCCATTGCAGTCACCTGTGTATACACTATATTTGTTTATTACTTTGAAAGACACATATGGTTCAGTCAGCAGCGAACTTGTATTGCAAATTAAAAACTTTTATTTGAACTTGAAATTAGTTCTTTCTTCAGTGTGCCACTATGCTCCCTGCCATCAGCAAATTTCCCTGGGCTACAAATTTGTAGCCCATTCCTCTGTCTAGGCTATATAGATTTTTATATAGATTACAGACTCTGTGTATGATTTATATACTGCCACATGGAAAGTGGCAGACATCCAAGAAGTGACCCCACCGGTTTACAGCTCCTATGAATCAAACATCTGTTCTGTGTTTGTGTGCATTTGTTTGTTTGTTTACATAGGAGCACTGAGCATTGGCCTTGCACATGCTTACCCTATCTCTTCTAACAGAGCAGATAGGTTTTGGGCTTTTACTTTTAATTATAGTAGATAACATACCTTTTTTCATGTACTGTTAGCAATCAGCTGCTCATTTCCTTCCAAACTGGTGAGACCACTGGTCTCTTGGTCAACTATGAATGCCTAGCTGAACATGAGAGCACTGAAGCAAATGTTACATCTGCAGCAGTGTGTAGATTCAATACTTCCAGACTGCAGTCATTTGGTCTGTTTTCTCCACTGTCAAACATTTTGTGAAGTTATTTCACTGATACAAAGTAAGTGCAATGCAGAAATTCAATAATAGGCATGCAGAATTTCCAGGTACACTAATGCTGATATTTTGCACTGTTTATGCACCACTGTAGCTTATCAAAACCAGCACGGATTAGCAAATAATCAGGACCAGTAACATATGTTAGGCACGCTGTCTGGCAGGTCAAAGACAGTGAAGTTAATAGGCTATGTCTCAGTCTTACTGTAACAGTTGTCACCAGCTCTGTTTTCTGCACTTAAAGAATGCTGAAATCATTCCAGTGTTTCTTTCCTGAATCCTTGCAGCTACAAGCCTAAGCAGGGCCTTGTAATGTGAAAATAGTATTCAGCAGCTTTCAGAAATTCCATCTAAATAATGTCATATGACTGTAACTTCTCAGAAGAAAAGAAGAGCTAAAGATCAAGCAAGTTGTTTTAGCTAGAATTCCAGTTGCATGTGTCTACCTTCCAGCAGCCTGAAAGGCAGTCAGGATGTTTCTACTCTGTGTGCCTGCACTAGGCTGCAGCCTCAGCTGATACTGATGAGCTGTCCATGTTTACTAGTAAGGCTATTCAAGTCCAGGAGTTGCCTTGCCTGCAGTCTTTGAGCTTAGCTAACGGTTGGCCTGAAACATTTTCAGTTTCCCAAAAAAAGCCCCCTATCTATAAACTGGGAAATGAACTGAGAATAGAAGAACTTGAAAACAATTCATCAACCTGCTGCTCACCAATGTGGTCTTCTATAAAACTTCAGGATGAATTCCAAGGAGTTTGCTAAATTTAAGGGAATTAAGAAGTCATAGAGTTACCGAACAAAATGAATCAAATTCAATTCTAAAAAAAGGAAGTAAATTTCTACTAAATTTTATGAAGCTGCACCTGTTCACATAGCTTTGAATATTAACCCAGTAAATCATCTTGTATACCCCTACATTAATCCATTGTTTTCTATAACATATTCTCAAATGCTTTGTCTCCTCTGATCAATCCCACTCACTTTGAATGTGATCCCTTTGTATATGCTGGCCAAAATCATATGTTTGTTTTCCCAGTGCTGTATCACATTGCAAGCCCTTATTTACTTTGCTGTTCACTACTAGCCCTAAGTCCCCCCTTTTTTTTTAGTGCTTTCCAAACACTGTCTTCATTCCATAGTATATTTCTGCTACAGATTATTTCCCTTAAGTATTTGACATTTTTAGTTTTCAATATTGAATATTGTTTTTTCTTGGTTTTTGGATTTTCTCCCCAGGTCTTGTAAGTTATCTAGCTCTCCCTATCATTTAATGTCATTTAAATAAAGCTTCATATATATAATGTGCAATTAAGTTGTATTCCCCTCTTCTCCCTTTTTTAATTCATTTATAGGTAAGTAAGGGGGAAATGCAAAAAGGTTACAATGGAAAAAGGGGGAAAAGGTTACAGGTGGAATTAACACCAGTGCCCACAGTATCTTGCTGGGTACCTCTAATTCCCTTTGTATATATGAATATTAAAAATTAGTATGATACCTTTGCATATCCTCTGAAATATCTTCATAATTTGAAATAAGCATGTTTTCTATTGGATGGAATATACCACAATAATTTGGAATGTTTTATCTGTTTTGACCATCAGCATTCTTTTTTTCCTTGTACATGAGTGTATTCAAAAAGTCATTGCATAAAGTAGGATTCCTGTTGCATAAAATGAAAATGCCAGCATTTTACCTCTTTTCAGGGCAGAGCTGTGTATTTTAGTTAGTGACTGCATTAACTGTGCACAAAGCTAGAATGAAGCTTCAATGCCATCATGATGTTTCTTTAAGCAGTGTTTTTCCAATTTCAGACACAATT
This sequence comes from Psittacula echo, assembly GCF_963264785.1. NCBI lineage: Eukaryota > Metazoa > Chordata > Aves > Psittaciformes > Psittacidae > Psittacula > Psittacula echo. The sequence goes on from NC_137740.1 coordinate 15,322,837, forward strand.
CTAAGAGCATAATCTAAGACATTCCCTCTGGAGCTGCCTCCATACACAAACACACTTTAATAAGTGAGACCTCTGCCAGGGTCATCAAGACTGAAATGAACAACAACAAAAAAATCTTCAGCACTGCCCTTATTTAGTTAGTGACCCAACCTTACCCTTTAAATATAGTAGGATCAACATACTGGGGCATGACCTCAAAAAGCTGTCATGTCACTTTTACTCTGCTTTTCTTTTAAAATGTTATGTAAGTTGGGGAACTCAGCTACAATGTGTGCTGTATCATATATCTAGATTTATTTCCCTGGATTATGGGAAATATCTGTGGAGTGGGTGTGTTTAATTATTTGCAGATTTATATTGGTATTTTAGGATTGAAATGGCAAAACTGAAAAATAAAAATGTCACCAGTAAATTTTTAGCAACTGAAAATGATCACCTTATTAGCATTCATTTTAGCCATTCTTAGTTACTGCTTTCAATCTACCCCAATTTGGTTCAGACTTGGACAAGTCTTTAGCTAAACAAAAATTATTGTAACAAGATTGACAAAGCCTGCAAAGGCAACTCACAGTTATCTCATCTTGCTTCAGAATTACTAAATATTAGTTTTAATGTCACTAGTACACAGCTCATTATTCTGACAACAGGCAGAAACACCATTTGGTAGCACAAGGCAGTATTTCAGTTGTTGTTTTAATGTTAACTGATATTTCAAGGATAAAGGCAAAATTCCAGCTGTGAAATAATACATTTCAAATTATTTGTCTTTTTTTTTTTTTAAGTGACACTTTATTCTTTTATTTTAATAACACATGGTTTTTAAAACATTGCTATATAACCAAAGCCAAGCACCTGAAGGGAAACAGAAAGTGTGAAGTATAAACTTTCCCTAGTGTGCTTAATGTTTTTGAATAGTAATTATAATAATAATAACAACAGTTCTAAGACTACATTAAAGCCCCTATTCTGATACTATGGCCTCTGTCATAGGCCTGGTACACATTAGGAAAGCATACTGTAACGCAAAAGATATCCAAAGGGATGGGAGAGGATGACACAATCTAAACATAGAACAAGAGTGGGGCAACACCTGTACTTCCTTTCCCAGGAATGCAGCAGGATCTAACATAAGAACATCTTCTTTCAGAGTTTTCCCCCCAGTATCTTTCTCAAACAAAACTCATCTACAAGTTACGAAAAGGCAGCAATTAACTCCATTGTTCTACATAGAGTGTTAAGGAAATGTTACTTTCTGTGCTGAAGAAGGAAGGGCAATAGGCCGAAAAAGAGCCAGAGTACACTGTGGTGTGATTCATAGCACTGCATGGGAAAGGTGGCGTTTGCTGTTTTCCATGGTGGATGTGAAAGGCCAGTGACATTTGCATCTCATAGGATAAACCAAAACAGACACAAGTATAGTTTTGAAAGTTCTCAGTTTGAATTTGTAGCAACATGGTATTTCATCAGTTTTTTCTTAGGAGGCCTTTTATCTTTAAACCACAGATCATCATCTCAAACCCCAGTGAAAGACTGGAATTCAAAGTTCAGAACATGTTGTGTTTAGAACATATCTTTTCTTCCTTAACAATAGTTTCTAATTTTCTTTTATAGCTAAGTTTTCACATGAAGTTTGGAGTCATTTCTGGTTTGAAATTTGTCTACTTCTGCTTTTTGAAGGTTTATTTTTCAGAGATACTGTAAAAATGATATTTTTAAGTGCCATGAAACATCTCATAAAATGTAATAAGAATGGTTAGCTATTTTATCAGAAACAAAATTATGGCTGCGAATTTTTTTTTTTTTTTTTAATATAAAGAATGAATCACCTTCAAATTTAGCAACAAGAATGACAGATGCTTCATGTATCTTGCCTCTGTCAGGGAGATGAACTAGTTCTGTTTTTCTCAATCTTTTATAGTCAAAACATCATCCAACCCTGCTCAAAAAAAGTCTGTGGACTACAGTGTTTCCAACTCTTATTCAACAGGTGGGAAAGAGGGATAATAAATAAAATACGTAACATTTAGATTAAACTGTGATTTAAAAATATATATATATCTTAATTCCATTGCAGTAATTACAAATATAGGTTCCCAACCGTGTCTGCCTGCGGGTACTGACTGCAGTGGGAAGCCAGCTCCCGATTATGCCTGCCTGTGGGTATTGACAGCAGTCAAGAGCCAGGTTTTGCCTCTGCCTGCCAGGAGGCATTTGATAACAATTGGGAGGCAGCTCCTGACAATGCCTGCTTGCTGGCACAAGCAGCAGCCCTTCTGCAGCTCACCAGTGGTCTGCAGGCTCTTGAGTTATACTGGATCAGATTAACCTCCGGAGGTCCTTTCCAATTCTGTTTTCTAAAATAGTACGATATGACTTGCAATAAATTTCAGGGATGTCAACAGGATTTTAGGAGAGGCTTTGTTTTAGAAGATGCTGATGAGCTCTGAGGATAGATTATCTCACCAGAGAGGAGAAAATGAATTTATTATGTCAACTGGAGACTTTCTAGAGAAGTTGTATTAATTTAAGACCTCTGTGAATTATCCTCTACTAGTACCCTGAGAAAGGACTGTTAACTGAATAAGTTGTGTAGGAGCCTCTCATGATGACTACAGAAAAGTCTCTCTATGCCCACCTCCATCATAAAAACCAATGCTGCACCAGATCACTGGTGATGTGATGGCTCATGAAGGCCTACTCAGAAATTTAAAATTGGAATTAACTTCACAAAGTCAGTCAGAGATGAAGTGTGAAAGGGTGGGGGGGGAATACAAGCTCTGCTCCCTCTTCCATCTGCCATATGTTTTGTCGTGGAGTCCTTAAGCGAAGAGGAAGCAGGAGGAAAACTTGAATTTAGTAAATGGCAATGTATTTCTTACCTTGGGAGAGCTGATAAAAGGCATGTTTACACTCAGTGTCTTGGAGCGAATACTTATGAATCCAGACAGTTTTTAATTCTGCTTACTGTACATCGGAGTCTAAAGAACAGATGTTCTTGATGGAGGGTACAGTGTTGGTTTTTGCTTCTTTTCTGAATGATAATCAGTAACAGTTTTCCCTCAATTAAGTGTGATCAGCCTCCTCTTTTTCAAATGTAAATGTTCTGCAAAAGCTGACAGAGTTGAGATAACTAGACTAAATGCTCTCCTCAGGTCCCTGGTTTCAAGACAGCTAAAAAGCCCAGTTCTTCAGAATGCAGACAGAGAATAATAAGCAAAGTTTGCTTCCAGCTCTTTAAATTCATCAGTGGTATCTCTGTCTTAAAAGTCACTGAGGGGTCGGATTTATTCCACAGAATATGTGGCTCTCAGCAGTTGAACATCAGTATAATCAGGTGCTTTTTCAGTTATGAGTCTGAAATCTAGCGGAAAGTCTTCTAGCAGTGGAAAGTTACAGATAGCAGGTTTTATGTAATCATTCAGAATGAGAGGATAATAAACAGCAATATTTGAAGGCAGGATTTCTTGTGAGAATAAATTTTGTTTTGTTTGAAAGTTTTACAGATTAAATACTGGAAAGTACTTTACATAGGGGAAATAAACAATAGTCTTTAATACATAAAAGGCTCTGAGTAGTTGAATGTACAGTTGCATCTTGGAAAAAGAGTAAGGTTACAAGACTGAGAATAAGGATATATATAGTCATTAACTACTGAAATTGATATGAAATCCAATGGTGCCTGAGCCTATCTGAACATTAGGAAAGCTCTTTTTCTTAGTTATTTGTGTATTGACACATTTTCAGAACAAAAACATTGTATGCAAAATTTTGCTCCTAGAGTAAAAGAAATAATTAGTTGCACTGACTGTGAGCAGGTTACAGGTTATAGACAAATACAGGTTATAGACCGAATCAAGCTTGTTTCTTGTCAGGTTAATATACATACCAATTTATTTTCAGCGCTATGATTTTTGCCCAGCCGTCAGTTTTGTGCAGGCTTTAAAGAACATGGTTGCTGGAATTAAATTACACATCTGTTGCATTTTACTCTTTAGAAGTGAGACTCATTTTATTGTTTAGAAAAACTAGAGTCTTAAGTTGTCTTACTTCTTCAAAAAGACATTCCCAGAGTGTTTCAATCAAGTATTAAAATTTCATTCTTTCCTTCCTTGAAAGTTTCCTTGTAGTAGCAGTTGCCTACATAGTCTGAAAACACATCAGAAAATATTAAACCAATATACCCCTATTGGCTATAATTGTCTTGGGAGACTTATGATGCTTAATAATAATGACATGAATTGTAAAAGATCTGCACTAACTGCCTAAAATTCTCTTAGCAAAAACTGTCGAGAAGTTTCCAGCAGAATGTGATGTCTTTCCTTTCTATCCATTGTGATTGTGTTGAAGATAATCCTTGAGGGCATTTACTTTCACATGTATTAAATAATCATTAAGTATTTTGAAAGCAATAGAAATAAAAAGCAGCTAAGTTCCGCAAATATAACAAGTATTTATCTCACTGAGTCCAGAAAAGAAGCAGATGGAATGCATTTCCAGTATTATTAAGCATTACAACTTGTTTAAAATCTCCCAAATTTGCAGTGCAGTGTACCTGAATCACAGATTGTATATTATTCGCCAGTCTCATTAGAGCTTTCAAGGAGAAAGCCATCCTTATTTCTGCAAGCTACTAGTGTGTCTGCCAATGCAATTTATGGCGCAGGAGTGACCATTAACTCCTACTCCTTTAAAACATATTTTCTTTTAGAGACCTTGACAAGTTAGACATAGTACAAAAGTGTAGTTTATTGACTTCTGATTGAAGAAGATGGAAAAGTCTACTAAAAAAAAAAAAGTAACAAAAATAAAGCTTGAATTATGTATACTGTAAGGTAATAAACAAGATGTCCTAACCACTAAATCCTCCCATGAGAATATATTGTTATTTATTACTTGTAGTACACTGAAGAAGTTAAAGAAGGAGTAGGGCACTGTTGTGTTCAGTGCTGTATGGACACAACAAAAGCCTATTTGAAAGAATTTACCAAATATGTTTTCATTTGAACATGTATTCATAATCCTAACTATCATATATTTAAAATTTAGTCACAACAGTCATCTATAATTACCTATCTAAATAAATATGTAGCTCACCCCTCAAAGCAACATTTGCTTTTCATTCATACCCACAGACCCTAAACAAGATCAGGGCAGTAATGGGCTGTCCTTGCACTGTATGAAAGCGTTAGCTTGTCAAGAGCCAAGAGAAGCAAAATGAGCGGCTAAGCATCCTGGAGTAGAGCATGTCAGAGGCAAGTAAAGTAAGTTCAACCTTCCTTCAGATCAGTTTCCTGTGTCTAGATCCCTTTGACTGTAATGAAGCCTTGCTTGGACCAACAGTCATTTATTCCTGCAGCACTAGCTCATGGCAGTGGCCCTACTCATTCCAGTTTAACAGACTGCTGCCAGCACACCATTTAGTTATAAATATTTGCAGTATCTGGCTTTATTCATTACTAAATTAGTTTTATTATGATGCTAAGTTTTACGGTACCTATTCTATTGTGTTTCGACTGCTATCAGAGGGAATAAGAATACATCTTGTTTCAACTCCAGCCCAGAGAACATGACTTCATTGCTGAGTTACAGCCACTAACATGGCTGTGGGGGTATTTACAGCATACAGTAGTATTTCTAAAGGCAAATACAGAAAAAATAGTAATAGACAAACAAAACAAAAAAAAAGAGTATAAGGTACACAGTCTGACAAAGGTGTGAAGCCCAAAACACTTAGCTATCTGATCCATTTTCACTGGAAAGTGCTTAATGTTGCTTTCAGTCATAACACATGGCCTCCCTGTGCTTCTTTGTTCCCAAGAGTAAGACTGTTCATAGAGAAGTCCAAAAGATTCATCGTCTTGCAAGCAGTCTGATTTTGATACTGGACAAGATGGTGAATCCCACCAGTCTAATACTTATTGTATGACTTTGCTGTCTCTTCAAATTCATTACATTGCAAATTCCTAGTGAAATGTTGATGCAAATTCCAAGGAAATGTTCAAAAACCTGGGCTCTGTGGGTGGTAAATGACATCTTATTTCTCTCATTCAAAACAGAGATTTGGCAACCTTGGTAAAGGTTTAATCAAAGCTTTGAAATTAACCAATAGGAAATTCAGAGCCTTTATACTCTACTGCTGTTATGTTGCATCTCAGAAGCACAAATTAAATGTCAGAAAAGAATTGATTTTCCCATCTTGGAACCGACAGCTACTTAATTTCTTTGATATTAAAGATAGTATTAAAGTCATAGGAAACCCACAAAAGCTCCTTAAGATTCACAGAGGTTTCTTCTTCTCTCTATTTGTTTTGCTTTCCTCTCTTCTTTCGAAGCAGTAAATGGGAAACCACAAATCCCACAAATCATGAAAGATCCATACAGATCTTGAATATTGAAAGTCTTGCTCCTGCATCCCAACTCAAGGGCACATAGGACAATTGCAGAATGCCCGAGCAATTGTTGCTAAGGAAAGGGCCTTGGAATTACAAAAGATAGCTCCCTGAAAAAAAGATGTGAAACAAAAAACAACATCAGTGACAAAAAACAACCCATATCTCAGTGGTCAGTAGCGAGCAAAAACCACTAAGAGAGGAAGAGAAGAATCATTACATCGCATATGAGTCCATGGCACTCTCCCAAGCCAAAGACTTTTTAAAGACCTTCCTACTTTCCCTTGGTTTTTGTTTGGGTTTTTTTTAAGTGAAGTTAGAAACTGAAAAGTTATAGAGAAAGGCAGGTAAGATGATCAGAGATGTGGAACAGTTTCTGTGCAAGGAATAACTAGATGCTTTTCAGTCTGGGACAGATGACTGATGAGGGATATGATATAACTCTATAAAATCAGAGTAGCATAGAGAAGGTGATTAGGGAACAATTAATCACTGTCTCTTGTAACACGAGAAAAGTGGGCATCAGATTCTATTGTCAGTAAGTTAAAATCAAACAGTACATTATAGAACATAATCATACCTAAATATTTCTGAGGGGGCTGTAGATAATAGATTTTGCATGGATTCAAAAAGCAATTAGACAAACTCATGATATCTACCAAGAACTGAGTCAGAATATATCTGACTGCAGGTGACTGAGAGGTGGAATATTATAGTAGGGAGGCATCATTAGATGCCTGTCCTGCTTTTAGACTTTTCTAAGCATCTGTTACTGAGCATTGGGCTACAGTTACTTTTGGTCTGAAGAAATAATACTATTCTTACATATTTGCTGGTGTTTCCAAAAAATACAGACATGTTGGAATACTCCTGCTAGGATCTTCCTTTTCTCTTTATGTCTGAGATGCAGAATACCCACAACTTCACTGAAAACCACGGTGATGATACTCAACACATCTGAAGACCTGTTCCCAACGTGTCTTTTAAAGGGTTTCTACACACAACTGCATGAAAACTTGGTCACTCAGTCTTTAATGGTAGACACAAGAGACCACCTAAGTTACACTGTATTAATTAATTTACAGTAGCAAATCAGATGTGCATTAACTGAAGTAAGGAAGAAAGCAGTACAAAGAATCAAAAGAGAACAGACCTTTTCTTTCCCCTGTTAGTTACTGACTGTGCAAGGCTTTGGCACCGCAGCTGCAGCTGCCCCCAAATATAACCAATGTCAGAATAGTATCAGATATATCCAGAGGTGGTTTTTTTTATTTTTCAAATGGTGTAGATTTCTGTTTTGGTACTTTTTACCAATGCTTTTCTGGTCACTTGATCCAGGACATCCAAAATCTTGAAACTAAAAGGGAAAGCTGAAGTAGTTGTTGAAGTTGTCACGCTAACCCTCTGGATTTGTATTGGTTCTTTTCCCCTCCCCTCTCTCCGCCTCTGGAGTCGGTGCATCACAAAAATACTGTTATCCCGAAGGCTGGCATTTTTGTGTTGCTGCTGCAATACTCATCCCTTACTTTGGTTTTGCCCATAATCTACCATATCGTGTATATGACAGAAAGTACCTTTCTAACAGGAGCCCAATGCCTTCCAGTGAATGAACACTGCAAACCAAGTTATATTTTAATTCTATTACTGTAAGTGTACAGAGTTGGAGAAAATCCTCTCTTCCAGCACTTTCTGTCTTGCTGTAATCTGTCCTTGTTTCTCACTTCTTCCACCTCCCGTCCAATTTGGATTGTATTTTTAAGGTATGATTTGGTAGCAAAGTGGGAAAATATTGAGTGCATAATTTAAATTAGAGAGTGTGCTGTGCTATGCTTTCATTAAAACTACAGAAAAAAGCCCCATAGCTGTGTGGAGTATAAGATCAGAAAAATCCCAAATCCTATCATTACATCTTACCTTTTTTTAACTCTAGTGCAATAAAGCAGATGTCCTGAATTTATAAGACTTGAAAATGTCTGTAGCAAAAAGAAAAAAGCAGACATACAAGGTTCTTTTCCCATTCCCACATTTTGCGTCATGTTTTCATAATACTGCATCTGTATTTCTTCAAATAGTTCTGATGATACACTATAACATGGTTCCCCTGTCTTCCACTTCCTTTTACAATTTCCTGAATAGTAATGGGAATTTACTTACTGGCTTGAGAAACAGGTCCAAAAGCTATATGAAATTTTTCAGTGTCTAAAATGATATACGAAATGCTGAAGATTAATTTTCTTTGAATTACAGAAAAATATAGCAGTTATGCCTTCTCTTGTCTATCAAATATTCCATGCCTGTCTTTGGAGGTGAAAAAGTTTGTAAAGCTTTTGCCTCATTGGCAAATAGAAATAAATAAACTAAATAAAGCACACCACGAGAGCCCACTCCATCATTCCTAAATCCACTTTCTCTACAAATAGGCAGGTGTTTGCTCTATATACCCTGTCAGGCTAAACATACTGCACTCTAAAAAAGTCCAAGATACTGTTCATATTCCAAACATACTGTAATGCCTGAAACAAAAACTGAGAGGGAAAACACAATCCAAATTCTGCTGACTTTGGGGGGGATAAATATATATTCTGTAGTTTGCACAGCAGCACAATTTCACCAATCTTTTCAATATAACTACAAGAAAGAAACAGGGCAGAAAGCCCTGTTCAATTTGGTGTCACAGTGGTTCCCATAAAGCATCCTTCCTCCCAACATGTTGCATAGGTATCAAAGCTTCTGTATGTCTTACCAATTGCTAGCTGTTCGTTCAATTGCTTGTTGCCTTCATAAGCTATTACTTATTCAAAGTTATAAGCCCACCATGGAAGAACTCAGGACCAAAGAAACAGCAAATTTTTCTTGTGTTGCCCCTCACACCAGGTGGTGTGCCACTTAGATGTTGTTGATTATTTGGATTCATACCGTTATAGCTTTTTAACTCACTGCCTCATGCACATTTCTTACACTCTGGCCAACTTTGTTGCAGCTTGTTATGTCTCATCATGTTTTCTTGCAATTCATCACTCTAGCTTCCAGCAGCCTAATCGGATGCCATGTAACCGAATTTAACACAACAGAATGTATAAAAAATATTTTTTTTCAGAATCTTTTCATCTGCCAGCATGCTAGGTACTGAGCCATGAATCTGTGCATAATGGGGAAATAGAAGATGTATGCCCAATGAAGTACGTCTGCTGTTTGTGAATTAATAAGCAGATCTCTCCAAAGTAAAACAATATTTCAATTTACAAACATTTGCTGTAACTATTGGCGTGCCATGCTTCATATTGCTTATATTCGCACATCTTCAAGCTAGTGTCTCCCTCGCTCCTTGCCCATGACCAAAGGTATGTATCAAACATCTCTTTTCTGAGGAGTGGCAATTTTAGTAGTCCATAGTTTTGATTTCCCTTTATTTCTATAAACTTTCATTTTTAATTTGTTCTGTTTCCATGTTTCTGATACAGATTTATTAAAATTAAGATGTAAATCCTGTGACAAAGGAACAAATTAGGTGCAATGCACAAATTAGCTATACTTAATTTTTTACTAAACACACCAAGTCTTGGTGGTGCAAGTCTTGAGGTACTTAGATTTTTGTAGTTGTTGTCCACTTCACTTTGTAATGGATTTTTCTTAAAACAGGGTATGATAGAAGTACTGCTCTTCACATTTTAGGAGAGGAGACAAAGGTAAAGAAAGGCTTAAGTATCTGAATAAAGATTATACATAAACTTTGTGTCACAGGATAGAAATAAATCCAATACTTCTGAATAGTAGTTAAACAGCTCCTGGAACACATTTGCATTCTAACTCTAAGTTTTTATTATACCCTTTCCTGATCAGGTCTCTTAAAATGTTGCAGCATCAGAAGGATGAAAACAGAGCAGTTGTTTGGTTGAGGGAGATTGACAATATCTGACTTAGAAGGAGAAAAATTCATAACAAACTAAAATATGAGAAACCCACAAAAGGAAGGGAAGGCACAAACACTGGGAAAGTAAATGAAATAACACAGGAGAGGAATTTAAAAAAAAATTAAAAAAGGGAAACAATTGGAAAATACCAGAGCTGATGAGGTGAAGTCAGCAGGCTGGTTTCAAGAGCTGCCCTGAAGTTTGTGGTGAGAGGGATTGAAATAGCTGTGATGGAAAGAGTGGACAGAGAAAAGCAGATTTCCCTAGACAGAATAAGAAAAGGCTGTAGACATGTTTCAGCTGGAATGAGCAGGAGTGTGTTGGTATTTTGGATCTACTTTGTTTTAAAAAGCAAAATTTCACAAGAACCTGGAGGGTGTGAAAAAAGGAACAGTTGAGTACGATTTCAAATCTAAGTGGTGGTAACAGCAACATTTCCTATAAAAATGGAAAGTGAGAGCATTCTCAGCAAATATCAAGCTAATCTTTACACCCTTTAAATGCCACGTAGGTTAATACTTGTGAGAATTATCCCACATTTGCTGGTTTTTCATATATTACCTCCTTAATGCAAAAATACAAACAATAGAGACTGCATATGTACGCAGCTGTAGATAAGTAGTGGCCCCTGGACCTGTTTTATCTTTAAAATTAGAGTCTCCAGCACAAATAGCAATGCTCTGTGCTATTGTGCCTGTTAAAACACATTTACTTTCAGCAACAAGAGGAAAACTCTATGTGGCACTTTGATTACAGAAAGAACCCAAATCACTAAAGAAATGTAATGTCACAAATAAGTATTTGTAAAGGTTTGTCAGCTCTAATGAATTTATACCTTTCTAGACTCTGCTTTTTCCATGCACCTCTGCAATTACTCACTTCATAGAAAGAGTATGATGCTGCTAAAATGATGAAACCTTAATATAACCTTTTCAGCAAGAGATAAAACATATTGATTGGTAACTGCTGAAGGACATCATTAAGCAGTTCAATGTTTGATTTCATTTCTTCTTTTTTTCTTTCCTTTTTTCTTATTTATTATTTGGTTGCCTGGCAGGCATCTCTGTACTGACTGACCCTGCCAGTTCAACTATTAAAGAATTTATCTCTCTGAGGAGGCCTGATATAAACATGATAATCTGTTTGGCGGCCCTTATGATGGCCTATGAATAAAACATACAACAACACAGTTTGAGCTGAAGAGCTTACTATCTGTTACCAAAGAGAATGTTTGGAAGCTCCCTGATGGCTCGGCCATTCTGAATCCCAAAGGTGGTCTACTTTATACTCCAACTAACCCACTCAGCTACTCACAAAAGGTGTAGTTAACTGTTTTGTTTTTCCCTGCCAACATCTATTTTTCTAATGGCTTATTAAAAAAGAACTAGTGCAAGAGATTGGGGATTTCAGCTCCGTATCTGTCCAAGGATTTTCTTCAAGCCTTTTCTTCTCTCCTTCTTGGGAAAAAAACAACAAAGAAAGATAGAAACAAAACCCATTGTTTTTCTTTAAGGAAGATCCTAAATTCCTTATACTACAGTTTTAAAATAGCCACTTGAGCTTACCTATAGAGTACAAGTGAAAGTATGGCAGTGGAACTCACAAAATGAGTTGCTCAGATGCATTTTATTTGTGAACTACTATAATAAGCTAACCTTTTCCTTTGACTACCTGTTGAAACCAAGGAATTCTGATTCATAGTTCTACCCACAAGTCTGGGAATCACATCTTGGCAAGTCAAAGAGGCAAAACCTGTTCTTATTTCTTAAGGCAGATAAAGCCAGTGTGGGATTGTTTAATGTGACCTTTCCAGCACAAGAGAACTGTTGTTTTTCAATTTTCAAGTTTGTTTTTAAAGCAGAGTCATTAAAAAATGCTTATAACACACTTTTTTCCTGGAAATCTTTTCCTTTATGTAGAAGCTTTCTCCATTAATCCTTTAATTACATTCCTGCATGCATTTAATTTTTGATCTTCTGCACTAGGAACCATAAAATGTGCATTTTATATAAAGGCTGTTTTATACTACTGCCTAACGGCTGCTATTGGCCAAACAACTTTCCAGGGACTGCCTCTTGTCCATCAACAGTTCTCTTTTCAGCAGCAAGCAGTACACTGTGCAGAGCACTTTTTACCCTGTAGCTTCCTTATTTCTTGTTAGTTCTTATCACATGCCACTGACTCCTTCATGGTAGTAATGTCCATATAAAACATGAGTAAGAATAAATGGGTTAAATAGATGAGGAGGTTGAGGGTTATTTTAGTAAATTCAAGCCATCAAGCTGTGCAAGTAAAAAGTTATTTGAATAATCAGTGCAACACAGTAAGCGAATGTCAAGGAAATGTCTAGTTTAAAATAAATAAAATTAATGCCTAACTAAATTTGGTTTTGATCACCTTCCTGATGAGTCTAATTTATTATATGAGATATTTCTGATATTAAAACTCTCCAATTAGTATTTTAGATGTAAAAACTTTTATTCTAGATTTTGATTTTAGGAACATACATTAATACAGAAAAGCTCTAACTCCAAAGCTTGCAGAGGTAATTATTTTTAAGGAAAACATAAATGAAAATGGCATGTGATTTGATTCACCTACATGGGGTTTTTTTATTCCATCTTCATTTGGATCATGAATGGTTAGAATCTTAATTCCATATTTATTATGTACTCTCTAGTATCTTGCAGAGTCCAGTGTTGTGGTCATTGTTAATACTTTACATGAACATATGGCTCGTTATCTTGATCAGGAGTTTTGAAATCAGTGGGAAATTGCTTCAATTATGAATAAGTAAAGAATATTTCCCCTCAGATTGAGTCTGCCATTGATTTCAACAGTATCAGGATTTGATCCTCGGGGCAATTCACAGCTAATATATATTGACATTAAAAGAGCTATAAGGATTTAAATCAATAGAGAATCAACACTTGTTAAAGTGTTTGAAAGCTACTGGGTTTTACCTGTCTAGGTTTTCCATAGCTCTTACTCTGTCTTTGTTTTCTTCTATCAGGTGTATTTATTTGTTCAGAAAATATAGACTGCTTAAATTGTGCTTTGGAGTATTGAAGAAAACAGAAAATAATTTTCTGAATCTTGTTTGCCAAGCGATCAGGGACTTCTTTAGGCTTTTTTAATTTTTTTATGAAAGTCTGTCTTGTCTCCTTCAACTCTGGAAAATCACTGTTTGTCACCTTTGTAACTTAAGTCCCCCCGCTTCTCAATTTCAGCCAAAATCTTCACTTTGACTCATGCATCAAAAGAAGGGCAATAACTCCCTCAGTGCTGTGCTTGTCTGCTCATAGTTCTGCCTGAAAAACTATTTCTTTCAGGATATTCCCACATAGTTTTTTCGAGTTATTTCATTCTAAAAGCAGACTAGAACTGTTGAAGGTTATCATAATGGTACTCCCCTGTAGTCTCAACATCATGTGCTTGTAAATTTGTTGCCCAAAATATTGTCTCAAGATGTCAGTTACAGGTGTCAATACGAATTATTATAATGAAGTACTATATCTGCTATGCACTTTACTGCAAGAAGAAATGGTGTGGTAGGGTAAGTGCATTCAAAGCTGTATCAGTTTTGTTCTGTTTTATTTGAGAAGCAACTTTTCAGACTTTGAAAATTATATGATAACTCTGCTTTGATACAAAAAACTGAGGGGGAGACATAACAGAGAGTATCGAACTCTTTACCTCTTTCAACTGTGTATAATGTGTTTCACAAAGGAAGGGTCAGGTTAGGTATTGGGATAAATTGTCTAAGCGAGAGCTATGGAAGTGCTGCATTATATTGCCTCTGGAACCTCTATTACAGGAATTATTTAAAAACAGATTGAACAAACATCTGGTGACAATTACAGAAAGCGTAGAGGATCCCACCTTGGGCAGAGGGTTGGACTAGATGAGTTGCATAGGTTCTTCTCAATTTTCTTTTTAAATCATAATTTTCTAACAAACAACAGTGTGACACATACAGCTATATGGTAATACATTACTTTCATTTTCATTCTGAGATCAAATTCAGGCTCTAAGATAGAAGACCCTAAATCCACCATTGGTGAAAGCTACTTTTATAAGCCAACAGAGTTGGAATGTGACCATGCAGAAAACAGATTCCATTTTGTATGCTGTCAGCAGCAGTAAGGTAGAAAAAAAAGAAAAAAAAAAAAAAAAAAAAAAGGAAGACAGAGAAGTTGTTTCCATTAGTCTACATTAGTCTAACTAACCCAATGCAAATAATATTGTAGGCTGGATTAAGAATGAGACATTCCACTTCACATGTGGCACTTGCAAGGTAGAGTTTCCATGCTCATGAGCAATTTGTGAACTCAAGATTTCCTTGTTTGTGAAGTTTCTTAACATCATGGTAGTAAGACCAAAAAGTGAAATCCACTTAATAATTAATGTTTTAAAAGAAATAGGAGTGAAGGAAAAAAAACATAGATTTTATGCTTATCATAACTCAGAAGAAATGATTCAGCTCACTTAGAGCTTACAATATCTGACAACTTTTTTGTCTTTCTCTTCTACATATTAATATAGCATCCGTGATGTAGCAGAATATTTCTGTGAGGATTCTCATGAAGTGCTTCAGTGATACTTTGAGACATAGCAGATTTCCAGGGTATGTATTAGAGTCAAGCTAGGAGTAAAAATTTCATGGAACAGAAGAGCAGTGGGGTTTTTGATGAGATATGAACAGCTGTCACCTTTGAAATTTCCCTCTCCAAATAGTTTTCAGATCTGAATATGCTTTACAAAGGCTGATGGAGGCTGGTGCCACATATGTAACTACTAATGTGAGGCATGAACTGCTGCAGGGAACTGACACTTAACAAAACTACTTAATGGGTATCATTTTTTACAGCAAGCAAATTAGTCTTTGAAAATTGAAGAGAATCCAACTGAAATCTCAGAAAACAGTATTGAGTGAAAACATTAGATATAAATTAGAGAATATTCAGTTAGGTTTACAGTCTTGTCCTTCATATGCATTCTAAGTGTCATATTCAAAGTGCCTGACAGTAACAGGAAATTTGCTGGCAGCATATGCCAAACACACGCACAGTTCCTCCAGAGAAGGGTTTGGTTAGGAAGCCTCTTTACAAGACATTACATGAGCAGTCAGGCCAGCTCTGCTGCTTAATGCGAAAACAGGAACAGGCACAAGAAGTCTCTTTGTGCTTATTGCATACTCAGGAGAAGTTTTGGCTGAAGTCATCTCAGCTTTTTCTAGCTCTTTTCCATTTTTTTGTGACACATCCAGTGCAATTTTCAGTGTTACACACTTAAAATACAGGACATTGACATTTATTTCTCTCTATCATATCAAGTACCAATAGAGACTTTACTGGAAGATTTACAGTAACTGTTAGCCTATAGTGTACTTTTATGATTCATGCATGAAAGGCAAAAAGACTTGCTAGCATGTCAAAATCAGTCTGATCAAGATTATTTGTCCTACCTACAGACATGCAGTTGCTAGCTCCCTGAAGTTACATACTATTTTACAGGCACACAACTGTGTGGACAGATAATGGGATGTTTATTTCAGAGTAACCTGAATGAGTTCTCTATACAAACCTTTTTAGAAGATTGTTGTTACATTATATAAACCGTCCATGTTATGCGATCCATACAATTGGATTTTGGCTGTTTTTTTTCCAGTGTTGACAACAACTATTCAGTTTTTCATAGTTACTCTTAGAAAAGTAATATCCAGTCTTTAGACCTGGCTGGGAAAATAACACCTGCAAAATATAAATCTAGGACTAAAACCATAGTAAGTACTATGAACACCTGAGAATGTTTTATTCTATAAGTACAGTGCTTTTCTTTCTGTGGTCTCCTGTATAAAAACCGGTATTGTTTATGAAAATCCTAAAACTTGAAATAATTCTGTCACAAATTATTTTGTCCTTTTCATAAGGAAAGCACTGATTTTTTTGTCCCTTCATCTTGAACAGACTTAACATCAATATAGTTGTTTTGTCTAACTTCAACTTCTTGAAGCGAGCACCTTTTCATGCCAGAAAACCATTTTTCCTTCGTGCACCTGCACAATGATTAATGGAGGTACAACTCTGGAAATAGCATTTGGCAGTTAACAGCTGCTACCAGCACTCTGGAGAGTGCACAGAACCTTGCAAAATTAAAGCCACAGATTTGTTCTCCTCTAAAAAGCCAAACAGAACTGAGTCATGTGTGAGGTGTAGACTGTGCATCATAATTTGAGGTATGCTCTTTACCTCTTTGTCTAAGAGTGACAAGTTCAAAGCCAGCTGATATATTATAACAAAAGACCTCTCAGAAAAGTGTCAGCACACACCTGGAAAATATTGCCAATAGAAGCTAAGAATTTTAAAGCAGTCACAATAAAACAAATGAATAAAGTTGGAGTATGAAACATAACCAGCATAACCAACTGGCACATCACAGCCAAGATAAGAGCACCTAGTTAGTCTCAGAAGAAAATATATAAAAGATGACAAAATAAATGGTGACTAATACCACAGCACTGAACAATTCTTTCTTGCCAGTTACTGGTAACATCAGTTAAGCACTGAAGCCACGGCTATACTGCTGTGCAATGAATGACCCTATTGACCTACACCTGTGGCAGAACAGTTGGTAACAGCTGGTAAATGACAGTTAGGCTTTCTGATTACATGAAATATGTATGACCAAGTCTTGGATTTACTATGTATTCACTAGTAAATGTTCCAGCTTCAGAAGAAAACTAGAGCTATTCTTCTTGACCCTAAAGTGACCTGTAATACCCTTTGCCACAGTAGCACACTAGACAAGATACCAAGAAAACTCATATATAGATTATGATAACTTATCTAAAGTAAATATTTTCAGGCCACATATTCAGCACCTGAAGGTTCTCTAGAAAGTTTGGATTTGGCACCAATTTGGTTCTCATCAATTCATCAAAGGCTTATTGACCTAGATCTTCAAATGGATTTACATATGTTTCCAATATCCATTTAGCCTCAAGGAATTTGTAATTACCAAGGGACTGAAGGGAATCTGAATGCTGATGTAAGTGCCAGAGGTGACTATCTCAAGAAGTAAGAGACTAAAGCCAAGTTAATCTAGTTTTGATCTAGCACAGCTACATTGTGAGAGCTCTGTGCCAAACCTGCCCATGACTTACATGTTAGATACTGATGTCAAACTTGTGTTGGACTCCCTGGAAGTCTGTTCACTGCTGGCTCAGAAAATTTGGCTGTTTTGTATTAAACCTGGCCCACCCTGCCTTGCTATTCAGATTGCTATAAATAAGCACTGTTGTTTATTCGAGTCAAAGTGTGGCCATTCTCAAACAGCTTATGTTTTCCAGTTCCTGCTGATCCCTAACTGGTAGAAAAAGGCTGGAGAGAAAGCTGGCTCTGTGCACTTGTAGACATCTCACTCATGCTCCGAAGCTTTTTATGGTTTATTAAATAAATGGATTTAATGGATGTGCTGGCCCTCTGTTCCTTCTTTATCTAATACCTTTGAAGTACTCTCAGTGCTAGCTGTCAACTAAGAAAAAAATATCAGTCAGACTAATGAATAGGCCCAGTTTCCCTCCCTATTCTTCTCCCCTGAGAAAAGGCCATGGCATATTGTCGAGGCAGTACAATCCAGATTTACTATTCTCATTCACTCTCAGCTAAAAAAAGCTGCACCAAATTGCAGATTAGTAGAGCATCCGAGAACAACTACTCCTCACTAAGAGAACTCAGAGTAAAGATTTGGCCACGGAATCTTTTGGAAGGGAAAGGAAAGGAAGAAACTCTGCTTGAGAGATCAAATTCAGAAAATGTCTCTGCTAAGAAGTTTGTGCCAAAGGGGTAATGAGAAGACACCGAGTTACAAAAGGAAATCAAAGGCTATCGACACTGAAAGGAGAAGCGTCCCACTGTGGAATGACTGGAATGTCCTGAAAGGGAAGACTCTGTATTGACTATCTTGCTTCATCTGCATGTCAAAAGCAGCTTCTGCCATACAGAAACACACTGCTGCTTGGAAAAATGCTGTGATAAACAAAGCACTGAAGGCCATGCCATTGTCCTCCTCCCCCACTGTTTTCAGGACAGGTATATGGCATAAGATAGTCTTTCAGAAAATCCCATGCACAAACAGAATAATGAAAGTAAACAGTAATGGTAACTTTGTGATAATTGATTCTATAAATAGGATTAAATCTCACTAATGTGCCATAATATTTCTTAATTGCTAAGTCCCAAAAACTATATGATTTCTCAAATTATCTTACAGTTTCACAGAATTCTTCAGGCAAACTTAAAAGTATTTGAGTTCAAACAGGAGAACACCTTCACTAAAGAACAGCTTTCATAAATTAACAGGTATATTTAGTGTAGCAAGCATGAAAAAAGCTGGTAAACAGACAACCCTGGAAAAATGTTCTGTTGCCTGAATTGTCCAAACATTTACTGCACATGATGAGTGCTTTTTGAGCACTTCCTGACATACAGAAAACAACATAGCTTTTGGAGATATGCTCATCCGTTAAATAAATACACATCCTGGTTGTTACGATGAGAGGATCCATTCCACAGAAAATTTAGAAACATACTGACTTTCGTCATTCTGCCTTCCAGTTGTATCCACTCACACTAATTAGTTCTTCTCCATTTCATACTGTGTCATATAGATTGAAATTTGTGAGAGAGTGCAGAGTAATTCCAAAGCAAGTACTCTTAGGTAATTTATTTGGGATGAAACTGTTCATTTTTCTCTTATCAGTTCTGCTTCTCTTTCTGCTTTTCAGGGCCTTGAACTGACCCCATTAGATAGGATCTTTGTCATTGGCTTTAACAAGAAAGTTATCATCAAAAAGCAATGGATTTTCAACTTGTCTACTAAGGAGCTTTGTCGGTTTCAATATAAGTGAGTTTGTGCTGTTAATCACAGAATCAGCAGCAAATTGATCAATGAACCATCAACATGGACATACTTTTGTGCCTGTTTCATCCATATTTTTGTCTAAAGGATAAATTGGGCCTAAGCATCACTTAATTTCCACTAAAGGTTTCTGGTACCAAATAGACAGGTATAATTATAAATATATACATATAGTATAATTATAAATATATAAACATAAATATATACAAATAGACAGATATAATTATGGATACATATTGTTTTCCACTAAACAAATGAAAATGTCTTGAAACTATTAATTCCTTTACTATAGTTAAGAGGTGAATATGTTTGTCGAGATCTTTAACTAAAACTAAAGAAAAAATTTGTCATTCAAAGATGAGTGTTTTAAACTTCACTGAGTGGAAAGCCAGTAAGCCAATTTAGAATTTTTTCAGTGTGGTTCAAATGCTATAACCAATGTTAACAAGAAAAAAAAAGCTTTGTACTTGTACTACATTGACATAAGATATAATTATCTCTGCAGCATCTTTTTTCCCCTCCTCAGAATAAAGTAAATACTAAAGAAATAGAAATTTTGATTTCGGAAATAGGGATTGTATTAATAATTATTTTGTAAGCAGAGAACACAACATCATCTAATGACTGATTCCAAATGTTACTGTTAGAATACTGAAGGCTGTGGTATCGTGAGCTGCTGCACTATCCAAATTTTTCCAAAAAGTGAAGCTTGTGAAAGCATAATTTCCAAACACAATCCCACAGAGGTAAAGCAACTAGTATTCATCATGTTTGGTGGGCATTATGGATGTGTCTCATGTGGGACTCATTTGAGAACTATCATTATTGACAAGGCACCATGGCTGCTAGAAGAGTGAACTAGATGATACTGTGTAAAATGGCATCTCTGAGACTGTTAATTTTAGATAGTCGGGCATGAGCTCTGGAGATGAGGCATTTGGTGTGGTTTGAAACACTCTTGAGTCTTGGTGAGAATCAACCTTTAACATTAAAAAAAAAATAAAAATCTTACCATATATTATATTTGTTTCTTATAAATGAGACACAGTTTGCTAGTCTTCTAAGTTCTGAATTTGTCAGAATCCATCTTTGTCAGCACCTTGTAGTAGTTGTTTTCATGATTAAGTTAATATTCATCCCTGAACTACCACATTCTGCTAGACCTGGACATTCCCCCGTATGAAATGGCTTTTCAAGCTCAGAGGGACAACTGAGGTTAGGTTTAACAACATGCAGGATCAGTTTCAAACCTCTCTGATTAGTGACACTCACTGCATCTCAGTTTGAAGCACAGAATATGAGGCAGTGACACTAGACTAACAGCATACGTTTTTCTCACCCATGCATGGGAAGTACCTGGGCTAAATCCAGACCCAGTGTTAGTGAATTCATGTCCTCTTGCCTTCAGTGCAGCCACATTCACATAGCCAGGTAGAAATTTGTCTCAGGGCATTAAAATTTTCCAGGAAGTAAGACAAATCTTTAAAAAGAGGCAATTTGTTAGTAACAAGATAGCCAAGATATCAAAGCAAAGAATATTTTGTATTGTATATATTGTTGTTAGCTGAGCAAAAGCAAACCAGACAGACTTAAGTTAAAAGAGGAAGCTGGGAATGATTGTTTGTTTGTTGGGTTTTTTTAAAGTTATCAGTCATTAGACAGAAACAAAAAAAAAATCACAGTGGGAGACTTGTAAAATGGTTCTTCCAATCCTCAGGGGCATTTCTTTCAGTCTTTCAACAACAGAACTGGTCTATATCATAAGTCTTATTTATAAAGAGGCTTTCAGGCAATTTCACACTGCTTTTCTCTGATGCCGCCCAAAAAACCATGTAAACCCGAGGGATTAGTAGTGACTTAAGAGGGAAAATAGTGTAAAGTTACAGGATGAACTGAGCCAGTGCAGCTGGCTTGATGCACTGTTCCCCTGGGCTACTGCAATGAATGAAACTTAGATAAGTGCCCCAGTCCACTCCCACACCACCAGTGTACTGACTCTTTTGTTATATTGTGCACTAGAATTACTTGGTCTCAGGGGGCCGTCAAGTCTTTAATGGCCAGTGGAAGGAGAGAGGAGTTCACTATCTGGGAGCTGAAAGTTGCACCTCCTTTTATGTTTCTTTTCTGACAGTAACAATTGGGAAACACAGTGAACAAAATGTTTACTCACGGTAGCCTAGTTTGATTGAGTTATTTTTATGTTATAATACCTTAGCATACAAAATAAATTGTGACATTAATTAACCAGTCAGGGTCCGTCCTGAGTTACAGGTATTAATTATTCTGTGTTGCAACTGGTTAATGACTGTGTTGAAACTGGTTAATGTCACTGTACATCCCAGAGCCTTTTTTTGACAACATATTTTCTCATTTATTAAATTTTATCTGCAGAGGAGCTGTCAGATACATAACAAGACTGTATCCATTTTCACCTATTGTTTAGTATATTAACTACTTATATCTAGTTAATCCACTTTACATTGAAATTGTTACTAGAAGTCTCATATAAGCATTTGTCTTTTGGAAACACAGCAAATGAAAGCTAACACAAATTTCACTTCAGTCTTCAATATGCATAAGCTTTATTTTTAAATTAAGGTCTTAAAAACCCACCACCTTTGGAAAAATTAGGTCTATATAACTCACTTCCATTTGCTAAATGAAATACTGATTTGTTTTTGGTTTATTGTGTTTACAGCTGTGCAGAAACTTCCAACAATTCTGTATGCTGGAATATCTAGCATTCACTTGACAGAAAGAAGTATTGTGAAAAATGGTAGGAATATATATTTAGGCCCTTCTGCTATTGAAGTCAATAGCAATATTCTCTGTCACTTCAAAGTTGGAGTTGTAATATGTTTTAATATCTCTGTAGTTCTTGTGATCTATGTTCTAATGTTCCTGCTTACTTGGTTAGTGAGTAAAAGGCTATTGAGGCTGAGTAAGAGTAGAGTTTTGCTTAGTAAATACTGCAGGATCAGACTTATTCCTTTCCTACTGAAGTGCCTTAAGGATTAATTTGTTAATGTCAGTGCAGTACTTTGAAGACATAATAAAGAAAATAAAGTTACTCTGGTGATGAGTGCCACAGAAGTGTCTATAAATGAATAAAGTGCTGTCTAAGTGCTAAGTATTATTATGATTACTGCCTGCATTTGCAAAGAAGTGGTTAAATACAGTGGGATGTGGGTGTAAAATTACATTTTAAATGGATCTATTTTTGAGATTACTTATCAGCATGATTAGTGTGATAATAATTACATTTATCATTAATAATACATTTTTTAAAAGTTAGGCAAAAAAAGCTAACAAGTTTGATTTTGATTTTGCCAGAAATGCACAGTGCTTTCCAAAAGCAATCTGTGGAACTTGTCTCTGGAATGCAGCTGTGTAAGATTTCACTAACATCTTGCAGGTGGAGCCTAATTTTAGTTCAGCCTTGAGAAGGGGGAATTGTTTTCTCTGATATGCACAGCACCATAACAGCAGCATAGCAGGTGGAACTTTAGACAAGTGCTTGTTTACTTTCCTGTTTAAAAAAAAAAAAAAAAAACACAAAAAAAAAACCACAGATGATTCATAGCGTTAATCATACCGTTTCGATTTGAT
The DNA here is from genome assembly GCF_963264785.1 of Psittacula echo. Taxonomy (NCBI): domain Eukaryota; kingdom Metazoa; phylum Chordata; class Aves; order Psittaciformes; family Psittacidae; genus Psittacula; species Psittacula echo. The sequence goes on from NC_137740.1 coordinate 15,345,668, forward strand.
TTTAACAAGTCTAACAAAAAGTCTGCAGCACATTTGACCTACTGATTCTTAAATGTAAAACAAACCCAACAGAATGGAAAATGTCTAGAAAATGAGCATTCGATCCTAAATATAGTGGAGAAGGAGCTGGTAAATGATGGGAAGGAAAATTTAGAAATACATCTGCTCAGTCACAAAGAGTGAGCTGCAGAATTAGTCTCAACAATTTCTCTGTCAGCTTCATCAGTCTCATATTAGGACTCTGAAGTGAACTTTTGTAGAGACTGGAGATTCTTGAGCTGCAAAACAGGGAAACGAATGACGAGATAAAAGCTAAGCAGCAACTTGCTGCTTTTAGTCAATCTGGTTATATAACTCAGTATAATAAATCTCATTCATTCATTTTTTGATCAGTTTATGCTTTAAGCTCACCAAAAATCCTTGTTAACTGAATGATCAATAACTGGTGACTTTTTCATCAGTTGTTATGAAACTTCTCAGTTTGTACCTAGCATGCTAGAGTACACCTATAGTTTCCATGGGGTAAACAGTGTATTATTTGGCTAGAAAGGCTATTTTGCTATGCATACTTCTTTTCTAGGCTTCCACATTGTGGATTAATGTACAAGTTATATTGAAGTTTTTGATTTATTGCCTTGAAAACCTCAAGGTCCTTTCCAAGCCTATGTTCCTGATTTTTTTTTATGCGTATACAGTGAAGTTGTTGGTCACACACATGGTGTATGAGGTTGTTCTTGGCTGTTCTTTTCAGATGGCATTAACTGTGATATTTACACCTCAAGTTAACTTTATGCATTTCACTTGTTTAAATTTATTCACTGTAAACTTAGACCAATGTAAAGTTTTTCAGGTCTATCACAGAATTAGTTGTGTTGTAGGTCATGTATTGTCAGTAAGGAAATCATGGCTACTGGATTAGAAAATCTGTAGCTCTCTGACTCTTGATTTCTAAAAGCTGGGGGTTTTCTTTAGTTAAGTGAATTGACAGGAACTGGATCCAACAAAGAACTATTGTTTCATGTGTTCTTATTTGCAAGCATCCTTTTAGGGAGTTCATACACTTACTACTCTTTCCTATATAGACCTTGCCTTCCAAACATTTCTTCTAATGAACAAGAAGAGATGAAAATTTGTCTCCAGATTTTTTTTTTACTTTCTCAAGAATCATAAGCTGCTCCTGTGCTAACAATTAAATGGGCAAGTTAAGGGTCTATATTCAAAGTTCTTTCCTGGTTTTGGGGTTCAGGCACACACGGCATAGCTAAATAACTCCTGAGAAGGGCAATAGTTCACTTAATTCTTCATAGCAGTGATAATAACGTAATGCATTTTATCCAATGGTCCCTTAATGCTTATTGTTTGGGTTTGTTTTGGTTTTTTTATAAAAAGGCATAGCCACTTCAGAAATGCAGCACACTGGAGCAGAACAGCACAGACTGTTGACTTCTCTCTAAGTGATTCTGGTATGAAACTGATTGGTAGTGACATGCCTGTGAAGCTCAGAGATATTGAACACAGCTCATTCTATCTTCTCTTATATCTCACCTTATCTCAGTATTTACAAGAGATCTTCCAGACATCAGAATAGTAGAGCTCCTTATACTGAAGGCATGTTTTGTTGAGTTGCATCTGTCATCTCCTTCTGTATGTACACAGCCTGTGCAATGGGTTAGGAAGATGTCTGGACACCAGTGACTGACCTCTAGTCTCATTCCTGTTTATTCTAACTCATGCAGTTACACCTGGCTAAGAATGAGGTGTGTGCTAATCTGAGGATCCACTCTGAAGTGATCCTGTTGATGGAGGTTTGTGAAGGAAGACCTTGCAAGGATTAGTAGAATAAGGATGTACATTCACTGACATTTTTGAGGAAGCAATAATACCCCAGGAAGGATTTTGTGGTCAAAATCCTGTTCTTATTCTGCCGCTAAAGTTCATAGTCTGAAATATTTAATGGAGATTAAAGCATTTATAGCCATTACCATAAAACTGAACATCCAAAAGCACTAAGAATGATACTGCCAATGTTGAAGAAGGATGGTTGCACAATAATTCCCTTTCCTCTATCAGTTTTTTGTATTGATTTATGCCTTCCTTGGGAGCAAATTCCAGCTGCGTGTGTAAAAAGGTTTACTCTTTCAATTGGAGTACCAGCAATGTTGGTACTTAAGCCTGTATAGATTAGACTGTAGACATGGCTCAAAAAATGCTATTGCCATGCTATAATGGACAAGAAACTCCACAAAATAATGTTTGTTTATAGTACTATCTGAACTGCAGTAATGCTGGTAAGGGTGATATTCAGATTGTCAATAGAGACAAGTGTTTGGGCCTGGCACGTCCAAGTAGAAAACTGAAGTATGTGAATATACAGTAGCATTTGTAAAGAAGCCAACATTTAGAAAGATATGACCTCAAGATAGATTTGCCTTTGCCTCGTTTCAGTGTTTCTTGAATTTAATAGAAATTTACAAAATATATGGCCATTTCTAGGTTCTAAAACATTATCAAATGCATTCTAAATATTCTTATTGCTCAAGCTCAGATGATTCTGCAAATATTTGCCAAGTCTGTCCCCCTATTTTTCTGATGTCTTCAGTTTCTGTTAACCCAAAATAGGTCTTTCTAGCACTTCCATGCTTTTAGTATGTCCAAGCAATTTGAGCTGACACGTCTTGTTCTGATTTATATTTTTTTATAAGTGATGGAAATGGGCCCCAAATCAAGCAGAATAACATGCTCAACACTGAAAACATGAGCATAAGAGCCAAAATGGTGTTCAATTCAAGCTAAGAAAGTGGGGTTTGCTCTCCTCAATGCTGTTAGCATACTGAAGTCCTCCTTCTGAACCAATGTTTTCCAGTGTACATCGGGGTAACTGCGGTTTTGGCAAACAAGAACTGCCTGTGGAAGTTAGACCTTGTGCTTTACAGAAATAATTGCGTTATGTCATAGACTTTTCCCCAGCACCTCACATTAAAAGTAATTATAATGGACAATACCCTTCCTTTAAATTTATCACAAGGACACAAGCAATCACTAAATGCAATGCTGCAACGAACTAAATGATTGCAGTATCACTAATGGGGGGGAAATTCTTTTTCATTCATTCATGAATATAGGAGAATGGTCCTATTGCAGATATATTTGTGAGATAAAAGATCTCTATAACATTTTAATTTCTCAGGAGATCTCTGCTAAAAAAAAAAGAATAAATAAAAAAATTAAAAAATCACTTTTTTCAGCTGAATTATAAAATCAGAGCAGACGACTTTATAATGAAAAAGGCTGGAACTCAGCATTGCCCTAGAAGTCAGCATTTATGGATTTGTGCTGCAAAGAATTGTCTCTGCTACAGTTCCACTCTATTTGATGAGGATTCCTGAAATCTAACTGTCAGTTCTTCTGCTCTGCCTCCCCCATTCCCTATTCTTGATCAGCAAGAGCCTGCCTTTTAAAAATAAAAAGCCATTACAGGGAAAAAGAGAAAGAGAAGGAATTTCTAAATTAACACTGAAATTGTAAGAGACTAATTGTATGTTAGCATCAAACAAACACTGTTGATGTTGGTTTTGGGTTTTGTGTTTTATAAGTTTTGTGTAACCCCTAATCAAACATGGGTGAGTATCCGCTGAAACAATGTATGTAATTTGTTTACATTGTTAGTTGAGATAATTACAAAGCAAGCACAATGGAAATAACTGGTTTCTTACTTTTATGTGGAAAGTGTCAAGGGGAGGGAACTCAACAACTAACCAGCGGTTGTCAGCTGCTCTCTAAAATACTGCCTAATTTACAGTTGTTGCATATTAGCATTGCTAAGAATGCTAGGGACATAAAGTGTCATGTTGAATATAGGGTGATGACTTCATACTAGAGCAAGTCTGGGGATATGACCAGTTGCAGTCACAGAGAAATCAGCTTTAATTAATTTGAGTGCCAGCACTGTGTATAATTACACAGCATGAGAGTTTGCATGCAAATTCTAAAAAGCTGATTGTTGAAATACTTGCACTTACTTATTAATACATTGGGACTAAGCAATCCTGGCCTGTAAGCAAGGTATAGAAAGAACACACAGTCTTGTCAGGCTAATTTGCGCTACCTGTGGTTAGCAAGCAGAATTCAGATAGTTCTGCCTCTTAAGTGATAAACATAACATCTTAGTCATTCTTGAGGGTGACATACCTTGTAGCCCACTCTCAGTGCGCAACTAAAACAAGATGATCTATGATTATTAAAGTTGTCAGAAACATAACAGCAGGATTTGAGCTTCATTTATTTTAGACACTAGCTACAACTCAATCTTGCTTTTCAATTTCATTTTTTATTTACTTATTATATGTTGTCACTATTCTCAATTAGAAAAAATGGCTTGAAAGTAAATAAAATGTAGACATTGTCATAGCAAAATTAGCCCTCATGTGATGCTTTGTACCTTTCAGAGACAATGACAAAAGACCGTATGTATCTTTTTCTCCCCTACCCCAGAACTGCCATTTTTTCTGCTTTTTTCTGGCTTTACAGCTGCTAGTATTATGTTCTGTGGCATCACAACTGGTAGCGCAAGAAATGGAAGTTGTATATAGTCCTGTCCATTTTTTAATCAGTATGTTGGCCTTAGCCATGTGTGACTAATCCTATTTTTGGACAATTTATCGCAGTATTTTACTGCGGCAATGAGTTTCACTGATGAATTATATGCTGAATAACAAAATAGCAGGAACACTAAAAACACTATTTCTTAATTTGGATGAAATTCTTTTGTCTGTTGATATACACAGGGAAAAATTCAGAGGTCTTTTCCTGTCATTCATTAATTTATACATCAGTAACATCTGCTGCTACCTTTCTCCTTTCTAAACTTAGGTAGTCCACTCTTTAGTATCTCACCATATGGAAGCTTCTTCATATCTTTAATCATGCTGTTGACCTTCTCTGGGTCTTGTCAAATACATTCATAATTCAGGAAAAAGAAGTTTGAATGTACTTGCTCATCACACAATGATTTTTGTAGACATCTAGGTTGTACAGCAGAGGTTAATATAGAAGCGTACTTTGTATGCATCTGAATATTTGCTGTTTGTTTCTGTTGTTTCTTAAAGAATGTTTTTCATTTGCAAAACATTAACATTTGTCAGGGTTATTTCCAGCCACACAGAAAAATGTTCCTTTGTGTATTTTGATTATTTAAAGCAATTTTGTTTCTCTAATGCATATGTGCATCCAGCACAGCATGTTCACTGCTTCGAATGAATGTGGGGAATGCTGTTAATTTCCTCATGTGCATGTACAGGGATGCTTTTACTGTCTACTGCGTATGTTGAGATGGGGTTGCTTTGTCTTCTATTTCACATTATTTAGTGCAGACTTCTTCTTTATATTTGAAATGTAATAACTACCATAGATTAAAAAATTGACTATAAACTGTATATGCTAGACACAGTTATGGTTTGGGGCTTCCCAGGGTCCCTAAATGAATTCCAGAGTGCTCTGTTTGGGCACAAGGGGTTTTTACCATGCTTAAAGTGCTGGATGGTTTAGAGGGGAGTCCAATATAACTAGATGGTACCTGGAAGGTTTTACTTAGATTACAATGAGGAAAAATACTGATGTTCTACAAAAAATTTTTGATTACTTGATTCCATAAGTTTAAGAATGCTCTAGACAGCATTATTTCCAAATCCTTTCCCTAAGACATATATTTTTCTGAGCAGATTCTGCTGCATAGACAGCAAAAAGTGCTCAAGGAGGTCTACACCTCCAGCATGCTGCAAAGTCATCTCCCCCATGGATCTAGGGTCTAATAGCTTGAAATGAGTGTCACAGAGACAAGATTGGTAAGGTGTTGTGAATTGTTTGTGGTTGTATGTGTTTTTGCTCACCAAGCTTCAAGTACAACTTGAAAATATGTTGAGAGGATTATGTGCTTCATCCTGTCTTATATTTAAGTATGTGTCTAATTTTAAACACATAAATAGTTCCATTCACTTACTGGGGTTATTCTTGTGCATAATTTTGAATATGTGCTGAAGTGATTTAGTACAGAAGGCATCAGAGGCAGCAGTAACAATGAATGTGATGGGCCAGCTGGAGGCCAACTGTCCAGTGGAAACATCTCTCTGTCAAAACCACTCGGTCTATTCTTCTCAAGTTTAAAGAAAAATCCTAGTTTCTCAGAATTTCTCACATCTTTCCATGTAAGGCCTTTGTAGGGTTTTTCCTTTGGAGGGAATTCTTCCAGCAGCCCTCATGAGCTGTCCTAAGAGGATATTTTGTGATGTGGTCTCAGTTCAAGTCTTACCAAATGGTTCTATCGTATTTATACTGTCCCTCGCTGTGTATTTCAAGCAAATGCAGGTATTTTTAAAAACAAAAAGACATTTTGCCATTGTTTTAAGGAGATTTCAGTAAAGCCCAGTGCTGAATAAGTAATTGACAGTACAGAAAAATACATTTTTTCTTTTTCTGAAACACAAGTCAAGCACAAGACTACAAAGCGGATAGCTATGATTTAGAAAGCTATAACTCAGAATTAATGTTTAATGGATGTGGCACATTTCTTGCTGTAAAATGGTATAAATCACTCATTGGAAGAAAACAACAGAATGAGGAGCATGTTGACAGTTTTGTGTGGTTCAAAGGTGGCATGGAAACAATGACCACCTGAAGACAGTATTGTATCTCTGTGACAAAAAACAACTCAACTGTGTTCATTTCATAAACACAGAAAAAAAGAGTGGATTTTTTATTGTTCTTTTGATTCTGCTCTATCTTGGCTATATTCTTCTTTCTTCTAGCAAGTAGAAGTAAGGTTTTTGATCCCTCTTCTATCATTCTTAATTAGAAACTTTTTTCCATCCCAGTTTGCAGTCTATCGGACATGAATGCTCTTCACTGTGTTTGACTATAGCATTAAGTGAACTGGCTGTGCCTAGAAGACTTGATTCTGCCACCCTTATTCCTGTTGAGATTGATTTTGATACCAACTTCACCCATCCTGAGACGCTTCTTTCTTGAAATCAGTGGGACTATTCATATTAGTAACTGCTTACCATGTAATGATGTTCTGTGCATGGCTCAGGACTGATAGTTAGTATATTAGTGTGCATGAGTATAGGTAGTCAGATCTAGTCCACTGAGTAGTTAGTTAGCTTAATTGCACTTTCCAGAGTACTTGCTGCTTAGCGTACTGCAGACAGACCTGGAACTTAACACAATTTCTCTCTGGGATGCTTCTCACGTTCTTTTTTATTCCTGAAGTTACTGTATTGGGCAAAATGTTTTCCTAGAAAAAGCAAGGTATGTGATTGTAATCAAGTGAACAACTTGGAACCACAAAACCCCCACAAATCACATTTGTTTATAACTTGTTAGTTCTTTTGTTTGTTTCAGAAAAGCCTATTACATTTACTCTTAAATGATACAATATGTCCAGTGTGATCTTTGGGTCTAAACAATAAGAATAGCTGTTTCTCAAGTTTACTCTCTGCAGCTTCTCAACGTTTTTCATTAAACAACAGAACTCGTAAACTTTAATTCATAAATTCACCTTTTAACCTCACTGATAATCATAATGAACCTCAATAGCTGGATGTTCATATCACACAAACTCTATTGTGGTTCAGATCTGGGTTGATTCCTTTTTTGAAAGATCTTTGGAATACTGGTTTCTACTTTGATTATATGTGTTGAGAAACTTTATTGTGAATATTCCTTTTTATTTAAATAAATAGATGCTTGTTTGAAAGAAAACTTACTTACACCAAAAGGTCATAGGAAGCTTGCTATTTTAGGCATAAATGGCCCTGGTATTTTATAATTTCTGAATTTGCTAACCTTTCTACATGTGTAGTTTAGATAATTGCTAATAATTTCCTTCTTTCAGCTCCTAAAAGTAGGTATTTTCCCCTTTACCCTTAGAGATGAATTTATATCAATAGGAAAGTCATGAATAAAACCACAGAGTACTACCAATACTAGCAGTACAGTTTTGCCTTGAATGTTGCTACTGAATAGATATTCCTGTTGAGCACTGTGAACCTGACTATCACTAATAATAGGTTAATACTAAAATTAACTCACAGAAAACCCCAGAAGTATTGAAAGGCCTTGTATAGCCCTTAAGTAGTGCATATGTATTATGTTCCACATTGGCTCTCTTGTGATGTCTTTTGTCTTTCTACTATTTAAGCTAATTGATAAACGTGATGGAATGGGTATTTTTCATGTAGTGGAAGCATTCTCACTGCATCTTTTGCACCAGAGGGTCTCATATCAGCTGTATTGGAAGAACAGCAGAACTCAACATTGTGAGTGTATTTCTGGTCTAAAGGTGCTTTGCGTGTGCTTGTGCATGTTATATTCACTTTTACAAAAATATACACATTTTAATTTTGTAATCAGTAAACATACAAATTTGAAGAAATATCAAGACATCCAGGTTCCAGTTCAAATACACTACGATCCGAGCAAATACCAACTCTAACCATTCCATGATTCAATGAAATTCTATACGTTATGCAGGAGAACAGCATAGAAGATCATGGTAATGGCCCCTCTTGACCTCAGACTCTTCTTATTTGAAGCTTATTGATAACAAGTGCTGTGACATATTCACAGACAGTTATTCAAAGCTGTTGACTTGAAAATATTCTTTTTTTCCAAAATGTTTGGCTGATTCTTTGGTGAAAGTTGCCTTCAGGCAAATACATGGAAAATTACACAGCCTATTAGAGCTTAAACTGAGAACAACTCTTGATAGCTGATGTTCACACATCACTAATAGCCTGAAAAGCTATGGGTTTTAGACAGTGGTATTAAAAGCAAATTCTATGTGATACATTGCACTAATGCCAGTCCTATTCATAAAAGGGTCCAAAAGTAAAAATGTATCAAACCAGCTTTCTGAATGCTCCTGTTCATTACTTTGCTGACTTGGAAACCTTGGAGTGTTTTGTATCCATTTCATTTTCTCCAAAAAGCATGAATTGTAGTGGAATTTACATAAAAATCCTGCTGGAGAGTGAAGACATTACTGCACAGTCAGCTGCCCCCCTAATCCAATCTTCCCCAATGCAGTTGTCCCGGCAGTTGCCAAACTAACAGTGGGGATCTTCTTTGTTAGGAAAAGTATGAATTTGAGCTTTAAAATGAGCAGAAGTCTTTTCTATCACTCAGGATACCTCCTCTTGCTGAGTTTACATGAGATGTCTAGCAGGAGGTGTTATTAAATAGCCTCAAAAATTAGGCAAAAAACCAATTATCTAGAAAAGGGACACAAAAGGCTTAAAGAAATGAGCATTTGAATTTTCATTATTGAGTATCCATGGGGCACCACACCACTATTTGAATTTTAGTATTAACCCTTTGCATAAAAACGATTTAATACTTTTAATCAGTTTTGAATTACACTTTGAGGAAAGCACAAGTTGGGAATTTTAAAAAGCCTCCTTCATTTCTTTCAGTGTTATTTCAGTGCTCTCATGTTTGCACTTATCTCAAAAGAGTTTTAACTTTGTATTAGATTTTTTGTGAAGGTTGATTACATGGGCATTTCAGTCTCACCTTCATTCTTTATTTAGCTGAAATTCCTAATCACTTCAGTGGGTGGTAGACAGGACTGAAGTGTTCCTTTAGATGAATTTCAGCTTCTAAAAATCTTAGGGGTTGAGTAATGTATTCTTGTTTATTTTTCCCACTTTACAGATAAAATCTAGAGGTCATTTATCATCACCTGGATAGAAGTGATTTAAAGTAGTTCACAGTTTAGGCTGACAGCCATTTTCTGAACTTCAGCAAAACATCAAAATCAGAATAGCAAGAAATAATTTCATAGTGGTTTCGTATGACCCTTGCAAAAGGGATACAGGTAAAGGTATACATACTGCTAGGGAATTCTATTTTTGCTTTATTAACAAAAAGCATCCAGCTGCTCCTGCCTCAGGAAAAATGCTTTTCAAATTAGCATTAAGGAACCTATGCTCTTTTATTCTCCTGAAAGTAAGGTTTTATAACAGGTCAGTCTCCCTTTTTGTTCTGAAGGATCCACCTAGGTGTCCACATCTGGTCATGAGACTCTCCCCACTTTCCTGGTCAGTTTACTCTCTGAGTTCTGCTTATTCGTTTCCTTCTCATTGTTGCAGTTTTCATATCAGTTTTTTTGTATTCTCTTTTACATTTCTTTTCATAAGCTTTTCTTTGTTATAATCCCTCTAACAGTGGTGTTCAATTTAAGTGTCATGGAACGGTAAAACCAAGCTACTATGGCAGAACATGTGTAAGCTTAGAAGTCATACCGTCACTAACAGAAATCTTCATTTGGTTTCCTTTGTTTTCACTGAGCTCTATTGATTTCTGCTGTAGTACCGGTCTTCCCAAGAGCCAGTAGGAGAGCAGTCCTTTGGCTCTCTTCCAAAATGCATCTTCCAAATAACAGCATTAGAAAACTCCTGGACTTTCTAATAGAGAAAACAATAGCAGTACCCAAGAACTGTACACCAGGATCCTTTGAGTCTGCCCATTTAGCCACTATGCTGAACTCTACACTCATTTAGAGAGATCTGCAGAAACCTCTGGCATCAATGGATTTACAAGGGCAGAGTTTACTAGACGCTAATAGCACTGATGAGAATGACAAGCTACTACAAGCTTTCTTTAACTGTTTTAAAAAAAGTTCAATTTCCAGGCAAATATGGTATCACTTCACTTCAGACCTATGTAGAAGATACATCTTTGGATGATTTGGCAGATGTTGTTCTTTTGATGACCTACCTTAATTTTTTAATATGCTTTTATGTGGACAGTATTTGTTTCTCCATCTGAAAGGAATTCTTATAAATACAGTACAGCCTTTTTTGTTGAGGTAAATATAGTCTTGGCATTTGTCTGCTTATATTATGACATTGCAGTTAGTTTTTGGGAGAAAGAATGCAGGAAGCATATGGCCGTGCATGGGCAGGCCCCCTTGAACCTTACTGATGAGTGGTAGTGAACTGAGGAGGAAGTGAAAGGACTGCCAATTTTTTTCTTTTTTTTTTTTTTTTTTGTTGCTGCAGTACTACAGAATCAACAAGATCATGCAGAAGCCGATTGCAGAAAAGCCCTGTTTTGAGAGAAATCAAGTATTTGGGGGCATTCAAAAACACTGCAGAAAATCAGACTCAGATTTACAAAATCATTGCTTGGAAAAAGCTCTGTTTGAAGATTTGTGGAAGGATTCAGGATTGGTTCTTGTACTGACAAAAATATAACAGTGGAACCTTTAATATTTTTTACTACATCTTTAGCTAGTGGAAAAGACGCAGTTCCATTAAGGCAATGCAACTGTCCTAATTTGCACCAGCTGAGCTTTTGCTTCTTTGTTTGTGTAGCCTTGTCGGCACCCCTTCCAAGGGAAAGCAAACATTCATTGTTCTTTCTTGGGTCAAAGAAAAGTCAGCGCAGAAAGATCTCAAAGTTTCCTTATCTCTTCTTTTTTCATTTTCCAACCAGCATTATTCATGTACAAAACAATTTGAACTTACAGTGCAGGACTTAATGCATGTGCTTCTGAATGTACCTGACACTGTCTGATGGATGAGTAATTTCCATGGGTAGAATTCCTGTATTGTCATTATTTTATGCAACATAATTTATGCTACATTAATTTAAAATGTGTAAACTGAAAAAATAGCAC